>NC_056630.2:225365189-225690189 GCF_002870075.4 Lactuca sativa
GCCTTTTAGTGGCACTTTTTGATTTGTCACTACAAACCTTTAAGGTTTTAGTGGCACTTTTTTTTTGCCACAATATACAAAAAAGATTTTGTGGCACAAGTTTTGTGCCGGTAAAAACTATTGTTATTTAAAATCTATACCACATTTAGTGGCACATAATTTTTGCTACAAAAACCATATTCTCAATTTAAATGTCATTATGGACAGTTAAGATATTAGCTTTGATTAGTTAAAATCATTAACATATTAGCTTTGATTAGTTAAAATCATTAGGTCTTCAGTTACTTCATCACCTTGTTCTTCCATACGTGCAACCTACAACATAGTTGTTAATAGTCTTAAAACTAATATCCTAAATGAAAAATTATAAAATATTCAACATTTTTTCAAATTACCCTTCTCTTGAACCAATCACTAAACTGTTGGGCATGAATCTTGTCGATTTCATAATCTGGTAGCCGACGAGAACGGTTTTGTCCCTTGACTATCCGTTTGTGTTCCCTTAAAAGAAAACCCATATTAATATTTTTGTGTGAAAGATGAATGAATAGAAAGAGTTTTTAATAACATAAAAATCATGTATTGTCTTACTCTCGAAAAGGTGAAACCGACTCGACATTGAATAGTACATAACGATGAGCTTGAGAAAGAGACTTCTCATCAATGACTGAATTTGAAGATCTCCTCCTTCTTTTGTGAAAAGATAGTCCCGAATGCAATTTATGCCCTATAGCACGACCGGGGCAAAGATTGTTGGATTCTTCAATGTCATTTTGTTGACCCTCATCATCATTCCTAACTGGTCTACTGAAGACGGTTTCTACTTTCGATATATATCTGGAGCAAAAAGTTATACTTTCTTCAGCTATATAACCATCAGCAATTGATCCTTCCAGACAAGCTCTATTATGAACGTATGACTTAAGTTTACAAAGGTACCTGTAGTGCCATAGTTACAAGTCACTGATTATTTATAAGTTTTAAATTGTTGAAAACAATAAATAAACTCTATAGAAATGTTACGTACCTTTCAATAGGGTACATCCAACGAAATGCAACAGGACCTCCAAGCCTCACCTCTCTGGTTAAATGGATTACCAAGTGTACCATTACAGTAAAGAAGGAAGGCGGAAATATTTTCTCTAATTTGCATAGAGTGAGAGAAACTTTATCCTCAATAAAATTTAGATCATCATCAAATAAATCCTTGTAGCAAATGATCCTAAAAAAATCGCATAATTCAATTATGACCGAGCTTACATGGTCCGGTAAAGTTCCACGTAATGCAATCGACAAATACTCTTGCATCAACACGTGACAATCATAACTTTTCATCCCAATTAGTTTGCGCTCATTTAAATGAACACATCGAGAGATATTGCATGAAAACTCATCAGGTGGTTTGATTGACTTGAGACATTTTAAAAATTCAGTCTTTTCAGCCCGGGACATCTGATAGCAGGCTTTTGGTATGAAAGTAACATTACTTCTAGGTCGTTTCTTTGGATGTAATTCCTTTCTCATACCTAATTCTTGTAAGTCAAGCCTTGTTTTATAGTTATCTTTGGACTTTTTCTTGTCCTAATACTGTCCCCACTATGTTGTCTTGCACATTTTTTTCAATGTGCATCGGATCAAGATTGTGACGTAAAAGCAAATGTTCCCAATATTGCAACATAAAAAAAATACTTTTCTTTTTCCATGGACCGCCATTAACATTGTCAACAAGAAATTCTGTATTTTCTAGTTTTTGTAGAATCTCCTTTCCAGAAGAAGGAACTGGAGCGACTCTTAATTTGTGGCGTCCAAGAAATGATCTAGTGTCTAAACGCCAACGATAGTCAACTGGAAGCCACCTCCTATGACACATATAACACCACTTTCTTCCATTGGTTAGCCATTTGGAATCAGTATCAAAACCACATATAGGACATGCAAGTTCTCCTTTAGTGCTCCATCCAGACAAATTGGCATAACCTGGAAAATCTTACCAGAAGCAGAAGAAGAATTAGTAGCAGGTTATCAAACCGAATATTCCGGTATAAAATTTGGTTTATTTTACGTTGCTTCATATTTAAATCTACTAGTTTCTTCATTATTTGTAACAGTTCTTTACTTGGGGGGTTGGAATCTTTCTATTCCGTACATATTTGTTCCCGAGGTTTTTGAAATTACTAAAAGGGGTAGAGTCTTTGGAACAATAATTGGTATCTTTATGCCAACAGTCCTACATTTTGTCTCTGTGGACAGAGGAGAAAAGGGGCTCCGCGGGAAGAGGATTGTACCGTGAGAGAAGCAAGGAGGTCAACCTCTTTCAAATATACAACATGGATTCTGGCAATGCAATGTAGTTGGACTCTCATGTCGATCCGAATGAATCATCCTTTCCACGGAGGCAAATCTTTGCCTGTTAGGTAAGAGGATAGCAAGTTACAAACTACTCAGTATACTTGGAATAATCACATTAATAGTTGCATTGACAGTTATCTTCAGTACCAAATCTGTATTGATAATTACATTGTAAGTGGTCTGATATGGTAGAAATAAGAGCAGCCTTAAACTGGAAGTGTTGTTTCGTTGATGCATCAAATGTATTAACTTCATCCTCCCATAACTCCTTCAACTCTTTAATCAGAGGTTGCATATACACGTCTATTTTGTTTCCAGGACTTTTTGGACCCGGAATGATTAAAGAAAGAATGAAATTTGGTTGCTTCATAACCAACCATGGAGGCAAGTTGTATGGAATAAGAAAAATTGGCCAAATACTGTGTGCCACATTCATTGTCCTAAACGGGTTGAAACCATCACTCGACAAAGCTAGGCAAACATTACGGGGATCACGAGCAAATTCTGGAAACTTTTGATCAAAATCTTTCCAATTTAATGCATCTGCTGGGTGTCACAACTTTCCATCTTTTACACGATCCACATGATGCCACTTCATAAAATTAGCTGTCTTTGATGACATAAACAATCTCTGAAGTCTAGGCTTTAGAGGAAACCACCGCAATATTTTTTATGCCTTTTTCTTGGGAGGACTCACTTCTTGTTCTGGATTAGCTTCATGAACTTCCCACCTAGAAGACCCACAAAAAGAACAAACTTCATCTTTCTCCTTGTCATCCCAAAACAACATGCAACCATTAGGACATGAATGAATTTTTTCATATCCTAATCCCAAGTTAGCCATTATTATTTTTACTTGATGTGTTGATTTAGGTAACACATTTCTTTCAGGTAACAACTCCTTTAAAAACTCTAACAACATAGAGAAATATTTGTTACTCCAACCACCAAGACACTTTAAATGGTACAAATACACCACACCTGATAATTTGTTGTATTTGCAATTCGGATACACTTTCTCTTCAGCCTCCTTCATAAGGTCATCGAATTTATTTCTCCCATTTCCCATCTCTTGACTATTATTTAAGGCATTCTCATGTATTTCCTCTCCCCTTCCACCTTCCATCTCAAAAATATCATTCAACATTTCATGCATTTCATGGTGAAATATGCTTTCTTCTTTGTTATGGGTTGTGCTTGTTGATGCAACTGTTGTGTCCTCCCCATGATATACCCATTTCAAGTAGTTTGGACAGAACCCTGAACATATGAGGTGATCTAGAACAATTTGTCTATTCTGATATTCCATGTTTATACAGTTTGTACATGGACACTTTATCATCCCTCCATTGACACTTGTTCTCTCAAATGCAAAATTCAAGAAGTTTAGCACACCATTAACAAAAGTTTGACTTGATCTTGGTGCAAGATACATCCAAGATCTGTCCATGACTTATAGTGAGAAACAACAGAAGATTAACTATAAAAAAAAATGGTATTAGTATAAGATGCTTCTCAAACTTTTTATCAGGCATGAGTATGAGTAATTAGGTCTCACAATTAGGAAACAGAAATGACAGCACTAAAAAAACCAACAAAGAAAATAGAATGAATACCTGCTGAAGTAGCTAACTCCTATGGAGGAAAATGTAGCAAAGAAAAATCGTAGTTGCAACAAGGAACCAATTGACCCAGTAGGCTTGGACCAGAGATTGATGGTGATACCTGTAATCGAATCGTTAGTAGGAAGCAGAGATCGGTCGAATTTTAAAAGGTGCTAGTGAACCCGAGTGAAGGTGAAACTTAACCTAACGTTTGCCAGTAAGGTTGGTTTTGTTGAAATTGTTTGAAGGATGAGGAAATCACGACTATAACCATTCAAAACTATAATTTCACAGCAGGAATTTTCAGTAAAGGGATGGGGAATTTCCCTGGCGGTCGATTTCAACTTTTAATGGAGGGAAACTAAAAATTTCACCTGATTCTGGAGGGAAAGGGGAAGCCAAGCTGAAATTTTTACTAGATGCACAAGAGAAGGGGAAAACGAGCCACAAATAAAAATGAAAGTTAGGTCTAAATTAATGGCACATTAGTTGTATTCTAAAGTACTTTACACGCATCATTTAAAAAGTGAATATATTTTTCATTTACAATAAGATAAGATGCTTTTTTAGGTTTTAATGACACATTATATTTTTATCCCATGGTTAATTCTAGGCCTCATTTTTTAAGTTTTAATGGCACATATATTTTTTTTATCCTATCCTTAATTCTAAGCCTCACTCTATAAATAAATATATATATATATATATATATATATATATATATATATATATATATATATATATATATATATATTTGTTTTGTTCCACTTAATTCTATATAAAAGGACATCATTAAAACTAGTTCTCTTTTTTATGGCACATGCAAAGTTACATTGAAAAGCAAAATTAGTGGCACAAAAGATAAATGCCACTAAAAATGTGTACCACTAAATGGCTTTTTTTTTTTTTTTTGTAGTGTTTTCATAGCGCTCGTGCTAACTGTGTCAACCCAAGACAAGAGCTCCAGCCATACTAATCAAACGAGGAAATGGAATATCAAGCCATTTTTCAATTTATAACCATATTTGAGCTGCCACCTCGTAAAACCGAAACACATGATTTGTGTTTTTTTTAATCACAAGACGTGTATAACAACGAAGGAATGTCAATACATTTTCCCCACAAGCTCATCTTGATAAGGATTATATTCAATAAAATACGCTCAGGAAGAAGACAAGCAAGCATTAATCCATCCAACCCATTTTTTATCCAAACCCACAAACTTCAAAATTTTCAAAAGATACTCCCATCCCATGTAACCGAATCATACACCTTTTCTAAATCCACGTTAAAGATCATCAATTTTTTCTTTTTTCAATTATACCAATCTATCACTTCATTTACTACAAGAGGGACATCCAAAATTTGGCCACCTTTTAAAAAAAGCAGATTGTTTCATGCTAACAACACTATCCGATCCCTTTATCAATCGATTAGCTAATAGTTTTGCAATAATTTTGTACTACACTCATAATAAGCTAATTGGTCTATAATCTTTAAAAAATGTAAGACTATCTTTTTTCGGGATCAAGGTAATAAAAGATTTTTTTTGGAACCGGCAAATATATTAAAATATGGACGCTAGCAAGGTGCTAGGGCCAAAAGTACACAATACATAAAAGCATACAAAAATTAAGAACAACATAAGAGCGAAAAACACCACTTAACCCAATCATCTTCAGTACCTCTATTCTTCCTATATTTTCTTCACGTGAAAACCGTAGCTTTAATAATGTCCACAATCTTAGCCGGTTCCGAAATCACACCTCTGAATATTCGATCATTTCTATCCTTCAAAAGACTCTATAATGTTCCATATACAACACAAGACAACAACTCTTTCTTTTTAGGGCAATGCCCCCAATTCCGAGTGAAGGCTAGCACTTCATTTACTTCTGTAAACTGTTTGGCGGGAAGGTCACACCAATTAAACACCATATTTATAGTATCTCTCGCCAATGAACAAGATGTGAGGATGTGGTTGACCGTCTCCTCATTGTTCCTGCACCAATCACAGATTATGGAACAGATTGGGATGTTTCTCCTTTGTAATGCCTTTACCGATGGAATCCGTCCCTGTTTGGCCTCTATATAAAACTCACCCCTTTTTTCGGGGCGGAATTTAGCCACCAGGGTAATAAAAGATGAGTTGCATTCAGAATTAATGAAATAATTATCACAAAATTTGTCGATAAAATTCCAAACATCAGTTTTTAATAGCTCTCATAATGCACTTGATAAACCGGAAAGTAAAGCCATCTTAGACCTTGACCCCGATCACTAGCACACGACCAAACCACCTCTTTGACTTTCTCCAAAGTGAACCTCAGGAAGGAATAACATATTATTATGTGGTTGTTTGATTAATGAAATTAATAACATCAAGCAATTTAAACTGACATTGGCAACACAAGAATTCCCCTTTTCCTAGACTTATTTTACATTAATATTTATATTAATAACATAGTTTTATGAATTTTGTCTCTTTATTAAGATGTATTTACATTTTGAATATATATTCGTCGAAAATTAAAAAAAAAATGACATTTGAAGGCTTGAATCATTTAAAGAATAAATTGGTTCTAATTATAATTAAATTGGTTTAATCACAATTTTTAATTTGAGAATGATATTTTAGTAATATCATATGGAATTTTAAATTTTAGATTTGTTTTTAATATTAAATTGGTTTAACCCTAATTAAAATATTAGTTTGGATAAAAATTTGAATTTTATAGTTTTTTTCCGGACGTATATGTAGTTTTAATTTTTTTTTTCAAGGACATAAAAATAATATTTAAAGTTTGTAAAGATATGAATTTTTTTTCCTTTTTTATTTTACTAGGAATGTGTTTGCATATTTGAAAAGACATAAATTCATTTCCGCTCTAAGAAGATGAGGCACATATCTTTTTAGGTCTTTGGTGTTCTAAAAAACAAAAAGTCTGTATGAGAAAATTTATGTGCATTCTATACGATTCGGCCAAAAGAGATCAAAGAGCTCTTCTTAGAAAAAACAAACATAAAAATCCTCAATTTTCTTTTTCATTTCTATTGTTGTAAATCTTTAGCTGATAATAAGCAACAAGTACATGGTCTAATTTAACATTATTACATGTTAAACGGCTAAATCATATATATATATATATATATATATATATATATATATATATATATATATATAAGCAACAAGTACATGGTCTAATTTAACATTATTACATGTTAAACGGCTAAATCAATATATATATATATATATATATATATATATATATATATATATATATATATATATATATATATATATATATATATATATATATATATATATATATATATATATATATATATGATTATTTCAGTCAAAACTTCAATTTCAATTATATTGTATACAAACCTTGTTTTTTAATTATATGTTGTGTATAGCAAGAAGGTATCAAGTCAAGGCCACAATATCTTTTAGACTATATACTCTATCCATATGAAAATAAAGAGTCAAACCTTAAACTCTATTATTATTATTATTATTATTATTATTATTATTATTATTATTATTATTATTATTGTTTTAAGAATGACAATTTTTATTATTATTATTATTATTTTAAGAATTATTTTTTGTGTGGGATCAAGAGCATACCCACATTATTTGAATTTTTGAGTCCATAACCCAAATTATTTTTATTTTTATTATTTTAAAATTTATATATTGCACATTATAAAGGTACAGATTAATTGTTGGGAAGAAGAATCAATATCTTAATTTTTCAATACTATGTTTTTAAAAATTACCGATCATTATTTTAAATTTAACAAACTTCATTTTAATCTTATATTGGATATCGAATGATTCATAAACAACAAACACCACCATTCTAACAGCCAAACAAAAAAAAAAACTTATTTAGAAGTCATCAATGCCGAATACGATTCTAAACAGTGAAGAAAAGAATAATTTCAACAAATAAGTTTTATAAACTTCTAGAGAGATTAGATAAAGAAGCTTCGATCTCAACAAATAACCGATTTCTTCAGTAAATTCTAGCCCTAATCGAACAAATCACTGGTAAGTTTTAAGAATGGCGCCACAAAAAGTACACATAATAGCTTTCCACGATTTCCAGTAGAACGGAACATAGCAGAACCTGGTGGCGGTCTTCATATCTGCGACACTAGCTCCGCCGCCGCACCTTGAACAAAGCCCCGCCGCAGGCTTGCAGCGCCTCACTTGCCGAGTTTGATCCACCAAAAAGCAGAAGCACACCATTTCGTTTCGATTTCTCCTTTTTTTTTACTAATTTGAATGGATCTCCGGTGAAATGTCGAGAGTTAGGCTTCCGACGCCGGTGACAGTGGAGAGATGGAAGGATTTTGGAAGTAGTTGAGAGTTGAATATGTGGTGAAGAAGATTGCTTGCGCTGTTGGGTATATATAGACAGGGATCAGAGGTCGACAAATATAAATATGTGGGCGCCTTCGTAATTCTATTGGTGCAATATTTTAAGCACAGCGTATAACGCATGGTTAGGTCACAAAAACCCAAAATATTGTTACTTCTTTACTCTATTTTTTTTTTTTTTTTTTTTTGCAATGATAAACTTTTTTTATATAATTAACTTATAAACAACATTATATATATATATATATATATATATATATATATATATATATATATATATATATATATATATATATAACTTATGAGGTGTATATGAGTAGTAAATACTCCCTCCGTCCCAAAATTATTTTCCACGTTTGATTTTTTAAGTCTCTTTTGTTCAACTTTGACCTTAAATAATTTACTTTTTGTTATATAATTTTTTATACAATATATATGAATAGATTGTTTTTTAAATGTATTTTCATTGTTATAAGTTTCATCAAAAATTATATAACACAAATAAAGTTATTTATGGTTAATGTTGACATTGAAAGACTTCAAAAGTCAAATGTGGACAATAATTTTGAGACGGAGTGAGTAATAAAGAATCATGATCATGATGTGTTTTTAACTGGTTTTACTCGTTAGGGATAATCTAAATCAATATTTATAAATGAATGGGTTGATATTTTTACATCTAGATAAAATCAGTTTATGAAATACCTTGTAATGTTTACTAAAATGATAAATGCATAGATTTAGACTGAGATTCTATTTGAGTTTTCTTTTTTGTGTCATATTTGTTTTTAGACCACCGAATGAAATTCTATTTCGGTTGCTTTGTCAAGGTGTCATTTCTAATAAGTGGATCATCTATTATTTGGTTGTGATTATGCTAAGATGATATAGAATTTGTTGTGCGGTCCTCATTATTGTTGTTGATTCCTGAAAATGTGTTGGATTTTTTTATGGTTCTTAAAGCTCCTGTGTCAAACAAGGTGTTGTTTTTTAGATGCTCTTTTATGTACTCGGCGTTGTGGCTTGTTTGGAGAGCTAGAAATGAAGTTATTTTCACGAACTCTACATTGAGTTCTTTAAAGATGCGGATGACATTCAATCTTTGGTTTTTAATTGGATCAAACATAGGTTTAATTTCAATGTTTTAGATTGGCCTCAATGGTATTGTTCATCTTTACTTCATTGTTTCTTGTAATTTTTTGTTGTAGCATCTTGCTAGTTTTTTGATGTGTTCCTCTCTCTCTCTCTCTCTCTCTCTCTCTCTCTCTCTCTCTCTCTATATATATATATATATATATATATATATATATATATATATATATATAAACCTACTTTAGGACAAAAAAAATAAAAGTTTTTAAGTCAACGTGAGTCAAATAAATTAAAAGTTATTTCAGGGTTATTAAAATACTCATGATATTTTCTATCATATTGTCTAAAAATGATGCTACTATTTTAATATTGTGTTTTGTAATCATATTTGATACTGTATTTTAATAACTAACAAAAAAAAAATGAGTTTATTATTGCCAAATTATAGTTTTTTTTTTCATAATTTCATAAAAACAAACTATTTTTCTAGTAAAATCAAACTTGATAAACTCAAAATTTGACTAAACGCTTTGAAGTTTGAACACTAACTCTAAGAAGTTGACTTTTGAAGGTATGGTTTGTCATAAATATGACCGATTTACAACTTAATTTCCATCTGTTTCGGATATGAAAAGTCAACCGATCATGAGCATACACGTGGCAGAAGCATGGGTGTATGATTTTAGCATTTACTTCACCAATTTATGTTCCTCTGTAATAATGGAAAGGCAGTATGGGCCAATTCGGCTGCTTCACCACTCCATTCTCTCAGCCTCATAACCCCTCCTCCAATAAAAAACCAACACCTGTTTCTAAAAATCTTTAGTGATAAATATAATTTAATATTAAATTGCACAGTTTAATAAAATATTCTCATGTCTTCAGTATCAAAAGTTGACTTTTTGGTTTTCCAAAATGATCAAAATATATTTTCATATAATTCAGATATTTTCGGGTACAACTGATACTATTAAGTATTAACTATGGAAGAGATAATTCAACCAACTAATTTGCCTTAAATGAGGCAAATATGTGAAATAAACTGTAACCAAATTCATAACAAAAACTAAAACTTAGGGACAAATATGTTAAAAATTTTTGGCTAAATAAGAGGTAACTTGTAAACTTACTATAGCAGTTGTAACAACTTTTACATTAAAATGCAAAAAAAATAGGTTTTTTTTTGGTACATTGAAAATAATTGATTTATTCTATTAAAAAAATTATCCTTTTAGCAATCCAACAGACTAAGTTGGTCCACACTGCTCATCATCAGTTCATCATGTAAGACATAAATCAGATATGCATTTTATTAAGTTTTTATAACTCACAAATTTAGGTTTCATTTCCTATAAGGTTATATAGTTTTTTATGTATAAGTCGGAAAAAAACAATCATATATTACTAACCAGATTAAGTTAAAGTAGAAATATAAAATATAAAAAAAATAAAATTAAAATTAAAAAAGACACATTGCATTACTCATTTTCCTATGAGTTCCATGACACTCAAACATACAATTATATAAGCATTTGTTATCCCAATTGTGCAAAAAATATATTTAATAAAAAAAAACTAGCTGTTAGCTGTAAAAGCCTGTTAACAGTGTCAGAATGCTGACATCATAGTTGATTTTGCTGCCTCGCGTTTCATCTCTGCGGCTTTCCCACTGCCCCGGAAATACATGTAAACTTGCTGCACATCCAGATCAAACATCATGTGAAAACAACGAAATAAAAGTAAAAAAATAATAATAAAAAGTTGGTTGGTATTTCTTGTTTTTAACAATAAAAGAAAAAATTTATATTTTATAGGACCTGAATCACCCAAATGCTCATCACTGATTCAAGAGCAAAGAATGCAAATCCAATCAAGTAAAAGATCTGCAAGTAAAACAAGAAAATGGGTTATTAAAATAAATGTAAAATTATATTAACTGATTCTAATTTTTTTTTAATCATTTTTTAAAATGAATATAAAAAGTGTTGTTGAAAACTTACCCCGACAAAAGCATTAGAAGTTAACACATCGAGAGCTGGTAAAATTCCACTGTAATGTAAAAAGTAAAAACATAATTAAGAGCTTAATGAAAAATTCATTAATAAGGAATTGTTGAAAGTATAATCCTACATAATAAATGAAAATAATTTTGCCACATGTCACTCTCTCATTAACTTGGACACATGTCATTTTTTGGTATTTTTGATTAAATGTTTTTTCCATTTGTCATTTCTTATTTTTTATCTTTTCTTAATTAACACATCATATTTACACCTCAATTAATAATTACCTTAATTCAAAATAACCAATAAATTATAATATTACTACTCATATAATATTTAATATGTTTATGTTTCCTTTTAAATTCAAATTTTAAATTTTAAATTTCAAATCTAAAATTTTATATTTAAATAAATTTTTGTTTAAACTTTCATATTTAATTTTTTGTTTTATCGAACCCGTATAACATACGGGTCTCACACCTAGTGTTGTAATATAAAGGAAGAAAAGAAAAATGTTTTAATTAAAAAAAATAAAAAGTAGGTTGCTATATCTTTAGTGAGAAAGCATGGAACTTACGTGAGAGATTTTCCCTTGAAAATAATAGGAGGGGCAACAGCAGCAAATACACAAAAAGCAATGTGAAACTGCATTAAAAAAAATAATTTAAATATATTAATTATGCATGAATATTTTCAAAACTGCAAAAATTATTTTGAGAAAGAAGGTTTACCATGTAAGCCAAGAAAAACCATCCAAACTTTAGAGCACTATCAGTTCTGTATAAGAAAAAGAAAATTTTATATATATATATATATATATATATATATATATATATATATATATATATATATATATATATATATATATATATATATATATATATCCCAAAAAGATAAATTCAACATTTGCCTTTTTGGTGAAGACTAAAACTGATGTGAATGAGATAAAAATTGCAATTTTTGTCCCAAAAATGGTGGATCATGTGTGAAAAAGACGTAAATGCCCTCCTCACTAAAAAGTGCCAACCACTCAAGTAAATGAGGGCAAATATGTAAAAAGTTAAAACATTATGTTTCCTGGCTCTCTCACGAATGTTGTTTAAACCTCTTTTATTCAGGCAACACTTAAACAGGGCTTCCAAAATCTCCTCAATGATCTGAGGGTTAGTTTAGTAATTTCACAGCATAAGGTTTATTATTTATACCTTGTAGCACGATATAAAGGACGATACCACATGACATAAGCCCCAGGAACTCCTGCTATTAAATAGATAATAGCAAGAAACCAAATTGTTGGACCTGTAAAAAAAGGAAATGTTGTAATAGTAGCAATTTATTTATAGCAATAAACAAAATGAAAAGATGTGAAATTACTAAACTAACCTTCCCCTTTAATCCAGGCCATGGTCACTGCTACAAGATTCCATACTAGGCACAGCACAATACCTGTTCAAAGTATTTTTCAAAATCATTAAATATTCAAAGTCTCATGTCATGTCATGCCTCCTTCAATTTACTTCATCTAAATAATAATCTTAATGAAGACATGACTTTTACAAATTTGTCCCTTATTTATTCTTTTTGGGTTGATCTCATAAAAGACGTTATATTTTGTTTTTTGTTTTTCGGATTAAACCTTAACTTTATTTTTTTTCCTGAAAAAGACCCTGTATTTTTTCATTTTTTTGGAAAAAACCCTCAACTTTGTCTTTTTTTCTGAAAAAACCCTTAACCTTTTAACTGTTGCTCAAAAAAACCTCAACTTTTTTAATTTTTTCTGAAAAAACCCTCAAATTTTACAAGTTTTTTTTAAAAGGGTTAATCTCATAAAAGTCCTTATATTTTGTTTTTTTTCCAGATTAAACCTCAATTTTATTTTTTGCCTGAAAAAGACCTTATATTTTTCAAATTTTTCCAAAAAATCCCTCAACATTGTAGTTGTTTCCGAAAAAAAACCCTCAACCTTCTAATGCTTCCAAATAAACCCTCAACTTTTTTAGTTTTTCTCAAAAAAAACCCTCACATTTTACAACTTTTTTGGAAAAAAAAATGACTAAAAGAGCCAGATCGGAAAAAATAAAAACATACAAAGTCTTTTTCAGGAAAAAAAATAAAGTCAAGGTTTAATCCGAAAAAAAACACAAAATATAAGGTTTTTTTACAAGATTAACCCTTTATTTTTTTTCCTTCCATTTATCCAAACAGCACTCAAGTAAAGATCATATTCTTTATTATTATAATTATTATATATTAAGTCCTGAATGGATAAAAGTGTCTGTATGTATGAATGAGAGCATCAGCAAATGACCATTTTACCCTTGTGTCTAAACATATTGCTTAATAAAATAAAATAAAAAATACTTGAAGAAAGAATACATACCTAGAAAAGTTGAGAATGCAACATACTGTATTTTTTGTAGATGAACAGGAATTTCATTTGGAATGTCATGATGAATAATAGGCAAAAATGGAGGCCAGTTTTTTTCCTCAAGAACAATTCCAGCTGCAAAACATATTATGCTACAAAATTACAGAAATAAACAAAATAAAAAAAAGATCTTTATAAATTAAAAATATTACTTCGTGCAATAGCATCCTCCTTCCTCTTTAATTCCTGCATCAAGACAAATAAATGTAAACACAACATAAAACTTTTAAAAGTACAATGACTCTGTAATCTGTATTTACCCAAAAAAAAATAATAATAAATAACCAGATATAATCTTATTAGCTAATATATAAATTATAATAATAGATATGAATTCTCAAAAGGATTTAAAAACAAGCACCTGTTCTCTCCTTTTCAGTTCAGCCTCTTTAGCTTTTAGTTCCTTCTCCTTACTTCTGAAATCCTGCATCCACCAAAAGTAAAATAAAAAAATCAAAATACTCTTATTTTATACATTTATATTACAATCAATTAAAAAAATAATAATAAATAAATAAATAAATCTTACCTGATCAAGAGGGATATTAATGGTGGCCCCACGATCATAGCCAGCTGGCTCTGGTGGAAGTGGTGATAGTCTTGAGGTTGCAGGTGGAACACTTCCAGCAGCCTAATAATTTCATTATTAATATAAAAAAAAAATTAATAAATACATAATTGAAAAAAAAGAAAAAAAAGTAAATACTGTTATGTTTAATGAAAATAAGGTATCAGGAAACTTTCCCACAGCTTCATATTCCATATGATAAAAGATCAAAATAATAACAATAAATAAGTGAATGTATAAAAAAAAAAAGCAAACAACAAACATTTAAAAATTTCCTATTGAGAAATATAATCAATGTACTTTCATTTCTTTCTATTATAAGATTGTACTTTATTGGTTTTCTTTATTAAGAAATAGTAGTTCCTAATTTTTTCTTACTAGAACATTATACTTTATTGTGTTATCTTTGATAAATGATGTTTATTTTATTTTATTATTATCGAATTCCATCTTTTTTTTTACTAAATTCAAATTAAAAATGAGTTAAGAATCTTACTGGCATATAAAATGCACCTCCAGCATAATTTGATTGAGCAGATGCACTCCCTTGAGGGCTTTGATTCTGAAAGAATTATATAAAAACAAAAAGATACATTAAATGTCATAATCAGAAGCAGGTTTACTACATTAATGAACACATCAGTTGTATCAAATCCTTGAACTACATGTTTGATATAGTAGTTCATAAATTACATAATTTAATGGATTGAAATGAATACAAACTATCAAATGAACCCAATGTACATAAGCTTAAACGTGAAAAACAATAGATCGATTTGGTATGTTAAGGGAGAAAGATGGAGCTATCATTTATTAAGAATCAAGAAGAAAAGTTCGCATTACCATGATTGAAATAGGTATCCCTGTTATGAGTGATATAATTAACTTTCTAATGAACTATAGCTATAAATTAGGGGGTTTTCAATGTGCATCTAGAATGCGATTATCTGACTATAGTGTTTGGGTAACCCTCTCCTCTTAATTATTTGATGATTTAGGGGTCAAATGATCAATTTGATCATAACTTTAACAAAATCGATCATCAAGGGTACTGCATTGTAACAGAAAAGCAAATCCAACGAGACAATTGGCAATTTCGCATTGAAAAATCTAAGTAACGATTCAGATGAAGAACACCGACAATCGAATATCCTCAATCTCAAGTCAAAACCGCGAAGACAGGATTAACATATTTAATGACACAGATCTGACAGCAATTGAACAAAGAATCCATAAACCCATCATGATACACTTCGAATTCTCACATCATCCAGAAGAAGCAGAAGAAGAAAAGCAAACACAAAAACGCCCAATTGCTGATAAATTAGATAAAAGAGATAGATAGATAGATGTATGGACATTACCGCAAATGGGTTGAGTTCTTCTTCCTCGAACGGATTGGGATCGTAACGACTACCCATCAGACGGAAACAAGTAGAAAATAC
This sequence comes from Lactuca sativa, assembly GCF_002870075.4. Classification (NCBI taxonomy): domain Eukaryota; kingdom Viridiplantae; phylum Streptophyta; class Magnoliopsida; order Asterales; family Asteraceae; genus Lactuca; species Lactuca sativa. The sequence continues at coordinate 225,381,075 of NC_056630.2, forward strand.
TAGAATTGAATGTGTGTAGATCTGGGAATTTTGAGGCTGAAGAAATAGTTGAAGAATATGGGGTGTTTGAATCTTATAGGGTATCGAATATCGATCTGGATTCTTCGTTTGCGTATAGAAGAATATGAGAACAGCAAAAGGTTTTGGCGGGGGAGGTTTACAGTGGGATGATAACTATTACTTGGGATTTCACTGTTAGCCCAAATTCACCCCAAGCTGTTTGGTGATCGGATTTGTTAAAGTTATGAATATTAATTTATTAAAGTTATAAATAGCTTTTTTTTGTAATCATAGATGTTGCATGAAGTTTATATGTAAAATGTTTTTCTCATATCTTATAAATTTCTTTAGAAAAGATTAAACATAATAAAAAAAATTTGTCACATTACAAATTTGTGGATTAAATAATATCCACATGTTATTTTATGGTTTTTTTCATTTTATAAAATTCCATATAATATTTAAGTGTAATAAATGTATAATAAATACATATCCAATTCATTAATGCAACTTTCCTTATAATTTCTATAATTCTAAATTGAATCCAATTATTTTAATTGTTTATTTATTTAAATTATTTTTATAAATTTAAATGGTAAATAAATACTTCGTTTTTAATAATTAAATAAATTTTTTTTATAAATTCAAAATTTCTAAACTTTTAGATTTTCATAGGTGTTTATGTTTTTGAATTAATCCATGTATCACATGGGTCTCACAACTAGTATATATATAGCTTAGGTTATTTTGTTTAAAGCAATTATTGTGTTATTGTATTCATAAATGTGGGCCAATCAAATTTACTTATTTTAAGAAAGTGATTAATGTATATTATTGAATTAAATATAATTGAAAAAATCATCTTAATTAATTACAAGGGCAATTTAGTCAATTAATATAGATTTAATAAAGGAAAATTGCATTTTTTTTAAGGGATCATAGATTCTATTAATTTTAAAAATCCGATTTTACGAATTATAATTCTTTTAATTCTAACATTCTGGCCGAATATGTTTATGAGTATATTCAAAAATAAAAATATTCTTGAACCATAAATAATTAAAATATTCTTGAACCTATTTCTTTATCGTGAATTTATAAACTTCTAGTAGAATAACAAATTCTTGAACAATCAATTGAAGAATAAAAACAAAAATTACATTATTTCTTATAGAATACGGGTAACAATTGTCAATAATTAAATCAAAATCTAACAACGACTAATACATTCTAAAAGAATAATGTGGTCAGTTTCAACTTTGTGGTCCGTTCTTCAAACATCAACATTTTTGATTCCAACAGAATTGGAATTCTTGATTCCGTTTCAATTTTGTGGTCCGTTCTTCAAGCATCAACTTCTGTGATTCCAACAGAATTGGAATTCGTCATTCCATTCCAACTTTTGATATTGCTTTGCTACAATCCTCCTCAGCTTGTTGAAAGCTATGATATAAACATAACCATCATCAATTTGTTAACAAAATTAATAACAATTTTATATATAAAAATAAATTAAATTCAAAGTAAAAAAAACATACCATCCTAATTCTAAATACGCAGCTGCTCTGTTACAGTAAAAAGTAGCATTGGATTCATCCAACTTAATAGCTTCAGTGTAATAGCTTACAGCTTTATTCCATTGTCTTCCTTTATATGCAGCATTTCCCTAAAACCACAAACAAAATTAGTTCTTTAATGGAGTAGAAGGGTAAAATGGTAAAATTGTAAAAACCTTCTCCTTCAACAATTCAGAAGCATCCATATTCCCATAAAAATTTGGGAAGGAACTTACAACCAGATAACTTTTCAGTTACTTTGCTAACAATATATACAATTTTCTGTTGAGGAGCTTTAGATAACTGAAATAAATCATCAACCACAACTATGCACCTTGTTCTTCTAAGAAGAACATGCCCAACACGATGCAAAACAGAAGTATCACGAGCAAAAATTTCTGAAAGATTTTCATCATCAAAAACATGAAATATTAAGAAACAGCAATAAAACTGAAGACTTCTACTGACATATAGTGTCACACCCCCGAACCAGACGGCGGAAACGTCTGAGGGCTATTGTGACTCCATTGAATACCATCACAATGAATATACATGAAACATAACATCATTCATCACCATGCATTGAAATATTACAACCGGTATTGTTTACATTTAGTATATTGTTTCAAAACATTATATTTCCAAAACGTAAATTGTTCGATACTAATTAAACAAACAACATGACATCACTGGGTACATTTTTCCTTCGATTTACCTGTTACCTGAGAATACAAGTATTTTGGAAAAACGTCAACATATGAAATGTTGGTGAGTTCATAAGTAAGGTTTGAAAAGAAATGATTTGTATAATTTTGAAAACCACAGAAAATCCGATATTTTTTAAAAAGAAATGTTGTATATAGGAAAAAGTGTGAAGATCCGTAAGTATGCTTGTTGATTATTATGAATGTGAATAATTGTTAAACTTTGTATATATCACATAGTTAAGAGCGTTGAATTTCCCAGGAAAACCCGATGTTTTCCCAATACATTAAATTACGTAGCTGAGTTAGTGTTATTCCGATACGACGTTGTTTTCGATAATTCCAGGTGACATTGGATTAATTACGGGTTGTGAGTCGTTACAATCACGCATTAATGAAAATGACTAGTTTACAACTTTACAAACGATCCCTTAGGCGTCGTCCGTACTACTCACTTAATCCAACCACCCTGACTTCTCATAGCCCCACAACCGAGGAGAAAAGAGGGTACGAAGCCCCCGTTATTTCCATGAGTCGTTCAAGGCTATCGTGAATGCGAAAGGACCTTGGCCCGACTCGCATTTGACTTCTTGACTTTGCTAGCAGTACCAAAGGACCCTTGGGGCCCAACAGCACAACAAAGCTATTGAAAGTCCTTTTACACGAAACTAGGTCATATAAGCCCCAATAACATGTAACCGCGTTCCCTTCGGGCCTAAAGATCATGTCATTGGGCTAGCTAGGCCCAACAAGCACGATTTGAAACTTTTGAGCCCAAAGATGGTGTATTGACTTCTCGCGAATTTTCCATGTGTGTATTGAAGTACCATCGTTTATTGATTTTTGATTTGTTATTGATTCGAGACCGAATCAATTCGTTTGATAACGATTTTGGTGTTGAAGGTGTATTTATTATTACGTTTCGCCGGTAGACGTAGTACTAGTATTTTTATCTTAAGGGATTTTTTGTTTTAAGAATTAGATTTTATCTTTTTAATCCCTTTCTTGGATAAAATTTACACTTTTAACCCTTTGTGTATAAAAGAATTTCCATTTTAGTCCTTAAACTATTTTTCTTGACACTTTAGTATCAAAACTTGTTGGAAAGACATTTTTAGCACAAATTTACTTGATAAACAGCTTAAGTCCTTCAAAAATGAAATTTTCTCGGTTGAAACCTCCATTTTCGCAACTTTTACAATTTTGGCCCAAAAAGGAAAATTTTTGCATCTTTGGCCCCTTTTTAATTTGAAAAGCATTTTTGACCCTTGAAATGAACTTGGTACACTAGAAATCCCCTGTTTTACAGAAATGTGCAGTTTCAGCCCCTCCAAATCAAAATTTTCACAATTTGGGGCTTTATTGGGCCGAAAAGCCCATTTTGGCCCATTATGTTTAAAATTCATATTTTTAACCCCTCAAAAGTGTTGATATTCAGAAAATACACATTAGAAACTGTTTAGACTCATCTCAACCTTCAGAATTCATATATTGTCGTTTTGGGCCCTTTAGTTTTGTATTTTTAGCATTTTGAGCCCAAAAATGGGTTTTAAGTCCAAAAATGTTCATATTAACCAACTTGATTATTTTTCTAGACTTGATTAGTGTGAAATGGTATAAGTTATACTTATTTCATTCATCATATTGTAGATCTCGATTTTTAGGTTCTTTTTGGCTAGTATAAACATCACAATCACATAAGATCATACATATAAGCATAAAAATCATACAAGGCATACATATACTCATAGATCTACACATTTGTTTGTATTATCCCCCACAAAACTTATAAAAACCGAAAAAGAGGGGTATGAAGCTCAGCTTTGGGTGTGGTTTCGGTTTTTGGAAGAAAATGAGAAGAAAATTCGGCCTTAGCAACCTTCCTTGGAGATCTCGAACTTAGAGGGTTTCTAAGAGAGTGATCATGATTTTTACATGGATTAGAAGGAGATTTTGATAAAAAAAAAAAAAAGAACCTAGATCATAGATCCAAACTTGATCTTACCTTAGATGAAGAATTTGTGGAGATATCTTCTTGAAAGCTCCTTAGATCTCGAAAATATGGAGGAGATATGAGGGAGTTTTCTTGAGAGAAAAATGAGTGAAATGTGTGTGTGTGTGTGCTTGAAATCGGCCGAGAGAAAGAGAGAGAGAGAGAGAGAGAGAGAGAGAGAGAGAAAGAGAAAAGAGTGGCTAAGCTTGGAAGTATGTGAGTGCATGGATGTTTGAGTTCTCATGCATGGATGTCCCATGAATAATGGTGAGGTGTCACTCACAAAGTCAACTCCTCTTTCTCTTGGGCTTGGGCCGAAAATGGGGAGGGTGAGAGGAGGTTTTTGGGCTTTTTGCCCTTAAGCCCATGTTACAGTTAGGATGAATGATTTTTGGCCCTATAAAAATAGAAATGTGATTTTTATGCTTTATTGGGTTAGATTAGGTTAATTATGGTCCAAAATGGTTCATATAATTAATCTATTTCATTCTAGGCCCAATATGGCCCAAAATATTGAATTAAATGGAAATGGGTCCAATTGGATCCCATTTAAGAGTTCTAAGCCCAAGGTAGTCAAATTGGAAGCTTATTGGTCCATTGGGCCCAATAAGGAAGTCCTAGTCCATAATGGACTTAAACAAGAACTTCTAGGGTCTCCAATTGCTTAATGACTACATTGAAATGCTTGTATGAGGTGTTTGATTGAAATTATGTTGTTATAGAGTATGCATCGTACATGCTCTCATGTCTTTGATTCATAATTTGGCTTAAGTGTTGTAGTTACAAGACATAAAAATTTCTAGTTGTGACATATAGTTTGACAAAAACCAAAAGACTACATGAAAAAACATAGGACATACCAAGACTACATACCAACAGTGCCTAAACTCTGTGAATTAGGGAGAACCCCAATTGTGGATACAACTCCATGTGAAGGCCGGAATCCAAGAATGCCACAAAATGAAGTTGGGATTCTTACTCCTCCAATTGTATCAGTACCTTAGAATTTAACAAGAGACATATGGAAAAGTTAACAGAAGGCATAGAAGTGAACACCGGTATGTTCAATCCCACCATGTGTTGCAGAACGTAATTTATAAATTCAATTACACCAATCATCTTAATCCATTAAATGATGAAGATAAAAGACAATGTTGGTTTAAAGGATTAATTTAGAGACACAAACCCGAAAGGATCTTCAGCCAGATGAACTGAATTGGCCATAATCTCAGCGACTAATCGTGTTCTAAGTTCTCCACGAGAGTGTTCTACATATGCTTGAAGCACACAACATCCACTTCTATCTGTTGCTACTTTATAGCACTCATTTGCTATCTCAGTAAAAATCGGCTGACAAAATTTATGAACTCATTTGCTATCTCAGCAACAGACCCACCCCCTCGGTCCAGCCAAGAACCGAAGGAGCCTCCTTCCTCAATCGCCAATCGCCTCATCACAGAACACACTAAGCGAAAGGGTTAGAAATCGGGAATGAAAATTTGGGATTGCACCCGTTTCTCCCACAATCGTTCGATTTGATGGTAAGGGGCTGGTTTATGAAGGGCATAAAATTAGGGTTAGAAAAAGTCAATTAGGTTAAAAGTCAATACCATGATTATAGGGATTATTTTTGGAAGTTATTATTCATATTAATAAATTACCATTATTTATTTATTTAATTATTTAATTTTTTATTTAATTTTGATTGGCCCACATTTATGCATACAATAATACAATACTTACTTTAAACACTTGAACCTCTCTCTCTCTCTCTCTCTCTCTCTCTCTATATATATATATATATATATATATATATATAGGCTTAGGTTATTCTATTCAAAGTAATTATTGTGTTATTGTATGCATAAATGTGGGCCAATCATTTTACTTATTTTAAGAAAGTGATTAATACATATTATTAAATTAAAGATAATTGAAAAAATATCATCTAATTTCATTCTAAGGGTATTTTAGACAATTGAGATAAATTTAAAAAAGGAAAATTTCATATTTTTTAGGATAATTAACTCTCTTGATTTTAAAATTCTAATTTTTTTAATTACTTTAATTTTAATTATAACGTAATTTTTATAATTAAACCTGATTTTATTCTGTTAGAATGACATTCTGTTAGAATCATATTCTCTAGGAATTTTCGAATACATATTTCTATTAGAATGATATTCTATGAGAATGCCAACACGGACTAATAACAAACTTTTGGATACAACTTCAAAATTTTCATTACATTCTTAAAAAAGTAAAAAATTTATATAATAGTCTATGACAATGAAATACTCACTAATAACAAACAAAACCATGTATATTATTCGCCCTGAATATTCTAGCAGAATATATTATTACATATACTCCTATCATTCTATTGTAGATTATTCTATCAGAAGAATAGCTCTTTCCTTTGTGAAGACCAATGACAATTGTTCAACCATCATCTAATCTTCAAGCCCTTGATCATCAATGAAATTAGACATTTTACGAAAATAACTGCCATGAATCAAATCATGTAATAATAATATTCTCTGAGAATGCTTTTACATGGCAAAAAAATACCACAAAAATTTAGTAAATCTGACAGAATGAATACCACATGGTCGGGTCAGATTATTTTTCAGGAACTTCCACAAACACCTGTCATGCATCATAATAAGCTCTATGACAAATTTCACCAAAATATTGTTAATTTGCAAATTCTACAAGACCTGAAGTGAAAATAACATGATTTGCAAGTATGTAAGCTACCTTGCTTCTATGATTCAATAGTAGGCTAGAAAACTTCATAATATATCTCAATCAAATCATATGCTACAATCATCTCCCCTTTCCCTAAATACATGTTCTAAGTGATACATCTTTTTTGGATTTCTTACATCTTTCTTCTTGCCCTAATCACAGCCGAAACAAGACTTTCCAACACCAACTGACCAACAAACTGTATTTTTTAGCCATGCTTTACTTCAAGATTTACATTTTCAAGAGTTGGATGTTCAAAACAGAAGATTACACAAATAAGAGAACCCACCAAATAGAAGTAGTGAATATACTCAAAGTGAATAATTCTTGAAATCCATTTAACCTATACCATGTGTATCTTTATGATTTTGACGAAGGAGTGAAAATTAGAAACATAGAAACAAATATGATGACTTCTGGCAAGGATCTGCGGGTCTGCGACAACAGATGTTGGAGAACCAAGAAATGGCATACATAAACCCAAACTGAATATTCGTTTATTTCTTTTTCAGAATACATCGATTTTGGTATAAAAATCTTCAAAAAGAACTAAAATGAAAGAGCGACAAAGAATTTGTAGAAAAACGTATTATCATAATCAAACCAATTCTTTCTTACCTCCAACAAATCCGATTCTTTGTTATTCTTCATCAATCTGAAACAGAATAAATATAGTTTCCTTTAGATAACTCTGATTTCTCATACGTTGATAGGTCTATTTTCCCCCTTCACACATCACCATCAGATCAGGAAGAGGGCTTCACGGATTCTTCCCACCTTCACTGCTTCGGCCTCGTCGATTTCGGAGACGACCTCCTCGCAAATCGATCGACCAAATGCGACCCTTTGCACTCCTTATCGCGTTCGTGTTTCCCTCTCACTGTATTCCATTCGTCTGCATTCTTCCATCTTTGCCCGATCTGTTAGTCAGGTGATGAACACGGGGAAATAAAGCCCTTCCTTTTGTTTCAGTTCATTTTTTTATGGAAGACATCGATGACGGCTGTATATAAGAAAAGAAATTAGGTTAAATTGAATGCTAGCATGATTATAAGGATTATTTGTGGAAGCTATTTATCAAATTACTAAAATACCCTTGTTTATTTATTTAATTATTTAATTTTGATTGACCCACATTTATGCATACAATAACACAATAATTACTTTGAATACATGAACCTAGCTCTCTCTCTCTCTCTCTCTCTCTATATATATATATATATATATATATATATATATATATATATATATATATATATATATATATATATATGAGACTATAGTAGTAGATAGATACAAGTTACTAGGAATTTGATACAAGAATATTTATCCTCTGAGAGAGGATTTTGTTCTGAGATTCGGATTTGGGGTTTTGGGCATTTCGTTGCATTGCATACAATTGTTTTTTACTTATTGTTGTGTATATATGAGAACTTTTGATAACGACAATATACTTTGGCTTATATTATGTATTTCCCCCAAATTGAGTTTTGATGACTTATTTGTTTTTGATGAAGTATGAGCTTGTATATTTATATTACATTTGTCATAATTTAAATAAAATTTTATTATACTTATCATCATCTAAAAATGGTAGGAGGATAGATAAGAAGAAAAAAATGAAAGGATATTTAATTTGTCATTTATATATAATTTGGTGTTGGAGTTATGTACAATTGGTATAATGTCTATGTAAGTTTGTACTCACTACACTCCTTGTAACCTAACTTCCCATGTTAATTTTTATAGGTAAGTGGTAGTTGTTAGAAGCATTGAAAACTAAGGTTTACGCATGTTTAGAACACTTGTAAAAAACAAAAAACTTCCAACTTTGATATCTTGATTTTACGGGACTGTAATTCAATGAATATAAAACTAAAAATAACAAATTTTTAGTCTAATATCATGTACAAAATTTAAACTGCATGTTGAAAAAACCTAATGTCAATCCGACTTAAAACGAATGAGTATGCGTATTTTAAACTTTTCATAAAAAACGGTTCAGTTCCTAACAGGGATTGCGGTTCTTAAACCCGGTTTACACGGACCCGATGGACCCAAACCCGGATTACCCGAAACTCGGAAAGTCATTCTTTAAACCCGGAACCGGAACCAGTTCTATATATTTTGGTTCTAACGGTTCCAGTTTTCTAGTTTTAAATGTCATCCCTAGTTAAAAGTATTGAAGACTACAAGGTTTAAGCATGTTTAGAACACTTATGTTATTGTTAAGAATATGTTATCTTTAAACCATTGTTTTGATGCCTACAATGCACTCTCCATAATTTACTAAACCATCTTTGGAATTAATGGTTGGACCCGTATTCCGTACTCGCTTTGAAATTTTATGAACTATTGATGTTTCCTATTTTCCACAAATTAAAACTAAAAAATATTTCATAAAAATTATTTAAATAGTTCATGCTATAAAATGCTTGTCTATGACCAACATAATAAAAGGGGAAAGTACAAAATAACCACCAAAGAAAATGAAATTTGAATAATCACAAACAATACATTGTCAATATATGAAATTCAACAATTACATTTGAATAATCAAATGGGAGTTGTAAATTTACCATTTTGACCATAAGAATTGGGATATAACCAAACCAACCACCAAATGCCAAAATGGTTGTTCAATCTTGAAACAAAATAACCATCAAATTTGGCTTTGTCCTATAGACATATTTCATATTCCCCTTTTGTACAAGAATAGACTGTGTTAGCCTAGCCATGTGCATTCAAAATTTCACAAGAATTATAATCTTGGCACATTGACCTTGACTTTGACTTTGACTTTGACTTCTCATCACAAGCTATTCCTAATATTATTATTATTATTATCATTAACAATCAATCCCCATCTGATCTATTAGAAGACTCTCTCCTGATCATATTTATCAGATCCTGCACCACTTCTGACATCGGTGGCCTAAACTCCGGCTCCGCCTGCAGATATAATAAAATCATTTTCCATGTCAGCAATTTTTATCAAGTGGCATCTGCCACGTCAGCAACTTACAAGTAACACCATTTTTAATTGCTAGTAACAACATTTTGTTTCTAAAAACCTAAATTACTCTAAATTTAACCTAGTACTTTTCAAATTCAAATATGAAAAAAAAAAAAAAATCTTTTATTTTTAATATCCAACAAGATTAAATTTATCAAATTTTCTATGCAAAAAAAGAGAAAGCATTTTGGAGTTATAAGGATAAAATATCAAAGAAATAGTTGGGAAATATACAAAAAAAAAAAGGTACTTTCAGAGTTTTATCAATTTATCCAGGGTTAATCTCAAAAAAGACCTTATATTTTGTGTTTTTTCCGGATTAAACCTCAAATTTATTTTTTGCCTAAAAAAGACATTGTATTTTTTCCTTTTTTCCAATAAAGCCCTCAACTTTGTATTTTTTTTTCCGAAAAAAACCCTCAACTTTTTTAGTTTTTCTCGAAAAAACCTTCACATTTTACAATTGTTTTTGGGAAAAAAATGACTAAAAGGGCCAGATCGGAAAAAATACAAGGTCTTTTTCAGGCGAAAAACAAATCTGAGGTTTAATCCTGAAAAAAAAACCCACAAAATATAAGGTCTTTTTTAGATTAACCCATTTATCTACTTTAACCATTTTCCCAAATAATTAAACTATTTTTCTCAGTTACTTGATTTACCTATTCAACCAATACTTTTTTTTTATAATTATTATCACACAACAATATCAACAAAACGGTGAAAGTACTTATTTATTTTTTTTATAAATTTTCCGTATATGTTTTTTTATCGGTTAAAAAAATTATAATGGTTTAATTAATCACTATAGAAAATAAAGTACATTCCCTTAATTAAGAAGAAATGTTTTATAATAACAAACCTGAACACAACGTGATATAATATCTGCAAAATGTGATAATGATTTTGGTGGATATTGACCATTGAGAGAAGGGTCAACCATTCTTGACAATGCATCAATATCATGAAGTTGACCCACTGCCCATCTCACCAACAACTGCTCCCCACGAGGTCGCGCACTATAAACAAAACAAAAAAAAAAAAAAGTAAATGAAATAGCAACGTACTTTCATGTTTTTGTTTATTATATTTATAGCATTTTTACTATAACACATCAAATAAATGAAAGTATGATGCTATTACAACATTGCACTTACAATTTCTTTTTCCTATTAAGACATTGTACTTTGAAGAATCTACTTGATTACACTAGTGAAAATAGCTTTATATTTGAATGACATTGCTATAATTGGGTATTATTATACTATTATATAACAGCATGATACTTTCAATTATTTAACGAAAAAAAAATGTAGGTTGATATTTCTTGCATTTAACCCAATCTAAATGCAAGATATAGCAACCTACTTTCATTTTTTTTCCATTACTCAATTTGACTTCCAATTTTTTTTCTTATCAACATATTATTCTTCAAAATATCTACCTAATTAAAGCATTGTACTTTGAATTTCTTTCTTGTTAGGATGCTATAAATTATAATAAATAATTAAATACAACATTTAACATTTAAATTATATTATTTACCTGTCGTAAGATTTTCTGCCTGTTAAAAGTTCTAACATCACCACCCCAAAACTGTACACATCACTCATAGATGTATAGATTCCTGACTCGAATTCAGGGGCACCATAACTGAAGGCTGATTGAATGTTTCCTGACAACTGTAAGTGGATAAAAACATAATTTTTTTATTTATATTATTATTATTAAAATATTAAATAATAATAGTTATTATTACCTGATTAACTGAGCCTGGGGTTATTAAAGGAGCCAAACCACAATCAGAGACACGTACAGAAAGATCATCATCTAGAAGAACATTGGCTGACTTGAAGTTTCTATGAATGACAGGTGGATCACAGAACTCGTGTAGATACCTACACCATTATTTAAAAATAAAAATTATTTTTCTAGATAAATAAATACATAAGAATGAAGTAATCTAGAAAACTTTTTATCTAGTTGTCTAGTATTTACTTTCACTATTTTATGAGTTTAGCCACTTCATTATTTGGAAAACCATTTATCATGGTTTCTAGTTTTGATAAAAGGTAAAATACAATCGCCATTTTTCGGGTTAATCTCAAAGAAGACGTTATATGTTGTGTTTTTTTTTCCGGATTAAACCTCGAAGTTTATTTTTCTGCCTGAAAAAGACCTTGTATTTTTTTCATTTTTTCCGATCTGGCCCTTCTAGTCATTTTTTTTTCCAAAAACAATTGTAAAATGCGAGGGTTTTTTCGAGAAAAACTGAAAAAGTTGAGGGGTTTTTTTCGGAAAAAAGTACAAAGTTGAGGGCTTTTCCAGAAAAAATGAAAAAATAAAAGTTAAAAAATATATTTGAGGTTTAACACGGAAAAAACATAAAATATAAGGTCTTTTTGGAGATTAAACCCCATTTTTATTGATTTAGCTGCCGAACTGTTTTTTTATTTTATGATTATTATGATAATAGTTTTAGGGCTAAATCGAAAAAAAAAAATAACAATAATAATAAATAAAAAATAGTTCAATGAGTAAACCAACGAAATGGTGAAAATATGGAAAAATGGTTCTTTTATAAGGTCAAAAAAAGTGTAATATTTTTAATCAATAAAAAAATATGGAAGTGTCCAAATCCAGAAAATGGTGAATGTACGTTTTCACCCCCAAAATATTGACACATATAAAATACATATGTATTCATTGTTCAATGAATCAATATATAAAATAATAAATAGTCAAGCAGCTAAATTTTTAAAAATTGATGAAATTGTTAAAATTGTGTATTTGACTTACTCTAAGGCTCTAGCAGCTCCAAGTGCCATTCGAATGCGTGTTTTCCATGAAAATTTTCTTTTGTAATCATCATCAGAGTGTAGAGCATCTTGAAGGGTCCCACTACTACAATATTCATAAATTAATAGCCTTTGACCATGCTCTGAACAATACCCCATCAGTTCAACAACATTTGCATGACGAATTTTGTCTATATTATTAACAAGCTCAATGAAATCCTCCTCTTTTTGCTGATTGATAACCTTTTTGTCCAATTTCTTCACAGCAAGAAACTAAACAAAACATTTTCAAAAGTAGTACATAAGAATAAGATGTTGAGATTTTAGAAGATAAGGTTAAATGTATGAAATAGTAATGTAGTTTTGTTTCTTTTTATTACAAGATTTGTAGTTTGAAAAAAAAATACCTACTCATAAGTTCATAACAACTGTATACAAATACAAAAAAAATTGGAAGACTAGATTTGATTGGAAGTATGATATGCTATAAAAGTGATTTTTTTTTGGAACACAGCTTGAAAGTGATTTTTTAAGCAAATAGTTCTCATTTGTAATGAGAAATAGGCAACACACATCTTGAAACTTTCTATAAAGGGTTAAATGTGGGGTTAATCTCATAAACGACTTTATATTTTGTGTTTTTTTCTGGATTAAACCTCAAATTTATTTTTTTTGCCTAATAAAGACCTTGTATTTTTTCATTTTTTCCAAAAGAGTCCTTAACTTTGTATTTTTTTTTCCGAAATAGCCCCTCAACCTTCTAAATGCTTCCAAATAAACCCTCAACTTTGTTATTTTTCTCAAAAAAAAACCCTCACATTTTATAATTTTTTTTGGAAAAAAATGACTAAAAGGGTCAGATCAGAAAAAATGAAAAAAAAAAAATACAAGGTCTTTTTCAGGCAAAAAATAAATTTGAGGTATAATCTGGAAAAAAACACAAAATATAAGGTCTTTTATGAGATTAACCCTTAAATGCGCATTTAACAAAGTTTCGCTTTTTCTTCCCCAATTTATGCACAAAATGACTTTTTATACAAAATATTTCATTTTAGGACCAAAAGATGTAAATATTTTACCAATTGAAACACGGTTGCATAATCCATGTCAGTTTTGTAAGTTTCTAAAACAAGAAACATATTTGCATAAACTGATAAAAACTAAAAAGAAAAGTCAAACATTGTGTGTGTGTGTGTGTGTATATATATATATATATATATATATATATATATATATATAAACATTGCATATTCTGTCTAAAAAACTACTTTATTGCATATTAATGATTGAATATATTATATATATGTAGAATGTAGAATTGATACCTTTCCATCAGGAAGCTGTGCCCTATAAACACTCCCCAACATTCCTCCACCAATAAGATTATCCTGAGAAAAACTGTTTGTGTATTGCTGAAGAGATGCAATTGTGTAAGATCTCACATATGTTTGAGGCACAACAGGTTTGGTGGAAGTTCTTGCTGATGTGGCGACAGCAGCCACCGCTATAGGCTCGACAATAACCTTCTCGAAAGGTAGATGAATTGGTTCTGATGATGAAACTGGCGGTGGTGGAGGTGGTGGTGGTGGAGGCGGTGGAGGTGGTGGAGGTCGCATGGAGTCTATATCAAATCTGGTGAAATCTATCTCCTGACTGTCTTGCTTTGGTAACGCGGTGAATCTTTGCATGGGGACTGTTCTACGTGGTGGTGGTGGTGGTGGTGAAAGCAGTTGTTGTTGCTCCTCCTTTGGTGGTGGAACTGCCGCCTTCTTTGGGGGTGCTGAAAGAACAAGTAAGAATAATATTATTAAAGGTTAAATTTCAAGAATTAGTAACATACTTCCATTTCTTAATATCACAAAAGTGATTATTGGGAAACTTTTAAATTATAATGTCTTTTTTTTCCAAAAAACCCATCAACCTTGTAATTGCTTCCAAATAAACCCTCAAACTTCATGGGTTAATCTTAAAAATACCTTATATTTTGTGTTTTTTTTTCCAGATTAAACCTCAAATTTATTTTTTGCCTGAAAAAAACCTTGTATTTTTTTTATTTTTTCCGAAAAAGCCCTCGACTTTGTAACCTTTTTCTAAAAAAACCCTCAACCTTCTTAATGCTTCCAAATAAACCCGCAACTTTTTTAGTTTTTCTCAAAAAAAACCCTCACATTTTACAATTTTTTTGGAAAAAATGACTAAAAGGGGCAGATCGAAAAAAATTAAAAAAATACAAGGTCTTTGTCAGGCAAAAAACAAATTTGAGGAGTAATCCAGAAGAAAAAAAAAAAAAAAAAAAAAAGCAAAATATAAGGTCTTTTATGAGATTAACCCTTTATAATCCTGTAGACTTTTAAAAGTAAAAATATTCTAATAGGAAAAAAAATACCTTATCAAGAAAAAAAAAACAAAACAAAAGTAAAAAGCTATGATAAAAAGGAATGAAAGTAGGATGCTATAACATATCTAAAAAAAGTACGTTGCTATTTCTCACATTCTTAGTTTCTTACCTTTATCAACTTGATTAGGTGGTTGAGCAAAGGGCCCACTCTCCATATGACTCTCACGATTATACGGAGCGATCTCATGTCTCTTGTTCGTCAAACCAGGAAGTCGTTTTCTTCTAAAGCAGGGTGGTATAAATAGCAGACAGACTAATCCCAAAACTATAAAACCAAATACCGATGCAATTGATACCCAAACTTTCTTTTTAGAACTCCATGACTTATTTGTGGAGCTAGATTTGGACCCTTGATTTGACGATGGACCATCCGCTTGTTGTGATGGTGTTTGTTTGCCAGGTGGCGATTGTTTCCCGGGTGTCTGTCGAGGTGATGGGAAAAAAGGCGTTCCGGTGGTGGTGCCTGGGGGCGTGAGTGGGGTCGGGGATGTAGGTGGAGATAGTGGAGCTGCACTTGTGGTATTGAATAAGTTCCCGTCTTTTCTGATATCCAAACAAGATTTTTAAGTTAGCAAGTGGAAGTGTGGTTGGGTAAAACATATTGGGCCTTCTAGGCCCGTTTCTTATGCTAGTCTTGAACATGACTTTTTTGTTTCTGTGTTTGTTACATGAGATTTCTAGGGTTATTTTTGTCTTTTTTTTAACGATGTAGATGAGGAGGGCGTTTATGTCTTTTGCACACTGAGCTTGGCATGCATTGGACTATGATTTGGATTCATGTCAAGACAAAAATCGTAATCTTTTGTCCCTTCCAAAAAGGTGGGACATGGACTCCCTCTCGATCTCTCGTCCATGTAAGATGACAAGAATACCCTTCTCGTCATTATCATCAAAATTAGCCCTAGTAAGTTTAAACAGTACAGTCGTTTCCTGTCTCGTGTAACAAACGCAGTTTGTTACACGAGACAGGATCGAATGTGACAAGACAAGCTTTCTAGGGCTATTTTTGATAATAATGACGAGAAGGGCATTCTTGTCTTTTTACATGGACGAGAGATTGAGAGGGAGTCCATATCCCACCTTTTTGGAAGGGACAAAAGATTACGATTTTTGTCTTGACATGAATCCAAATCATAGTCCAATGCATGCCAAGCTCAGTATGCAAAAGACATAAACGCCCTCCTCATCTACATCATTAAAAAAAAGACAAAAATAACCCTAGAAAGCCCGTGTAACAAACACAGACACAAAAAAGTCATGTTCAAGACTAGTATATTCAAATGAGCCCAAAGTTTATGAGCATAACTACTTATGCACCTGAAAATAGGAATGGCTAGTAACTTTTCAGGTATAGGTCCATTGAACATGTTATTCTCTACATTCCTGAAAGTATGAAAAAGAACAAATCATTAAAAGATAAAAAAATAAATAAATAAATAAACAAAGTAGGGGAAACCTAGTGGATGATATGAATAACCTAATCAATAGTTTTAATGATTACAAAGGATAAACAGGTCATTTTTACTTGAAAGTTTGCCAATAGCAACTTATTTTCATCCATTGAACATGTTATTCTTCTCTACATTGCTATAATTTGAGAAGCTTACAGATCAGTCAATGGAAGATCTTGTAGAACATCTAGAGTCCCAGAGAGTTGATTGTTCTGCATATGACTGCCCATGAACATGTCAGCTTCACTCGTGTAAATAAATGTCATAAAACTTTTGTAATTAATAAAAAATGATTACTCACAAAGTAGTTAGAAAAGATAAATGTTGTAAAGAGGAAGGTAATTCTCCACTCAAATCATTACTAGACAAATCACTGCAAAAAAGGAAAAAAAAAAAAAAAAAAAAAAAAAAAAAGGTTATTAGACCAAGTTCCAACAACCCTTGAGCTGACTCACACTGTAAATCAAGTACACAGTGGCCCACTAGTTGCTGACATAAGAGCCTAATCCACATTGGGATTAAAATACTAAAATAATAAAAAGGAAAAAAGAGTGATATTTTTAAGATAATGGATCCTACAGATTAACCAAACCCGTAAGGCCTTCAAAGGAATCCGGTATTTCTCCTGATAAATTGTTATCATTTAGAGACCTAAAGTACAAGAAACATAACATATTATTATATTAATAACTCCAATAAATATTTAAGCAAATAAAAACAAGGGCTAAATGCTATGAATAGCAAAGTATTTTCATTTATTTGTGTATTAAAGCATCTTGCTTTCATTTCTTTCTATAATGTTGTAATATGAAGGGTCAATCTCAAAAATGACCTTATATTTTGTGTTTTTTTTCTGGATTAAACCTCAAATTTACTTTTTGCCTGAAAAAGACCTTGTATTTTTTTTCATTCTTTCCGAAAAAGCCCTCAACTTTGTATTGTTTTCCAAAAAAAAAACTCAACCTTCTAAATGTTCCCAAATAAACCCTCACCTTTTTTAGTTTTTATCGAAAAAACCCTCCCATTTTACAATTTTTTTTGGAAAAAAATGACTAAAAGGGCCAGATCGGGAAAAATGAAAAAAAATACAAGGTCTTTTGCAGAAAAAAAAATTGAGGTCTAATCTGGAAAAAAAACACAAAATATAAGGTCCTTTTTGAGATTAACCCTAATATGAAAAAGTAAAAGTAGGATTCTAAAGTAAACAAATAAATGAAAGTATGTTGCTATATTTTACATTTTAATAGAATACACAGTAAAAAAAAAAGAAAAAAAAAAAAAAAAAAAAAAAAAAAAAAAAAAAAAAAAACTTACAAGGCTGTTAATTGTGTTAAAGAGGTTAGAAAAACCGGAATGCTTCCCGTGAAGTTGTTATCTGCAAGAAAACTGCCAAAGGTAAAGACCATCACATGTTTAGCCATCAGAGAAAAAGGGTAAAATAGTCATTTTAATTTTTATGTCAAGTGTTACTTTTTAAGAAAACTTGTTATTTTTTTTTTATCAATACGGGGGTTATTCTTCTAGCAACCCTAGAGTTGGCCCACACTGGCCCACTCTAAAAGCATTAAATGTAAATCAGGTACACACTGGCCCACATAACAGTACAACCTAATCCACATTGGAATTGAAACTCTCAGACTGCTTAAACCATGTGTGTGAAGAATGATAGGAAAACTTACATATTCATGATAGTAACAGGAAATTCAGTTGGAATACTACCCCGAATAAGATTATTGCTCAAATCTCTACAATAAAATAAGACAAATTATATCAGTCAAACATCAAGAAATCTTTTTTATATATATATATATATATAATTTATCTAGACAAAACACTTATTTAATGAGAAAAAAGAAGAAATGGGATCTTAGTATCTTACATGCTTTGAAGTGAAGTAAAAGATCCTAGGCTCTCACCAAGTTCTCCTACTATATTGGCACCAATAACAGTTCTGTAATAATAATAATAACGAAAATATTATAAGAAGACAATTAATGAAAAAAAAAAGGAGAAAAAGGAGTTACATACATTGATAAGATGTTTGTATTAGTAGGGTCACATGCAACACCCTGCCAACCCTCGATACACGGGTCTCCAGCACTAGCTGTCCATCCAGGGAGTAGTGGAGATCCCAATGCAACATACAGTTTATTTATCGCACTGACTGTGTGGATAAAAAAACAGTATCATCAGTATCAGTATCGGTAACAGTATCAGACATTTAATTTTTAAACACCGAAAAGATAAAGACGATAAAAAGAAGGACAAAACATCATTGTTCCTTTATAACTTTATATCAAATTCCATATGGGTATTATCACATAAAGAAAAAAAAGAAAAAGAGAAGTTGTAATGAAAGGTGGATATGAAATTTTCAAGAACTTAAAAGGTAATTATCTTTGCCCTATTCATATGAAAGTAATATGTAAACTTCCACAAACAAGACACAAGGAGTCAATGACTATGAAGTATTTCCATGTGTTTCAAAATGTTAGTTTCAAAAGGTTTTGTCATCCTAATTAATGAAGTTAAATTGCCAACGGCTTTAAGTGTAAATTTTTATGAAATCTTATTGAACTCTTCGTTTTCTTAAGTTATGCAAAATATTCAAGTTGTTAAAGATAAAAGCGGATTTATAGCTACTTAGAACTTAAATATGAGGTTTTCAATTTTCATCGGTTTCGATCAAGATTAATAAGAAGAGGTCAAGATTGGGTGCACTTATGTTCATCGGAAATAGTGTTTATTAGGCAGATCTAGTTCAGTCTTTTTCACACGGAAGCACACACATACACATCTCTTTCTAATAAAGAATAATAGAGAGAAGACCTTAATTTAGTCTACGAGAAGACTTACCATCTGCAGGATTGGTAGCAAGAGAAATTGGGCCCACGAAGATCAATACAAACCCTAAGAACAGCAACAAGTAAATTATAGATCTCTCGACACCCATTGATCCAAAAAGTGCTATTTCTTCCAATAATTTAACCTCTGCATATCCAATTCAACCTACAAGAAGATTTAACAAATAAACGTCATCAAGAGTCGATTGATTTAAAGCAAATATTGAAGTAAAAAAATGGTGATTGAAGCTGAATGCTAAGCATCTTATGAGGAAATAATGGCATTGGATGACGAAATAACACAACATGCTCATGTGAGTGTTGTCTAGATTTGAGTGTAAGTGAAGTAAAACACTCACAAAGAGGTAAAGATTCTTTGGGGCATTTAATCGAACACATAGCAGATGCTGCAGAGAATTAAGATTATGAAATCTAGATAGTATAAAAAAATCGATCACCTTGAAGAGGTGAAGAACAGAGGAAAGGTGAGAGAAATGTTGGAAAGTTGCAGAGATGACAGACAGAAAAAGTTTAATTCTCTCTCTACTTTCTCTCTCTGGAAAGGAAATGAATGGATGCTCGGTGATTGTGTGTGTATGGAAGTCATACATATCTGCTAATGAACAAGTTTGCTTAAAGGAAAGTGAAACTGTTATGCCCACGCGCAGTGAGAGAGCGCGTGGTAGTCTTCTCACCAATTACCAATCGCACTTTAAGAAAATAAATTCCATTTATATCATTATATGTATGGGAGGGTGTTAATAATTCGATCTATTATGAGCTTGATGTAGATTGGCTCGAATTTAATGTCATTTTATATCACATTACTCCCATGTCTTAATCAATAAAGAACTTAATGTCTTTATGAACTCAAGAGTGTAAATATGAAATCACTTTTAAATCATTTTCTCAAGTCTCATTGATCAATATTCAATAATAAGTATTCCCTAAAATATAATTAACACATCATAACAACCCTAATTCCATTTCTAGTTCATGATTCCATTCCAACAAATATGATTCAAGCTCATTAATGGGACTTAGTAGCTAAGAATCATTTTAGAGTTTGTAAGCTTAATCGGTCCTTATGTTACCTTGAAAACTCTTAAATATTACATACATAGTTTTAAGTTGTTTGCTTTCATTCAAACATTTCCCAAACCATTTTGAACAAGTTTAACTCCAAAAACCTCATTATTCCATTCCAATGTTGAATCACCATTAGAATCATCAATTTCTTTCATAAACATCTAAAGTACATATGAAATCATATCTAGAATCCAATCATCAACCAAATGACATGAATAGCTAATCTAGATCACAAGGATTTGATCTCATAATCATAACTAGATGTTAATATACAAGTAATTCATTCTAGAGTACAGCATCATCACCAACTAAAGTTTTAGTTTGTGATTGTGGTAAATCTTACCACCAAAATAGGTGGGATACGTGTATATATATAACAATGAATTACAATAATAGTACTTGAAGAATAAGATAAATGCAAGATATGCACAAAGTATTGTTTTAGTCTAACATGGCAGGAAAGAATTCAAACTGCGAAGTGACACGTTCTCGTATTAAATGATATTCAAACCCAGAAGCTTGGTCGGAACAAATTTGGTGTATAGCTTGTCGGAAGTGACACGTTCTCGTATTAAATGATAATCAAAATCAATATGTGTAGCTCGTTTATGTGACACTGGATTCCGAGTCAAGAATAAAGCACTGTGATTGTCACATAGAAGTATAGGCCGAACTGATGGCAGAGCGTATAGTTCCTATAATAAATGAGTAATCCAAACAATCTCAGCTGCAATGTTAGCCATGGCTCGATACTTAGATTCACAGCTAGATCGAGAGACATTAGGTTGTTTCTTAACACTCCATGAAATAAGATTTCCACCTAAGAATATTGAATAAACATACGTAGATCGTCTGGTTTCAAGACAACGAGCCCAATCAGCATCGGAATAACCAAGAATATCAACATCAGGCAGTTTCCTGGAAGGTGAGACCAAAGGAAAGAGAGCCTTTAATATTTCGAAGTATACGCTTCACACACTGAAAATGTGTATCAAAAGCTGCCTGTAGGAACTGACTAACCTGGTTTACAAAATAGGAAATATCTTGCTTGGTAATGGTTAAGTACTAAAGTGCACCTACCAAAGACCAATAAAAGGTTGGAGAATGAAAGGGATTACCACTGGAAATAAATGTCTCAGTAGGAGCAAGGGGCGTGTGAACCGGTTTAGAATCAAGCATGGTTTCCAGTTCAAGAATATCCTACATATACTTGGATTGACTTAAAAATAAATCATCATCTGTGTAAGCCACCTCTAGACTAAGAAGGTAGTTTTAAGTCACCAAGATCTTTAATCGCAAATTCTTGGTGCAATCTACAAATGAAAGAGGTAATAACATTTCTGCATAATAAGGTCATCGACATAAACTAGAAGATACATGATGCATGAGTCTTGTTTGAAAACAAACAATTATGTGTCAGCTTTGCTATAAGTAAATCCATCACGAACAGTGGCAGCCTTGATCACAGGACTGAAAGTGTGAAAATAATCTAGATCCGAAATTTGTGTGAAGCCTTGAGCAATAAGTCTAGCTTTGAGCCATTGAATAGTGTCATTGAGTTATATTTCGTACGAAAAAACATTTAGAACCAAATACATTTTTGTGTTTAGGTCGAGGTACCAATGCTCATTTATCATTCTGTTTGAGTGCATTAAGTTCATCATGCATCACCATCATCCATTTAGGGTTTTTTGTTATCGATTTAAATCCTTTAGGGACAAGTGAGGCAAATAAAGCCAAGCATGATGAATGCTTAGTGATGAAAGCAAGATCAACTGCGTGTTAAGGTTTAAAAATTCCGAATTTTAAACGAGTTTGCATATGGTGAGTGGAAGAAAAATGACTACAAGGTGCAAGTGTATCACTAGAATTCGTTTGAGGATGTGAAACCGAAGGGACAACCATATCGGTGTGAGAAAGCTGATTAGAAATGGTCTCAGACAGAAGTGGGGACTACATAGGAGGAGTTGGCACTGGACCAGGTTGAGCAGCTGATGTGGAGGTTGCATAGTGACAGAATCGGGATGATGTTGAACTTGAGATGGATCACGATCTATACAAAGTTCACCAACAACATCATTAGCACAAAAAGAACAACTTGGGGAACTTTGTAAGGAAGTTTGTGTGTGATATTGAGCAAGAATATCCTTAATATTAGGTGGAAATGATGAATCATCAGTAAATGATGTTAATAAGAGGTTTTCCAACTCTTGTGATGAATTTGAACTTGCAAAGGGAAAGCTTTACTCATCAAAGCGAGTATGACGAGTAATAAAAACCTGAGATATAACTGGATTAAGACATCGATACCCGTTGTATTGAGAAGAGTAGCCAAGAAAAACACACGGAAGACTTCGTGGTGACAACTTATTTTTAGCATAGTCTCGTAGATACGGAAATACAAGACAACCAAAAACTCGAAAATTATGATAACTTGGAACTCGTGAATATAAAATATCAAATGGAGTTGTGTTGTCGAGAATTTTACTTGGCAATTTGTCGATGACAAAAGTCATCGTACTAAATGCATCGACCCAATAATGAGTAGGAACATGAGAATTGAAGAGCCTGGCTAAACCTATTTCCACAATGTGACGATGTTTTCTTTCTGCTCATCCATTTTGCTACGGAGTATAAGGACAAGATAAATGATGGAAAGTCTCATTGTCCTCAAATATTTTTCGAACCATATTGTTAACGAATCCAGTGCCTCCATCACTTTGAAATACCTTGACTTTTCGTGAAAACTGAGTTTGTGCAAACTTTAAAAAAGTTTCCAATACTATATAAAATCCAAATTGAGCTTTAAGTGGGTAAACCAACTGAAACACGAGCAATCATCAATGAAAACCACATAATAACGATAAGCATCAATTGAAGAAATAGGTGAAGGCCCCCATAAATCACAATGAATTAAATCTAATGGGTTAGAAGAGCATTTATCGTTTAATTAAAAATGTAAATGTTGTCATTTAGGCCCTCGTACGCGCAGCGTAGCCTTGTACGCATAGCGTACTGAGTACACGCAACGTACTCCGAAGGGTATGCCCAACATAACCAAGGATCTCAGCCTATAAATAGGACGCGAGGTTCCTCATTTTTCTTCACACCTTCACCCTTCTTTCTCTCTCAAACATCTTTCTAAACCCCTCCCAATCCCTAGTAACTTCCATATGCTAAAGGAAAGCCCCAGAGCGCCAGAAAGCTCCGAGAAGAAGAGCTTTCGGCTCGAAAGTTCTGCCCCCGCAAAGCCCGGTTCCTAGCCAAAACCCCTAGTAAGTGAGTTATGCTTACCTTACTTTAAGTATAGCTTATGTTTAAGTTTATTATCATTATTATGAACTTATAAATAATATATATTATAAAATATAATATACAAAGTGTTATTATAATAACTTTTAACTACTCGCAGTACGGGGAATCTGGTTTGAAGGGTCGCATAGGGTTGTTGGATTTCAGAAGTGCTATAATGCCAAAATGGTCTTGCCCTCCGGTGTTTCATGTCTGGTCCCTGTTTGTACATAGTGGTTGAAAAGTATTGTTTAACACTTATAAAGCAATATTGCTCATAAATAGTCGCAATAAATATTATACTAAAATATAACGGCAATAATATTAGGTTTCGTAGAAGGAAAATAGAATTGTTAGAAGCGAAACGCTGCTCGATGTGTTCACCGGTGTACTCCATCCCCCTCATGGTTGCCTTACTGACATATATTGTTGAGGAATCCCCTATGCAGTATTGTCATCCCGATGATGATCCTTAGGCTAGGTCCCTTAATTTAGATGCTTTAGGGGAAAAAATGAGGATAACGGGAATGAGTAATCAGGCTGATTTACCTGATGAAATTAATAAAATTAATTTTTGTGGGTTGAAAACCCTATGTGCTCATCAGGCTCCCAAGCCTGACCCACTCAGTTTCTTGTATTATAGGTAGCGACACAAGAGCATAGATGCGATGATCTGATGAGAGATTATGGATTATAAGCCAGTAGAAATAAATAGAATGTCGTAAGGCCTATGTTGTTTCTGTTTATGCTTTTGATCTGTATTGACAATGACATACCGAAGTTTTTAATATAATGAAAATACATTTCTTCGAAAATACTTTGATAAATTATTTATCATATTTCGGGAACAAATTCTGCAACATATTTCTTAAAATTATACTCTAGTTTTTTTATAAAGCATAAACAAATCGGTATTTCCTGGCCGTGAAATTGAGGATGTCACAGAATGAGGATTCTTTTAGTATGTTTTGATCATTTTTTGGTTGATTTTTAGTATGGTGGTGAGTACTCATGGAGGAGCTTCTGGTTTTTTGTTCATGTTCAGTCTTTGGTGTTGAGCCAATTGATGAGAGGATTCGTGAGTTCATTTCATCTGAGATCACTCGTGGTTTCTTGGAGGTGACTCCTGTGATTTTTGGTACAATCAAAGAGGGGATCATGGAGCTGTTGGATGAGCGGTTTAGGGCTTTCAATGTAGAGATTGCGGATAGTCAGATTAAGGGATAGACTCTCCCTTTTCTAGAGTTCAAGGCTTGCGGAGCCCCAGAGTTCTTCAGAAAGAAGGACCCTATTGTAGGTAGGTGGTGGATTGTTGACATGGAGAATGATCAAGGAATGAGTTTATGTCCTGATGGATCAAATGTGGGATTTTCATCTTGTCTTCTGAGGGATGGATCCCATGACCGGTTATAAGAATCATACCTTGATTATAGTAATAACAATGCAAATCCTTGTGTTGTTGAATCCTTGAGAGCACGTGTCACAAATGTCACGCCTCTAACGGTTCACACCCAACACTAGCAAAGAAAGACAATTGAGAGAGGAGGGAGGCTCAAATTTTTAGCTAGCTATACAAAGGATTGAGTTGGTCAAAAATCATAGGGTTATGCCCTATTTATAGTGCAGTCACGAAACCCTATATAAGCCCAAATCCAAGATCAACTTAACCGGGTAATTATCCACATTTGTTTATCCACCTAGGACAATTCTAGAAGCCCTTAGGCTTGAAGAAACCGTCCAACCTATATAGAAGGTTCTTGAATGCCTCTTGCTCAACTATTGAACAATTACATTTTAGTCCTTACACTTTTAATTAATTTCTTTAATCCCAAAATTAATTCCAATTAATTTCTGATTAAATATTAATTAAATATTACTATTTCTAATTAATATCTTATTTACATAATATATTAACAACTTATTTATTTGTAATAACCGGATCCTGGTATGTTAAATCAAATTGTTCAATTTTGCTAAGGGACTCGACAAGTTGGAGGCCCCAAACTCGTCGAGTAGGAATGGAATTTGGACGAGGGACTTGAAATCTACTCGACGAGTTGAGAGCCTCAACTCGACGAGTAGGGCTGCCATAGTGAAACCCTAATTTTCAGGGTTTTGCACCCTATTTAAACACCTTAACCTCCAAAGGTCGGCCTCATTTGCAGCCTCCATCACCCCAAACGCTAGCCACGAAACCTTAATCCACTTTTGAGTGTTTTTGAGCCATTGTTGTGTGTTCTTTGTGATTTTGAAGCTTGAGAAGGAAGGAGAAGCTTGGGGATTCAAGAGGAAGATAGTAGATCCAAAGTTTGAGCTGAATTTTTTACTCATTTGAGGAATAAAGTTGATACTTTGGCTTTCTATTACTTAGATCTTCATTTAGGGTTGTATGTTGTCACTTTTGGGCTTAAAGTTGTCAGCTTTATCAAGTCGTGGCCCTTCCCCATTCCCTAGATCACTTATATAGCTTGGTTTTGGTGTTTATAGCTTCATGACACTGTGCATGAACGTAAAGTTAGCAACTTTACGTGGTGACTTAGTCCTAGGGGACCAGATCTATGGTTTGGAAGCATTGAACTCGATTGGAAGTGACTGAATGGATTTAGAGTAAGGGGGACTCGACGAGTTGTTCATCCAACTCGGCGAGTTGGGTCGTGGTCCCCTAACCTTTTTTGTTACCGAGCAGACTCGTCGAGTCTAGGACATGACTCAGCGAGCTGGCCATGTTTTTAGGTTTTGAAGATTGAAGAGCTCGACGAGTTCAAGGAGGAACTCGGTGAGTTGAGAGGGAAATGTCCGACTCTGTTATGAGGAGGAACTCAACGAGTTCATGAAAGAACTTGACAAGTTGGATTGAGATTTCCAGGGTTTATGGATCATGGAACTCGACGAGTTGATGGACCAACTCGGCGAGCTGAGTCAACCAGGATGTTGACTTTGACCGGGATGTTGACTTTGACCAGAGTTGACCCTTAATAGGGTTATGGGTATGAAAGAGTAATTAAAGGATATTTTTATGTCTAGGAGTTTGAGAGGAGTTGATTCCAGAGCCGAGGACAGTTCAGCTACTACACGACATTTGAGGTGAGTTGCCTTCCAGTAGAATTAGGTCGAAGGCACCAATGCCGGCTGTGACATCCCCATTTTCACGGCCAGAAAAGACCGATTTGTTTATGCTTTGTTTTATAAAATCAGAGTAATTTAAAGAAAACAGTTGCGGAATTTGTTCCCAAAACAAAATACGATAAAAATTTATCAAAGAGTTTATTTAAAGAAATGTATTTTCATTATATAACAAAATCTCCGGATGTCATGTTCAATACAGACCAAAAGCATAAACAGAACAAAATAGACCTTACAACAGTTATTCATAACTACTGGCCTATAATCCAAAATCTCTCGTCAAGTCCACCAACTTATACTCTTGTGCCATTACCTGTAATGCAAAGAAAACTGAGTGGGTCAGGCTTGGGAGCCTGGTGAGCATATAGGGTTTTCAACCCACAATAACATAATTATTATATTTAATCACCAAACAATCAACCCAATTACCCATCCCCATTATCTTCTTTTAGTCTTCCCTAAAGATATTATCTCAAGGGTCATCTCCTATATCATATTTACTTCTCATCTCCTTACATCGTATTTCCTTATATGTTTGTTCCTAAGAAATTTTCCTAAGGATCACCGCCTACATCGCATAGCCAATACGAATTCGGGGATTACTCCCTCAATATGTGTCTAGCAAGGGTTAGGGTATCATCGCATGATTACACAGCCACAACATCGCCTGGACTTGTAAATCATAATAAGGGTTAGTCTATCATCGCATGAATATGTAGCCATAACATCGCATGGACTCGTAATTCATCACATATATATCATCACCTAATTATCATCACCATTATATCCTCACCTATCTCTCATCACATTTTTTTTATCACACACCAACTATTTCATCTACCCATGTTCTACCCAACATATTTGTAGATATAAATTACATATACAGCTTATTTAAAAACTCGTATAAAACATTCATTCAGCATCCATCTCAAGTAAACGAACAATGTATAAACACATATCATGTATTTCATAGCAAATACTTCATATCTACGTGTAAGATGAAAGTGACTATACGCTCACTTGATTAGAAGTTGATCGGACAGCACTACGACTTGTAGAAGTAGTATTCTTCGGTAGATCTGGAAGATATTCACAAAAACCGGGCTCCTCGCGGGCAGGGCTTCGGCTTGGGAATAACGCTCCTCGGGATCCTCGGGACTTCAGACTTGCTTCAGGGCTTGGGAATGATATGGGGGCTTCGGGATAGAATTGGCATGCAAAACGATGCAAAACTTAGAGAGAAAGGAAGAAAATTAGCAAGGGAAATGGCTGATCTCAGGTTCTATTTATAGGTTGTTGGGTCTAAGATTACGTTGGGCGCAATTTGGTTACGCTGGGTGTAATTCGACGTCACTGCATGCGTCATTTGGTGGCACTCGAGTATTGGTCAGACAACTTGCACTCCTCTGAGTACGTTGGGCGTACTCAAATTACGCTCGGCGTAATTTGACTCGTCAAACTTCTAAATTGCGTAGCTTTTGCATACGAGCTCAATTTTCGACGTTCTTTATATCCACACGTAGTTCAGACCATACTCTACAACTTTCATTTAGACTCCGTCGGCTAGTTTTGACTTTATTTTTATTATTTATTTTTAGTAGGCCGGGACAGAAAAACTTCGTTAGAAATTCATAACTTATTCATCCGACGTCCGTTTTCGCCTATCTTTTTATCGTTTCACTACAATTGACGAGATCTTCGATTCTCGTTTAGATTGTTTCGGCTAAAAACCGTTCGATCTCAAATCGAGTATTCGGGCTGCATACTGCTAAGCTGAAACTTAGAAAAATCATAACTTCCTCATACGAAATCAGATTTGGACGTTCTTTTTATGCACGCTCACGGTTTAACAAACTCTACAACTTTAGTTTATATCACTAAGGCTAAATATCGATCTAACATAATTTCACTTTTTACGTCATTCAGCGTCGAGCCGGTTCTGTCGCAAAACTTTGACAGGTCATAACTTCTTTGTTATAACTCAGATTTCGGCGTACTTTATATGTACGGAATCCTTGTAACATATACTATAACTTAGTTAAGATTATTCATTCTAAATAATCTTCCATCAGAAATTCATTTTTGACGCTTATCGTTTTTAAATTGACTAGCCCTGATCTATGGGCGTTATAATTATCTCCCCCTTAGGATGATTATGTCCCGGAATCATCAACAAAATAGGACCTATAAAATGTTTCCAATTTTCTAACTTACGTTAGATGTTACATCGAACTTGGTTCTCACGTAACAAACTCATCGTGGTCGGACTCAATTTGAAATGACCACTAGGGTCGGAATAACAACCATCATACTAGTCATCACTGAAACATTGGTAATGACATACTTGAATAAAACGAGACCAATCACTAGTTTCTTGGTAATCTTGTGACTTTACCTGATCCAAGTGTGAGTCTTGTGCTTCCGGTAGTATATGCATCTACTACCTTTCACACCTACTCAAACTCGTCCCAAGTATTGTCTCTCAGTCGAACCAAGTCACTATATAAAAATCACACAATCATTTAACACATCAGGTATTAAAACCATAAATATCAAAACCAGGGTTTATATTATAACTTGAAACGATTACACAAAAGTTCAAGTTTGCCCTATACTATGCCTCTAATAGGCTACATCATAAGTTACTATTCGCATTGCTACTTCATAACTTGATCCTTGGATATAAAATCCTCATCCTTGATTCGCTTCGTCGAGGATCATGTGGAATGCCCTTGGCTGTGGTGGTACATTTTTCTTTGCAGCTTTGTCTTTCTTTGGGCAGTTCTTCGAAATATGACCACCATCTCCATATTCGTAACACTTCCGATTGTCGAACGTATAATCTCTGGAATAGTGACCAGTCCTACCACACTTATAGCATGTCACTTCTCCATCGCATCTTCCGAAGTGCTTCTTCTTGCACTTTTCACACCAATTGGTTTCATCTCTTCCTCCCGATTTCGAGAGTTTGGTTTCTTTATCGATCATTGATGATCCCTCATGTATCCTTTTCCCTCCAACTTCAGCTCTCTCCAGACCCTTTTCTTTTATTTGGGTCTCAACATTTTTAGCTGCCCAGATGGCGGCTTTCAGAGTGGTTGCTTGCTTGACTATCGGACCATAGTCCGCTGGTAATCCATTGGCAAACTTGTTGACCTTGGAAAGTTCAGTTGGAATTAGGTATGGAATAAGCTTCATCTTCTCCATAAAGCTTGTAGCGTATTCAGTGACGCTCAATTTTCCTTTCTTTAGATTCTGAAACTCATTGTTGATTTCTAGAAGATCCTGCTCAGAGTAGTATTGCATTTTCAGTTGCACCACAAACTCTTCCCAAGACATCTTGCTAGCTTCCCCCTTAGGCATCGAATCGGCCAGTAACTTCCACCAGCTCAGTACTCCAGATTTTAACAGAGGAATTGCAAGAGCGGTCTTCTGTCTGTTGCTACACTCGCAACTTTCAAACATTGTCTCCATCTCGGAGATCCAGTCCATGACTTGCATCGGCGTCGGGCTCCCAGATAGACATGGTGGTTTGGATGCCATGAAATCCTTGTATTTACATCCTTTTCCATCATTTCCTCCATCACAATTGTTTTGTCTAACAATTGGTGGGTTGTCTTGACCAACGGTACCACTAAAGTTTCCACCTTCCGATGGCCCTCCATTCACTTTAGGCTCTTCAACTTGGATTGAAACTTCTTCACGATTTTGTTGAAGCAGACGTCTAGTTTCTTCCATCTGACGATCCAACATCGTCTGAATCGTTAATTGTACACCATCCATTGTCACTGGCTCAGGTGCAGCAGCTACAACAGGTATTTGCTCGATTACAGGTGGTCGATTCCTGTTTTCGTTCGCGTTTCCAACTCCGCTTCTTGTTCTTGCCATTCTTGATCTATACACCGAATAAGGTAAATTAGATCCTTATTCACGATAGATATTCAAATCATCCTTATCACTCCGAAATGTTTACATGTTAGTTCTAATATCGTATATATACGCTTAGAATCCTACACACATAAGGTTTCCAGATCCGGTCGGAAACAGACCATAGATCTGAACAATTAATATCATATATGGCAATATATAACATTTAGCACATAAAAGCATTTTAGGCAACTTTCCTAAAATAAACTAGTGCTCGTGTCTGAAATATAACAGACACACATCTAACAACCTTCATTTATCATTCTAAGTTTAAGTCTAGAAATCCTACAAATTCCTAGTTCGCTTAAACTAATGCTCTGATACCAACTGTGACATCCCCATTTTCATGGCCAGAAAAGACCGATTTGTTTATTCTTTGTTTTATAAAATCAGAGTAATCTTTTTAAGAAAACAGTTGCGGAATTTGTTCCTAAAACAAAATATGATAAAAATTATCAAAGCGTTTCTTTAAAGAAATCCCCTATGCAGTATTGTCATCCCGATGATGATCCTTAGGCTAGGTCCCTTAATTTAGATGCTTTAGGGGAAAAAATGAGGATAACGGGAATGAGTAATCAGGCTGATTTACCTGATGAAATTAATAAAATTAATTTTGTGGGTTGAAAACCCTATGTGCTCATCAGGCTCCCAAGCCTGACCCACTCAGTTTCTTGTATTATAGGTAGCGGCACAAGAGCATAGATGCGATGATCTGATGAGAGATTATGGATTATAAGCCAGTAGAAATAAATAGAATGTCGTAAGGCCTATGTTGTTTCTGTTTATGCTTTTGATCTGTATTGACAATGACATACCGAAGTTTTTAATATAATGAAAATACATTTCTTCGGAAATACTTTGATAAATTATTTATCATATTTCGGGAACAAATTCTGCAACATATCTCTTAAAATTATACTCTAGTTTTTTTATAAAGCATAAACAAATCGGTATTTCCTGGCCGTGAAATTGAGGATGTCACAGAATGAGGATTCTTTTAGTATGTTTTGATCATTTTTTGGTTGATTTTTAGTATGGTGGTGAGTACTCATGGAGGAGCTTCTGGTTTTTTGTTCATGTTCAGTCTTTGGTGTTGAGCCAATTGATGAGAGGATTCGTGAGTTCATTTCATCTGAGATCACTCGTGGTTTCTTGGAGGTGACTCCTGTGATTTTTGGTACAATCAAAGAGGGGATCATGGAGCTGTTGGATGAGCGGTTTAGGGCTTTCAATGTAGAGATTGCGGATAGTCAGATTAAGGGATAGACTCTCCCTTTTCTAGAGTTCAAGGCTTGCGGAGCCCCAGAGTTCTTCAGAAAGAAGGACCCTATTGTAGGTAGGTGGTGGATTGTTGACATGGAGAATGATCAAGGAATGAGTTTATGTCCTGATGGATCAAATGTGGGATTTTCATCTTGTCTTCTGAGGGATGGATCCCATGACCGGTTATAAGAATCATACCTTGATTATAGTAATAACAATGCAAATCCTTGTGTTGTTGAATCCTTGAGAGCACGTGTCACAAATGTCATGCCTCTAACGGTTCACACCCAACACTAGCAAAGAAAGACAATTGAGAGAGGAGGGAGGCTCAAATTTTTAGCTAGCTATACAAAGGATTGAGTTGGTCAAAAATCATAGGGTTATGCCCTATTTATAGTGCAGTCACGAAACCCTATATAAGCCCAAATCCAAGATCAACTTAACCGGGTAATTATCCACATTTGTTTATCCACCTAGGACAATTCTAGAAGCCCTTAGGCTTGAAGAAACCGTCCAACCTATATAGAAGGTTCTTGAATGCCTCTTGCTCAACTATTGAACAATTACATTTTAGTCCTTACACTTTTAATTAATTTCTTTAATCCCAAAATTAATTCCAATTAATTTCTGATTAAATATTAATTAAATATTACTATTTCTAATTAATATCTTATTTACATAATATATTAACAACTTATTTATTTGTAATAACCGGATCCTGGTATGTTAAATCAAATTGTTCAATTTTGCTAAGGGACTCGACAAGTTGGAGGCCCCAAACTCGTCGAGTAGGAATGGAATTTGGACGAGGGACTTGAAATCTACTCGACGAGTTGAGAGCCTCAACTCGACGAGTAGGGCTGCCATAGTGAAACCCTAATTTTCAGGGTTTTGCACCCTATTTAAACACCTTAACCTCCAAAGGTCGGCCTCATTTGCAGCCTCCATCACCCCAAACGCTAGCCACGAAACCTTAATCCACTTTTGAGTGTTTTTGAGCCATTGTTGTGTGTTCTTTGTGATTTTGAAGCTTGAGAAGGAAGGAGAAGCTTGGGGATTCAAGAGGAAGATAGTAGATCCAAAGTTTGAGCTGAATTTCTTACTCATTTGAGGAATAAAGTTGATACTTTGGCTTTCTATTACTTAGATCTTCATTTAGGGTTGTATGTTGTCACTTTTGGGCTTAAAGTTGTCAGCTTTATCAAGTCGTGGCCCTTCCCCATTCCCTAGATCACTTATATAGCTTGGTTTTGGTGTTTATAGCTTCATGACACTGTGCATGAACGTAAAGTTAGCAACTTTACGTGGTGACTTAGTCCTAGGGGACCAGATCTATGGTTTGGAAGCATTGAACTCGATTGGAAGTGACTGAATGGATTTAGAGTAAGGGGGACTCGACGAGTTGTTCATCCAACTCGGCGAGTTGGGTCGTGGTCCCCTAACCTTTTTTGTTACCGAGCAGACTCGTCGAGTCTAGGACATGACTCAGCGAGCTGGCCATGTTTTTAGGTTTTGAAGATTGAAGAGCTCGACGAGTTCAAGGAGGAACTCGGTGAGTTGAGAGGGAAATGTCCGACTCTGTTATGAGGAGGAACTCAACGAGTTCATGAAAGAACTTGACAAGTTGGATTGAGATTTCCAGGGTTTATGGATCATGGAACTCGACGAGTTGATGGACCAACTCGGCGAGCTGAGTCAACCAGGATGTTGACTTTGACCGGGATGTTGACTTTGACCAGAGTTGACCCTTAATAGGGTTATGGGTATGAAAGAGTAATTAAAGGATATTTTTATGTCTAGGAGTTTGAGAGGAGTTGATTCCAGAGCCGAGGACAGTTCAGCTACTACACGACATTTGAGGTGAGTTGCCTTCCAGTAGAATTAGGTCGAAGGCACCAATGCCGGCTGTGACATCCCCATTTTCACGGCCAGAAAAGACCGATTTGTTTATGCTTTGTTTTATAAAATCAGAGTAATTTAAAGAAAACAGTTGCGGAATTTGTTCCCAAAACAAAATACGATAAAAATTTATCAAAGAGTTTATTTAAAGAAATGTATTTTCATTATATAACAAAATCTCCGGATGTCATGTTCAATACAGACCAAAAGCATAAACAGAACAAAATAGACCTTACAACAGTTATTCATAACTACTGGCCTATAATCCAAAATCTCTCGTCAAGTCCACCAACTTATACTCTTGTGCCATTACCTGTAATGCAAAGAAAACTGAGTAGGCCAGGCTTGGGAGCCTGGTGAGCATATAGGGTTTTCAACCCACAATAACATAATTATTATATTTAATCACCAAACAATCAACCCAATTACCCATCCCCATTATCTTCTTTTAGTCTTCCCTAAAGATATTATCTCAAGGGTCATCTCCTATATCATATTTACTTCTCATCTCCTTACATCGTATTTCCTTATATGTTTGTTCCTAAGAAATTTTCCTAAGGATCACCGCCTACATCGCATAGCCAATACGAATTCGGGGATTACTCCCTCAATATGTGTCTAGCAAGGGTTAGGGTATCATCGCATGATTACACAGCCACAACATCGCCTGGACTTGTAAATCATAATAAGGGTTAGTCTATCATCGCATGAATATGTAGCCATAACATCGCATGGACTCGTAATTCATCACATATATATCATCACCTAATTATCATCACCATTATATCCTCACCTATCTCTCATCACATTTTTTTTATCACACACCAACTATTTCATCTACCCATGTTCTACCCAACATATTTGTAGATATAAATTACATATACAGCTTATTTAAAAACTCGTATAAAACATTCATTCAGCATCCATCTCAAGTAAACGAACAATGTATAAACACATATCATGTATTTCATAGCAAATACTTCATATCTACGTGTAAGATGAAAGTGACTATACGCTCACTTGATTAGAAGTTGATCGGACAGCACTACGACTTGTAGAAGTAGTATTCTTCGGTAGATCTGGAAGATATTCACAAAAACCGGGCTCCTCGCGGGCAGGGCTTCGGCTTGGGAATAACGCTCCTCGGGATCCTCGGGACTTCAGACTTGCTTCAGGGCTTGGGAATGATATGGGGGCTTCGGGATAGAATTGGCATGCAAAACGATGCAAAACTTAGAGAGAAAGGAAGAAAATTAGCAAGGGAAATGGCTGATCTCGGGTTCTATTTATAGGCTGCTGGGTCTGGGATTACGTTGGGCGTAATTTCCAAGTACGCTGGGCGTAATTTGGTTACGCTGGGCGTACTTCGACGTCACTGCATGCGTCATTTGGTGGCACTCGAGTATTGGTCAGACAACTTGCACTCCTCTGAGTACGTTAGGCGTACTCAAATTACGCTCAGCGTAATTTGACTCGTCAAACTTCTAAATTGCGTAACTTTTGCATACGAGCTCCATTTTCGACGTTCTTTATATCCATACGTAGGTCAGACCATACTCTACAACTTTCATTTAGACTCCGATGGCTAGTTTTGACTTTATTTTTATTATTTATTTTTAGTAGGCCGGGACAGAAAAACTTCGTTAGAAATTCATAACTTCTTCATCCGACGTCCGTTTTCGCCTATCTTGTTATCGTTTCACTACATTTGACGAGATCTTCGATTCTCGTTTAGATTGTTTCGGCTAAAAACCGCTCGATCTCAAATCGGGTATTCGAGCTGCATACTGCTAAGCTGAAACTTAGAAAAATCATAACTTCCTCATACGAAATCAGATTTAGACGTTCTTTTTATGCATCATGAAGTGATGACACCCAGAGTCGGATTCGGAAGTAAGGTGGAGTAGAAATTCAATATGTCTATAGGAGAAGAGAACTCTAGGTAACTACCCGAAGGAAACCAACGCCGGTCCCAGTCAAAGATACGAGGTAGACAGAGGGAACCATTACATGGAACCCGAGAAGAGTCTTATCCTCGTGTTCGTCACGCCAATACACTCATAAAATAATACAATTTAGTGAGTTAGTGGCTACACTACTCACACTATGTGTTAGGTAAATTGCCTTTTTCCCGTTACAAGTAATACGCTTAGAGCGGTTCCCCACATCTCTATTGAGGTTGTTTAGCCATAAGTCTTCATGAGCTTTTCTTCCCGCGGTCTTCGTTCCGAACTATTCTCAAATCTTTCCAGGCCGGGGAGTGAAACCTTTCCCGGTATAAAGGCAACTTAGTAGGAACGACTCGCATCTTATGGCTTTTCTGATACTCACACTCCTACCTTGTACACCAGGACTACATCATAAGGATGTAGGTCGACACTTAGAAAAACAATAACCGAAGCACGGGAAAAATTTAGGCCTAACATAGTAAGGATAGATATGTCCAGGGTTAACCATCGTCTCTCATCCGCTTGAGTTCCTTTTCGTATCGGAAAAACCATGCCTCCGAGCAAGCGTAACCAATCCACTAGCAAGAAACCTACTCTCCTACTCGATGCAGCTACCTTCCAGACTGCAATCTCGGCAGCCGTTGCAACTTCCATGGCTCAACTGAATGCTAACAACGTCAATGTTAGCAAGAGCCCTATAGAAAATTCCGATCCTAGTAATGGAAAGCAACATCCAACCTCTGCATACCCAACCACCCAAGAACCTCACTCAAATCCACTGAAGAGAAAGATCAAGATCGAAGGGAAGTACCTCGGCTCAAGGACCTTCCGAAGGGCAACGAGCTGAGACGGTCAAATTCCCTGCCAACCCTTCCATCCCTACACCTAGGAGACCATACCTAGGAAACCTTCCCCACTGCAGCAAGTGTAGCCACCATCATCATGGTGTACGTCGGGAGCTCTATGGTGCTAGGTGCCATATGAAAGGCCATGCTGCTTGTGTCTGCAGAACTCCGGTTGAGTTTATTACATCAACCACCAATGTGGCAGACAACCCAGTTTACCACCTATGTGGTAAGGATGGACACTTCAAGAAGAACTATCCAAACTGAAGGAAACAACAAAGACTCAGGAGGAGTCTGACTCTACTGCTTAGGGAGAAGCATCCAAGAACCCGGTAGAATTTTAAGTACATCTCTCAAATTTAGATAACTTACCGAGAACATAAAAAGACTAATACTAAGTGTAATTATTTCCCATTAAGGCGAAAGTCGCAACACTGTTATAAAATTTAAAATTCATCAGGTAAAGCTATAATGGCTAAATATATACGTTACGGCCATGTATAATTGAGATGGATAGACCTAGAGTGAGTGAAGGCCGCCTCATTTCCTGTTCCTCGTTTGGTTGTGGATTTAAGGCGGAGTCGCTCAGTCAACAGTCGTCCCCACCTTAATTATACATGACTAGTATATGTGAGGTGATTATAGAAATGCCTCGTGAAAATACATTCATGAAAAGGTACTCTACTCAGAAACACTTAGGACTCTCTATAGTTCCGCGTCGACTCTATCGATCCAAGTATCCGCGACAGTGATACACGGGACGAAACCCTAGACGCCTAGAACTTGTGTGCCTGTCCGGCACATGACTCTATCGATCCTCATTTTATGTCATGTCGATGTATGCCAACTTCGACGCCTCTATCGATCATGGTTTGACTTCGTGCAACCATGTGTGAATCCTTAGTGCTGTGTAAAAAGAACTTTCACCATAGCCATTCCGGCAAATAAAGGTTCTTCCGAACCTAAAAAAAATAAAAATAATAAAGACTAATACGATCCGCCAGTCATCACTCTTATCTCAAACCTTCCGAAGTACCCAGGAGAGGGATACCGCGCGCTGTTAACCAAACCTCCTTAGACAGATAGAAACCAAAGTGAAAGACACTGCAGGCATTCCAGAAGACGATGACAACCCGAAGCATACCTCGTGGATCCCTCAGAAAGACCCTTCATCCTGTTCCATAGAATAGGAGCTAGAGTCAAGAGAACCCTTGCGGGTTGAGCTACTATAATGACCACATATCTGAAGTTTGTTGTCATCCCGATTAAGCAAACATAGTAGCTAAACACCCTCGGTTGGTATAGAAATCTGGGTTGTAAGAGTCAAGGACATTGACTGCGACCATCCATTCACGCTTAATCCCCCGAATTAAGCATCTCAGCGGATATCCCGTAAACCCGAGAGCTGCGATAAATTAAACTCTGAGAAGAGTGGATGAGAAGATTAAAGTTCCGAGTGACGGAACCCTATACTCACTAGATTTGACATAGACCGAGAAAAATCAGAACCTTCAGAATAGTAGTTGCAGAAGATGTTCGCACTACTCAGGCACTTCGTCCACCCCGTTACAGACGAGTAGTGCCTAGGATCCTCCGCCCCATTGCATGGAGGAAGTCACCGCCGCCTTGTTGGCGATAGACTACATTCTCCGAAGCGAACACTAGAATACCGAGAACCACAAGATAACCTTCGCAACCAAGAATACTTGATCAAAGTGCGAAAGTAATTGCATTAAGTCTTATAATCCAGATCCAGAAGAGATTATAGACTCGACACTAGTCCAGGTGTTAGTTGATGGGTTATACAAGAGCAACCGCTTTCCGCACTGAAATAAACAACGTCTTAGAGATTCATTGGACTACTAGGTGTTCCATGAATACTATCTCGCGCAGAAATAGTAGAACCACCTCCTGAGATAGTCCAACACTCGTTTGGTGAAACCCTATCTCCCCGACCTTAAGGGTTTCCGTTAGAAATATCTCAAGAATCAGAAGTGCAGGTTCATTTTGCACGAGCTTGAGATAGACACTCTACAGCAAACAAATAACCATAGACACGCAGTCCATCCGATGATCTAGAAAGTCTCTAAAAGCCAATTGACAGGAAACGCGAAACCAAGGACAACCCGAGCTTCCTAAGAACCAACCTAAATGACTACACTTCCAGTATGAGAGAGAACGTTAGGAACTTCGGAATGGCGATCATGCCAATGATGATCTTGCCATAGAAGTACACTATGTTCTAAGTACTGAAAAGCTCTACCCTTCTGAGAGCTTAGGACCATCTGAGAATCCTCACGGAGATCGGTCCAACCCTCGTCAGACCGCTACTACTTTCGGATACTCCACAAGTTTCACCACAGATCGATCCACTCCTTAGACTTGATAAGTGCTTGCCCGATGTCACCCTTCGTAACCCACTCATCTTGATAGAAACCATTGAGAACCCTAACTTCGTTGACATACTTGTAGGAAATCGCTAACTGCACGACACGGAATTCGCATCCCATAGGCGAATGTTTGTTGGAATGACAAACACAGGCCAGAGTTCACTTGGGAGTGCGAGAACAAACCGAATAGGAAGTACCCACCTGCCTCTACTTGGTCATTCATACCTACTTCTTTGCCTAAACCTGAATTTCGGGACAAAATTCCCTCTAACGGGGGGATGATGTGACAACCCGAAATTTATTCCGTCATTTTTAACCCCCTTTTCGTTAGTAAGCCTCGTTTTATTTAACTGTCCGTTAACTTTTGGACTGGTTAATTAATTTGGAGACTTTTTAAATGACTTTGTTAGGGTTGAAACAAATTAAAAACACCCTCATTAATCCCTTGAAAAAAATTTAGTTTCAACCTACTCAAAATACGACCACTAAATCGGGTGCGACCAAAAGCCCCGTTTAACGGCAGTATCGGGTAGATTCCCACTGAGCCTCAACTCAAGCCCCTATATAAGGGGGAGTGGACTTCATTTCCACCTTTTTACTCTCTCTACACTCTGTCTCTCTACAACTTATTTTCGAGCCAAAAATCGTCCGTTACGAGCCCTAAACGAGTAAGAAATCTACCCTAACTTGTTGTATAGCTTATCTAGCATGAAAATTCGTGTTTAAGACATAAATTAGGGGTAAGATTATGTGTTTACGGCCCAAGAACACTCTTGGACCGTGAACACCATTTAATGGGGTTTTTAAGCCCCAAAACCCCTCCAAATTGCCCCTAAGGCTTAGATATGACTTGTAGGCTTACACATTTGGACTTAGAACACCTTGAACTAGAATTTTGGGGAGTAAACATGAGTTTACTACCCAAGAACATGCTTGGGCCATAAAATCCTCTTCATGGGGAGTAAACTCGATTTTATGTGTTAGAAATGCCCACAAACACCTCCTATGGCCTTGGAAAATGTCTAGAAGCAATCCCATTGAAGTAAAGGCATTAAACTTCAATAAATCCAAGGAAATGGGAGTTTATGTCCGTAAACCCCCTAGGAAAGGTCCATGGGCCGTAAACTCCTAGAAAGTGCCCAAATGATGCCCTAAAATCCCCATTTGACTTGGAAAAATACATAGGATTTTATTCTCTACCATTTAAGACCCTTATACATCAAAGGAATGAGTGTATAGGAGCTTATGGCCGTAAAATCCTTGTTTAGGGCCTTAAACTCCTATTTGGTCCATTTAGATGCCTTAAATCCACTCAAGTGCCTTATATTTGGACCTAGCATAAATCTACAAGTGATATGAGACATTTAGGCATCCTAGAACACCCTCACCATGAGTTTACGGCTGTAAACTCATGGGGAGTTAGTCCCAATGCCGTGAACTCTATAAAGAGTTTACTCTTGAAGAGTAAACTCCTTATCTAATCCATATATATGCATAGATGTTACCCGGGACACCCCTAGCACTTTATGAAAGTGTTCTCCGCACTTTAGGATGCGTATACTTGTTTAATTAGTATTATATGTACTAATTGTATGTAAACATATGTTATCATATTTTAATAGGTCACTAAGTGTGTTCAAGTCTTTACTTGACACCGAGCACCCAACCGGCACCTTCGTCGGATCCACTTACATCAGGTGAGTTCATACCCCAGAATGAACCTTTTAAATGTTTTTACATACTTTTATGGGGGGAATACAAGTTAAACATGCCAGTTATCATATCAATCACATGTGATTGATAACCCGCATGCACAAGGATTTCTTACACTGTCAACTGTTTTACTATATATGATACAGCAAATGGTTTTTCTAAAACGTTTTTACTTGTACAAAGCTTCCTCAAATTGACTTTCGCACTGAATGTTTTATCAAAGTTTCCCTTAAAGCTTGTTTATGAAAGGTTTCCAAAGGAATTCTAAAGGTTTTCAAACTGATTTTACATAAGAATACCAAGTTATGATTTTCTTAAGCATAAAGGTTTTTCCAAAGTTTTCTTCCATGTTTTTATACTCCTACTTAGTTAAACACTATTACTTTATTAACACTTCTATTTTGAAATACGCTTATACTTGTTTACCCTTTTACTTCGTGATACACTCTTACTTAGTGATACGCTCCTACTTTGTAAACGCTCCTACTTATTAACGTTTCCACTTATTAACGCTCTTACTTTAATTATGCTACTACTTCATGAACTACTCCTACTTTATTAATACTACTACTTCACAAACGTTTGTACTTTATTAACACTCCCACTCGAGGAACGCTTCTACTTCACGATACGCTACTACTTTACGATACGCTACTACTTCATGATACGCTTATACTTCACGATACGCTTATACTTCACGATACGCTTCTACTTCACGATACGCTTCTACTTGTTAAACACTTAAACTTAGTTAAATGTATGTCTGTGCTTGTATATATATATATATATATATATATATATATATATATATATATATATATATATAAATAATGTTCAAAGGACTTAGGAAGGCTTGTTCACCCTATTTCCTTTTCTTCGTTGAGATGTGGTCTGGTGGGATCGGATGTCCGTTCGAAGGTCGTTTGACCATTAGTTATATATTATGTATACAAGCATAGTCATATAGGGTTACATTAGTCAGTTCAGTTATGAGTCTCTATCATTAGTCCAGTTCTCTTACTTTAGAATGTGACACACTATTTCCCACTATGGCGCTTCATTGCGCCAATGCCGTGTAAGCAGAGTCTCCGGGAAGGAGAGCAAACATCATGTGTATAGATCTATATAGGACTGACACTCCCACACCCTGACTACTAGCTACAGTCTGCGCCGGTAAGGCCCATGGGTGACATGAAGCCACTACTACTACTGCCACTACCACTACGCGTGACCTGGAGGGTCACCGGATACTCTATTGTCGATTAGCATGGTTACATACAAGTTCACATTCACTCTTTGTTTTAGACCATGCTAAACGTATCTTTCATTTGATACTGTCTGGGGTCTGTGTCTTTCACTTTGTTTTAGACCTTGCTAGATGTATCATTTAGTTGATACTGTTTGGGGTATGTGTTCACTGTTTTTAGGCCTTGCTAGACGTATCTTTCATTTGATACCGTCTGGGGTCTGTGTCTTCTTTTGTTAGACTGAGCCAGGTGTGTCGACCATTGGACACTCTCCTGGAGTCTATGATTTCTTTGCCTTAGTCAACAGTCTTCACTACTGAGGCATATGTTATTTTCCCTGATATTCTCCTACTTTCTTTAAAGCCAAACACCGTATTTTGATAATGATAGTGTTTAAGGGGAAACTACTTTTTACAATATAACTCTGTCCAGTCTTGGTAGAAGACTGCTTTTAATTAGAAAATATAGGATTTTCTGGAAAGGACCCT
Organism: Lactuca sativa; assembly: GCF_002870075.4. NCBI lineage: Eukaryota > Viridiplantae > Streptophyta > Magnoliopsida > Asterales > Asteraceae > Lactuca > Lactuca sativa. The sequence continues at coordinate 225,423,806 of NC_056630.2, forward strand.
AATACACTATAGACTCTAAAACTACTACTTATATGAAGTTATTTGGATAAAATGACACTAAATACTTATGAACTCACCAACATTTGTAAAAATGCTGATACTCACTTTCAAATAACTTGTATTCTCAGGTAAGCAATAGACAGGTACATTCCAGGAGCTTTTGATGAAGACAGTTTAGTACCAAGCTGCACCTACTATTACTTGTATTACTTTGATGTTTCTATGTAATGTAAACTATGTAAAACTATTACTATTAATGCAATGGTTGTTGTACTTTGATTACTATACTGCATATGTTGTGATACTTGACATGACGTCACCCACCCCAGAACGTTTCCGCCGTTCCAGTTTTGGGGTGTGACACTCACGGTTTAACGAACTCTACAACTTTCGTTTAGATCACTAAGGCTAAATATCGCTCTAACGTAATTTCACTTTTTACATCATTCAGCATGGTGTCGGTTCTGTCGCGAAACTTCGACAGGTCATAACTTCTTTGTTATAACTCGGATTTCGGCGTTCTTTATATGTATGGAATCCTTGTAACATATACTATAACTTAGTTAAGATTATTCATTCTAAATAATCTTCCATCAGAAACTCATTTTTGACGCTTATCGTCTCTAAATTGACTAGCCCTGATCTACGGGCATTACACCGGCCCACTAGTAAGAGTTATATTAGAGATGATTGTCTTTGTGATAATTATCCGTTATGTCACTATTTGTTATGCTTTATGTGCTAGTATGCTATGATATTACGTGATAATGGAGGGAAGGGTAGGATAGGCCCCAATATTTGTCGAAAGGACCGAAGGGGTATGCCAGAACCCGGATAAGTTAGGCAGTATATGACTTATGTGTTTATATACTAGGATGTTCTATGGTAGAAGTAGGGGTGAAATAGTCATCGGTACCGGTCGAAAGGATCGAAAGGCATAGGCCAACACCCTGATATGCTAGGCAAGTTACCAGTTGAAAGAGACCGAAGGGGTAGGCCAACACCCTGATATGCAAGGTAGTTACCCGTTGAAGGAGACCGAAGGGGTTGTCTAATACCGGACATGTTAGACAATATATTATTGTATGGTATGTGGTATGATGGGGGAACTCACTAAGCTTTGTGCTTACAGTTTTTAGTTTTTGTTCCAGGTCCTTCTTCTTCGAAGGGAAAGGAGTCGGCACGATAGCAATGCATCACACACATGATTTTCCGCACATGAGATTCTTGGGATTTATTCCCTAACATTATTTTCCTATGATATGTTTTTTAGATGGTTGACTTATGGTTTTCATGAAATGAGATAACATTGATGGCAGTATCAGTAATCTGTTTTATGAATCTTTAAATTAAAAATGAAATTTTTGGTCTTGAAATTTAGGATGTTACAATTTGGTATTAGAGCCTTGGTTTGAGGGATTTGGTCACACCTTCAGGGGTGTCTTGATTCAAATCGAGGGTTTGAAAGATTTTTATAATAAAATAATTTTTCTAAAAATTAAAATAAAGGGTTTTGAGAATGAACAAGGTGTGTGACACGTGAAATCGGCCGAGCTCAAGTAAGTTTTCCCCAAGATACCCATACATTATATGTTATGATATGATATGATATGATTATGAGAACTGCATGCTAGATTAGGGCTGAGGATCTAGGAAATATGCCTTATATGCCTACTGTATGTGTATGAGAATTGCATGCTAGAATAGGGATAAGGATCTAGGAAGATGCCTTCTATGCCTGTTGTATGTGCTTATTGAGTTGCATGATAGTGTTGATTAGCCAGTGATATGATAGCCTGATTAGGATATGTTTGGTTTGGGTTACTCAATGCCCGAATGTTGCATGCTTTGTGCTTTTAGGAGTCCTAGTTATCTTTAATTAACTAGTAAACGAATACATTAAGTTACATATTGCGAGGACTAAATAATTTCAGAAGGTTAGGTCTAGCCCTATTTCGCAGCTCTTGTCTGAGTCGAACCGTTGTAGGGTAGGACCCCTCATTCGAAGAATTATCTAGTCTTAGAAATATGTAATGGTATTCGCGAGCTAGTTAGGGAGAGATAGCTGGGACTTCTTATGCAGCTGATGGCGGAGAGTAAGTTGGAGGTTACCCTAGGGTAAGCCTGTGATGAGATTAGTGCAACGAGCAATAGTAGTGAAAAGGACTTGTTGAAGTCAAGGCAATCCTTGAGGAAAGTACGGATAGATGTGGAAGGTAGTATGGGCCTGTACTATTGAAAGCAGAGGATCTGTACTCGAGTCAGGGGTCTGAGATAGAATCAGGGAACTTGTAGAGTGTGTGAATCCTCTCGGGATTATGTTTGACCCTGGTGATTATTTTTTTTGTTTCATAATGGTGGTGACACGTCATGAAGCAAGAGGTGATGGGGTTTGAGCATTCTAACACTTCCTAAGTGTACATGCAACCCTAATAAACCTTGGATCTATGTTTGTCTAAGATACATGCAAATAATTATTTTTCCAAGGTTCATATCCTAACTAGCATGGCATGGGGAACTTGAATCAAATAAAGCTAGTTGAAATACTTACCTTGTAGTTGTAGTTGATTCCTTGGAGTTTTAGAGCCTAGCACCAATAGTGTGGATGCCTCAAATGGAAATCACAAATCACCACAAACTTGGAACTTTGAGAGAATAGTCACTACTATCTTGAAATCGGCCCTCTTGCTTTACTCACTCAACTAGTGTGATTTCAAGAACCAAAGCCTCCTTTATATAGTGTGGTGGATTAGGGTTACATCCATGTAAACCCTAATACCCATGTCTCTTCATTTCCATGAGATCCATGGGTTAAAGCTCCATGGAGTATCCATGGACTTTCCATGCAAGCCTTGCCCATTCCAAATAAGCATTAGCCCACACTATATAAATATAGAAGCTCATATTTAATTAGTAATATCTTTGATCTCTAAATTAATCCTAGATTAATTATAGATCAATACTAATTAAATAATATGATCTTATATTAATATATTAGAACTTATAATATATTAATAAATCATAACTTGTACTATTCTCAAAAGATTATCCATAAATTGTTCGGGTGAAGTGGAACCCAAATGGACCATGCCGAGTCGGGTCAAGTACATACCAAATATAGCTATGGACTTAGACACTATATCCAACAGTCTCCCACTTGGATAAGTCTAATAACTATAGTTGCAAGTATGACTTCAGGAACCGATCAGCAATCATAGCTCTTTAAACTCTGTTGAACTAGAATGCGCCATTTTAGATAAGTGATCATATAATCCTCTGTTCTAGATATCAGCCGGAAAAATACATGGAACATGGTCTTACTTATTGTCCAACATTTGTTTCCTGATTTCCGATTTGTTTGACATAGAACTTAACTGAACACATCAATTTAGTTCTGACTGGGCCCGGTACATAGGTCAAAACAAAATCATCGAGGGGCCCAGATATCGCTTCTAATCCTAGAAGGAACAGATAAACTTCGACTCATATGTTTGTTCTACCACTTATTGAAGTATACACAAAGGCACGTTTTATAACATCGAGTTACCAATGCGTTTTTGTACAATCAATGCATAACCAACTCGTAAGTAACAAATCATATCTCTAGATTTGAAGACTTATATGATATTACTGTCTCACGATCACTCGAGATAAATTCCATGAAGTGATTCCAGTGAGCGTGGGTTGAGTCCAATGCTCAGAAATTATGAGCACTCATGATTGTTAAAGCCATGTCCAACACCGTAGACCTCTGCAACCAATCATGACAGTCTTGATTCATCCCTACTTCCGACATATGACCGACTGTGGAGGTTTGAATAGTATGTTATACCAAACATAATTATTCTGGAAGTCAAAACATGCAAACGAAATATAGTAAACAGTCGACAAGAGATAGCAACACTTTACTCATAAATAAAACACCTTTTATTCATCATCTAATGTCAATTACACTTTACAAATTTCGAGGTTATCTAACTACTAAATCTAATATCATCCTTCAGCCCTATGCTCCGAGCATGCTGGAGATGCTTAGCCCGAGCCAGTCCCTTCGTGAGGGGATCTGCTGGGTTCTCATCCGATGATACCCTCTTTGCCACGAGGATTCCTTCTTCTACTCGATGTCTGATGAAATGATATTTTCTGTCAATGTGTCTGGATCTCCCATGATCTCTTGGTTTCTTTGGCTAAGGCAACCGCACTTTGGCTGAACCATGTAAACATCTTCAGCCAACTTTCCATTAAGGAAAGCGGTTTTGACATCCATTTGCCATATTTCATAGTCATGAAATGCAGCAATGGCTAACATAACCCTAATAGAGTTTATCTTGGCCACTAGTGAAAAGGTTCCATCATAATCAACTCCCGGAGTTTGAGAATAACCCTTTGCAACCAGTCATGCCTTATAAGTGTGTACATTACCATCCATGTCGGTCTTCTTCTTGAAGACCCATTTGCACCCAACTACCTTACGATCAGGTACATGGTCAACCAAGTTCCAAACTTGATTGTCATACATGGACTGTATCTCGCTATCCATAGCCTCTTTCCATTTAGCAGCCTCAGGGCCTGCCATGGCTTCCGTGTAGCTGTTAGGCTCATCTAGACCTACTAGTGTCTCATCACTAATAAGTGTCCCCATTGCATACTGTGAAAGAAAATAAAACTAAAGAAGGAGAAAAAGGAGCAGACTCCCCTAGGATAAAAGTTGCAAGATTGATCTTGTTTCTTGTGTGGTTGACGGCTCGCCAATTTGTTGGAATATAGAACTCTTTGACTGCTATGGAACTGAACTTTGATACTCCGAAATAATGGACTTCAATAGGTTTAGAAAAACAACTTTAAATTTGAATTTGATCCTTCCACCATGTCGTGGTTAACAATTGGCTGAAAGAAATCGTCTTCTATATCTTCACCACGTCATGGTAATTGGTGACCACGTCGTGGTTGGTGTTCAAAGGTTAAAAATTCATTTATGGATCAGATTTCTTCACTAAATGTTCGGTACCCAAGATGGTATATATTCCTCTAACTCTCTAAAAAATGTAATTCTTCAGCTCTTTTAACCAATTAAACACTCCTGATGCTCAAATTCGCTTCTCTTGTCGCATTCCTAACCCCACACTTAAGCTCATCAATGTCTTTCTAAATATGCTCCTCTCACCGAACACTAACTTCTACGTGATCTAAATACATAAAACAATAATAAAAAGGAAACAAACAAACCAAATTACTTAAATCCTACATATTACCAAAATCCTACACAACAAAAAAGTAAACACACCAAACAAAAACGAATGAAAATAAAATTATCTTAAAGCCATGCAAATAAACTAAAAGAAAATGATAAATCACTCTTCACCATCTCCACCACCACTTCCTCCAGCTCCACCTTGCTGCTCCGCCCAAAGTTCATTCCAAGTTGGAATATACGGGTATGAAATTGGGTATTCACTTGGGCGTTGAATATTCATGTGCTACATCATCAAGTCAAGGTGCCTGTTGGAGTAGTTGACACACCTTCCCAAGTTATCATCATGCCTACGCATTGCCACATTATAGGTATCCATCGGTAGCTCGTCTTCATGAAGAATAATTGGGGCTTCCCTTTCCACATCTCTAGATCTCTTTATCACCCTTCGCCCCGGGTCTTCTTTTGGCTCATCATTAGAGATTGAGTAGTTACCATCACCATTATTGACCACTATATTTTCCCTTTTAAAAAGAAGATGATTGAAAGCTTTACCCCGTTCCACTGTCAGCATCATGGCTTCTCGCTTTTGGAAGACACCAAATGATTTAGCCAACTTAGTAATCAATATGCCCCCACATAAGGGCGTTCCCTTTCGATCCTTCCCTTCTAGATAGGTCAAAAATTCGGCAACATGCCAAGGGATGTCCACAAATACCCCCAAAGTAGTAATACCACAAAGATAGAAAAAATCAAGACTCGAAACTTTATCCCTCTCTTGCCTTTGATTTATGGTGTTTGTGATCAACCGATGCAAGAGTCGATTGATTAGTAACCGGATGTCACTTTCTTCTGTAGTACCGGATTGGTAAACTCCGTTAGCGATGATGGGCCATAAATTTCCTTCATTGAATTAAACATTGGAGTTGAGGCAATTAGTGATAAATTCATTATAAGCCTTCGAGTGCACTTTCGATGGTTGGTAAAGATCTGTCCTCCATGCAAAATCTACCAAGCTTAACTCCCTACGCTCTACACCTAAGCAAAATGTTATGTTTTTCCGATCATGAGTTCCTTTCTTTTTCTAGAACCGAATAGTATCTAGAAACTCCACACATAGTTCTTTATAGAATGGTTCTTGCATCCTAAACAGTCTCCTCCAGCCCATGCAAGTGAACTACCCGTGCACCCCATTAAAAACCTTTACGAGGTAAGGCTCAAGAGTATCCGTCGATCCTACTTCCTCCATCCAATCCCAATTGATTTTTGCTTTAACCATGCCAGTTTGTCATTCCATTCCACCATTACTGCGGGTGTGACCACATTGGGAAAAGAATACCAAGGGAAATTGGGATGATTCCCTTGATCTTCATTTCTCTGACTTCTGTCCCTCATGATCTGCACACTCACTAAACAACACAATACCAAACAACCAATTCGAGATTAGAAGGAAAAACAGTCAACAAAAATACACTGAACATTTACCACGTCGTGGTCTGTTTCACCACTCGTGGCTAACGAACTGGTCAGAAAGAATTTTACAAAATCGAACGGATCCCAGACCATTTCTGTAACGACCATAAAATTTAAGCCAAATTAAAACATTTTAATTCATTCAAAACCATTAAGTTCATACATCTTGTTTTCAAAATAGTTTAAACATTAGAGTATCCCCCAGAACCATATCACATAAATCATAAAACATGAGGAGCGGTACGATCATGCCTTCGCCTTGCCACGATCTCCAGAAGTACCTGAAACAATACACTAAACTGTAAGCCCGAAAGCTTAGTGAGTTACCCCCAAAATACCAACCACACATAAACATACTCATAACATATCACAAATAGAACAACCATGCACATCGGGTCTACTGTGTGACTGGTCCACCTACACCGGGCCTTCAGTCCACCTGGTCCACCCTCTGAGTCTACAATATGACTGGTCTGCCCACACCGGGCCTTCAATCGGCCTGGTCCACTCTCTGAGCCTCGACACGTCTGGTCCGCCCTCTTGGGGCCTTTAGCCTATCCGAAACGCTCATTGGGCCTTCGGAATATCCGGTCCGCCCTAGGTATGTTGGCCTACAGCACAAAGCAGGACCCGTCTCAACCCAACCCCCATCAAACAACCATGTGCACATATAACAATTAACCACATAACAAATCCTTAACCAGACAAACAATATAACAGATCACATAGCATATCAACATCCTAACCAGGATTCCGACCTAACCGGTCACTAGCATAACATTACCCTATATACCGGGTACCGACCTTAACCAGGTCACTAACATAGCCTTACCCTAAATACCGAGATGCAGATCTAGCAAAGCAATAACATAAAAAACAATACCCGGATTTCCATCCGATAAAGGGCCGACCATGGTGCCATAGACCCTGTCGATATAGTGAGGATAACTCACCTGTAATTGCCGACTGAAGAGATAAGACCAAGCTGCTCCGACTACCGACACGAACTTCACCACAAAACACTACCAAAGAACCAATTCCATAAATACCAGAATTGCCAAAATACCCTTGGAAGTCAAATTGGTCAACTCATGGTCAAAGTCAAAGTCCTCAGTCAAAGTCAACCTTCCTGGTTGACATCTACTCACCAAGTCAACCCGTCGACTCGCCGAGTTCCCATACCCAGCAACTCTCATATCACAACTTAACTCACCGAGTCCAACGATCTCTAAGTCCCTTCCTGCCAACTCACCGAGTCGCCAACCGGCTCACTAATCCAAAGCTTTAACCCAAAAGAGATTGGGTTCTACGACCAGACTCGCCGAGTCCAAGGCAATCTTCAACAGACTCGCCGAGTTGTTCTTCCAACTCGCCGTGTCCATGCACATGTTCATACAACTCGTCGAGTACACCCATGTGACTCGTCGAGTCTCTCCAGTTCTCATTCCATTCAGAGGCTTTTCGAGCCATGCAGGGGCTCCAATCCATAGATCCACCCTTCTACAATCTAACCCTCACATAAAGTTGCAAACTTTACGTGTAACCAAGGAGATATAGGCTCAAAACACACTAGGGCTTGGGTTTTAGACAAAGGGGCTTCATCAAAAACTCAATGACTGAAACTTTATGATATTATGGACCATCACAAGCCTAGATCTGAAGTAGCAACCTCAGATCTAAGCCTCTAACTCGAAATAGCTCTTAATCATACCAAAAACGACCCAAATCTCAAATGATAATAGATCTAGATACAAAAGATCCCAAGCAACAGATTATTACCTCCAATATATGCTCCAACTGAAGTAGATCCTGGATCTACACCAGTCTTTTGCAACAAGCCTTTAATTCCCAAAGCTCTTTCCCACCTATTTCCTCTTCCAAGCTCCAATCTCCTCAATAATGAAGTCTCACACGAAGGTTAGGGTTTCTGGAACTCTTAGGGGGATTATGAGGCTGGGAGAAAGACATAAAATCCTTTAAATAGGGTGCAAACCCTAAGATTAGGGTTTTCTCATTCCAGCACCAACTCGTCGAGTCCAGCTTCCGACTCGGCGAGTTGGTCACTTAATTCGTGATCCAAACTCGCTCCGACTCGGCGAGTAAGTGTACTTACTCGTCGAGTCCCTTCCTTTATTTACACTTAGCACCTTTCACTTCTTGTTCCGAACTTGGGATGTTACAATTTCAACTCAAATCAAGTGTAGGGTTTTGCTTAGGCTATCAAAATACATGTTTTATGTAACGACATAAATTTTCAATCCAAAATTTTCATTTTCAAAAACAATAAAACACATGTCACATTTTCTCAAAAATCTCAAGTATTAAATTTCAACATATATTTCAAAAACTGTTTTTCACAAATCCAGGATCCTCCAAAAACATATCCCCAATGCGGGTGTGTGTATAATCAAGCTGGTGCCTTCCCGCGATCCTGAGAAGTACCTGAAACACATAACACATAACACGGTAAACACAAAGCTTAGTGAGTTCCCCAAAATACCACGTACATAAATAATAAGCCTCTTATGGCTATAAATCGACATGGACCCTTGGGTCTCATGTGTCTCGGTGTGGACCCTCTGATCGTGTGTCTTAGTGAGTACCCTTTGGTCTCACAAATCGGTTTGGACCCTACGGTCCTGTATCAGTGGAACCCTCCAGTCCCACAACTCGGTTTGGACCCTCCGTTCCTATCTCAGTAAAACACAGAAATAGCATATATATCACACAGACAAAATGCATAATATGATGTAACTCAAATAGGCACAAAAGACCCTCCGGTCACTCATAAATATCACTCGTGGTAAGTATAGTGAGAAGACTCACCTCGTAAGAACTCGGATAATCTCGAACTTGAATCATCGGTCTAGCCTCCACCTAACACAACGATAATTATCCCTAATTAATAAAGGCTCTCAATGAAGCTAGACTAACCCTTTTACAAACTCACAGAAGGGTAAAATACCATTTTACCACTCCATGGCCTTAAAATTCCACAGATTAACCAAACCCTAAAATTCAACCAAAAGTCAACGGCAAGAGTACGTTGCGTGTACCAGCTCTCTACGCTGGGCGTACTCTGCTGCCATGCATGCATCAGGGATGCTCGACCCTTACGTTGTGCATACTGGGATTACGTACATCGTACGTCCCAGTTTCACTCTTTCTACTCATTTGGTTTTAATCATTTAAGACCTTGGCTCATATCACAAATCTGGACTTCCTAATAGTTCTTACTCCATAAAGTCAGTGACTTTAAGCCTTTGGATGGCTGATATGGTCACAACACACAAAACACTCACTCTCTAATCTCAAAAAACCCATATCTCATGCATGGCTTGATTCCAACGTCCAATATTGGATTTTTATGACACTACACCACTAAATACACTCAAAGGAGGTTGATCATAGTCTCTAGAGTTCAATATCTCATAAGGTCTCCAACTTTTGGGACAAAACCCTAAAATATTCTACTATTATGCACAAATCAAAAGAGTGAGAAAGCTTGGAGCTTTATACCTCTATGTGAAGCTCCTAATACAGGTATGCTCAGATCCAAGGGCCTGGACTCTCACTCCTTCTTCTCCAAAGCTCCTTCTTCACTATAAAAACACACAAAGACTCTCAAGGCTCTCAAATGCACTCACAAGATCTAAGAATGAAAGCTAGGGTTTAGGAGCGTTTGTAGTCTGAGAATGGTGGCCAGGAATGAGGTCATCATATCCTTTATATAGGGGACTCACCCTAAATTAGGGTTTTCACTCTGGGCCTAGTACGCCCAGCGTACTAGGTTGGTTCCACGTCAAAGACACGCACATGAGTACACTGAGCGTACACTCGCGTACCCCCCGCGTACTCATTCACCACCCTATCTCAATAAGGGCTAAAATGGACAAGTATTCAAAAGTTCAAGGGTTACAAGGTATACCTGAACTTGGGATGTTACATTTTAGTGCAAGATTCATTGCAAAAATGACTATAATCAACCCCGAATCAAAGCAAATTCAGAAGCCTAACTAACTAAACACCCTAAATAACAATTCTAATCAGTGAATTGGTTCAATAAACTCACGAATCCATGAATAGAAGCACTTTAAGACTTGTAAAATCATACCTTTGTTCGTGAAAAGCTTGAAATTGGAAGAAAAATGGGGATGAAACTCGTAGAGGCTCAAACACGGCGTGTGGGAAGATGAAAGTGAAAAAGAAAGTTAACTTTTAGGGTTAAAACCCGAAATTTTTGACTTCGTATACAAATCCACCACGTCATGGAAAGTCCCACCACGTCGTGGTGAGTAAATGAAAAATAATTCTGATGATTTCTGTAAAGCCACCATGTTGTGGTAAATAAAAATATTTTTTTTTGAAAAAATTTCATGAAAGTGCACACCCCACACTTATTCCATGCTTGTCCTCACAGCAAGATCCAAAAAGAAACCCAGAAGAGTGAAAATACAACAAAATAAACCAAAAAGCAAATAAAAGAAAGGGAAAGAAAAATGCAAATTCTAAATCACAGGTTACCTCCTACAAGCGCTTCTTTTTGGACGAGTCGTGAGTCAGACTCCTTCCCGCTCTACATTCTGGTGGCTACCTCCAATTACACGCTCTTTCCTCTTGTTGTTCAGTGAGCTTCCCTCTTCATAATTCTTTACTTGTTGCCCATTAACCTCAAAATTGATCCCATCTTCCTTGATTAGATCGATCGCTCCATGAGGAAATACTTGTTTTACGATAAACGGAGCATACCATCGTGTTTTTAATTTCATGGGAAAAAGTTTCATTCTTGATTTGAAAAGGAGAACCTTTTGTCCCTCTTGAAATTCCTTATGTCCTCTCAACCTAGCATCATGTCATCTCTTTGTTTTTTCTTTGTAGATCAATGAGCCTGTATAAGCTTCATTCCTCAATACCTCTAGGGCATTCATTTGCATTAGGAGATTGGTTCGTAATTCGGCAAATCGAAATTGCAAGTTTTCAAAGCTCAATACGCCTTGTGTTCGATAACATACCTTGCTTGTAGCTTTGATTCCTTAAGACCTTGTGAGCCTAGTACCCCAAGTGTGATGCCTCAAATGTCTCACAAAACACCACAACTATTCAAATAACTTGAGAGAAGAACACTTGTACTCAAACTTCGGCTAGCCCTCACTTGTATGTCTCTAGTGGCCGATTTTACTTGCTATGAGGTTCTTTATGTAGTGTGTCACAAGTAGGGTTACACCACGCAACCCTAATGTGCATGACTTTTCATTTCCTCCATGATCCATGGGTGTTAACCTCCATGGAGCATCCATGGATCACCCTATGGGTTTTAGCCCAATCTAATGAATCATGGATCATAAGCCCACTATATAAGAATGAATGATTTACACAATCAATCCCCATGTATTAAATTTGTCTCTTTTGATCACAAAATTAATTCTTGATCAATAGTAATTAAATAATATGATTTCATATTAATATATTAGAACTTATAATATATTACCAAATCCTAAGTATTCTTTTCTCATTTGTCTATCCAATTGTTCCGATTCCATGCAACGTAAATGGACCATGTTAAGCCGAGGCAAGTACATACCAAATATAGTTATGGACTTAGACACCTTATCCAACAAGTCTTTGGTAAATTGACCTTGAAGAGCTTCAAGAGTCGAGCGGTGAAGGAACCTCAAACACTAGCCATCAACCTAAGGAGGAAACTCCTGTTGAACCAATTGACGAGTTTGTACCTCTGAGGCGTTCCACTAGAGTTAGGAATGCACCTTAGCATTATTATGGTTTCCATATTACTGTAGAAGGTCATACATTGATCAGTGATAGTACACTGAATAATCTGGATGAATCTAACATCTATAAGGAAGCCATGGCAAGCCCTGAGTCAGCCAAATGGAAAGAGGCTATGGACAGCGAGATTCAGTCCATGTATGACAATCAAGTTTGGAACTTGGTTGACAATGTATCGGGTCGTAAGATAGTCGGGTGCAAATGGATCTTCAAGAAGAAGACCGACATGGATGGTAAAGTACACACTTATATGGTAAACTCCGGGAGTTGACTATGATGAGACCTTCTCACTAGTAGTGAAGATTAAGTCTATTAGGGTTATGCTAGCCATAGCTGCGTTTCGTGATTATGAAATATGGCAAATGGATGTCAAAACCGCTTTCCTTAATGGGAAGTTGGCTGAGGATGTTTACATGAGTCAGCCGGAGGGTTTTGTCAATGCAAAGTACCCTAATAGAGTGTGTAAGTTGAGAGATCCATTTATGGACTGAAACACGCATCTCGTAGATGGAATCTTTGTTTCGATGAGAAAGTCAAAGAGTTTGGTTTTTCAAGAAGCAAGGATGAGTCCTTTGTATATGTCAAGGCTAGTGGGAGTATAGTTAGCTTTTTGGTATTGTATGTCGATGACCTACTACTCATAGGAAACGACATCCCAATATTGTAGGAATTTAAGTCCTGGATTTGGAAGTGTTTCACTATGAAGGACCTTGGAGAAGTTGCCTATATTATGGGAATAAGGATACTGAGAGACAAGAGTAAGAGACTAATTGGACTTAGTCAAAGTACCAACTTGGATAAGGTGCTGAAAAGGTTCAGCATGTAGGATTCCAAGAAAAAGTGACTTGCCAATCCAGTGTAATGCCAAATTGAGTAAGACTCAGAGTCCGAGTACAGAGGCTGAGATAGTTGAAATGAGACATGTACCATATGCTTCCGTTGTGGGCTCAATCATGTATTCTATGACTTGTGCTCACCCTGATGTGGCCTTTGCTTTGATCATAGTCAACATATATCAAGGGAACCCTGACAAGGCTCACTGGACTGCGGTGAAGAACATTCTCAAGTACCTACGGAGGACCAGGGACTGGGTCCTTAACTTCGGTGGGAGTGATGACTTGAGAGTAGTAGGGTATAGCTACATTGGCTTTTAGACTGATAGGGATAATTTCCGATCTCAGTCAGGCTGGGTCTTTACCTTAATGGAGGATCAATTACTTGGAAAAGTTCCAAGCAGGAGACAGTAGCTGATTCAACTTGCAAATCAGAGTATATAGCAGCAAGCGAGGCGGCAAAGGAGGCAATATGGCTAAATAACTTCATTGGAGACCTTGGAGTTGTACCAGCTATAAAGGAGCCTATGGAGATTTTATATGATAACGAGAGTGCAGTTACCTTAGCCAAGGAACCAAAAGATCACAGCAGATCCAGTCACATCGACAAAAAATACCACTTCATTAGACATCGTATAGAAGAAGGACTCTTCGTGGTAAAGAGGATACCATCAGATGAGAACCCGACAGATCCCCTCACAAAGGGACCAAATAGGGTTAAGCTTATACATCATGCGAGGCGCATTGGGCTAATGGATGATATTAGTTTTAGTAATTAGATAGCTTTCGAAACTTGTAATAGTTTAAATGTAATTGACATTTGATGTTTAAATAAAAGGTGTCTTTATTTACTAGTATGGTTTGTCTTGTGTCAATTATTTACGATTGTTTCATTTTACATATTTTGACTTCCAGAATAATTATATTATTCGAAACCATCCATAGTCATTCACATTTGGAAGTAGGTGTTGAAATAAGATTGTCATGAATTGGGTTTGTAGATGTGTCTGAATTGTATTTGACATAACAATGGTTGTTTGCAACATTTATGAGTGCTCATAAGGTCTGAGTATTGGATTCAACCCATGCTCACTTGTATCACTTCATGGAATTTATCTCGAGTGATCGTGAGACGGTAATATCATATAAGTCTTCAAACTAAGAGATATGAGTTGTTGGCTATGAGTTGATTGAACATTGATAGTGCGCTGTATTAGTAACTTGATGCTATAAAACGTGTTGTTATGTTCAACTTGATGAATAGCTAGTACAAGCATATGAGTCGAAGTTTATCTGTTCCTTTTAGTCCTTAGAGTTTTAAAAGCGATATTTAGGGCCCCTCGATGATTTTATTTTGACTTATGTTTCGGGACTGGTCAGAACTAAATTGATGTGTTCGATTAAGTTCTATGTCAAACAAATCGGAAATCGGGAAACAAACTGCTGGACAATAAGTACGACATTGTTCCATGTATTTGTCTGTATGATGTCTTGAGAACAGAGGATTATATGATCGCTTATCTAAAACGGCACAACTTAGTTCCATGAGGCTTTTAAGAGCTACGATTGCTGGTCGGATCCTGAAGTCGTACTTGCAACTATAGTTATTAGACTTATCCAAGTGGGAGACTGTTAGATAAGGTGTCTAAGTCCATAACTATATTTGGTATGTACTTAACCCGATTTAGCATGGTCCATTTGGGTTGCATGGCATCAGAACAATTGGATAGACAAATGAGAAAATAATACTTATGATTTGTTAATATATTATAAGTTCTAATATATTAATATGAAATCATTTAATTAGTACTGATCAATAATTAATTTGGAATTAATTTTATGACCAAAAGAGACTATTTTAATACATGAGGATTGATTGTGTAAATCATTCATTCTTATATAGTGGGCTTATGATCCATGATTCATTAGATTGGGCTAAAATCCATAGGGTGATCCATGGATTCTCCATGGAGGTTAAAACCCATGGATCATGGAGGAAATGAAAAGTCATGCACATTAGGGTTTGCATGGTGTAACCCT
Organism: Lactuca sativa; assembly: GCF_002870075.4. NCBI lineage: Eukaryota > Viridiplantae > Streptophyta > Magnoliopsida > Asterales > Asteraceae > Lactuca > Lactuca sativa. The sequence goes on from NC_056630.2 coordinate 225,439,130, forward strand.
ACTTGTGACACACTATATAAAGAACCTCATAGCAAGTAAAATCGGCCACTAGAGACATACAAGAGAGGGCTAGCCGAATTTTGAGTACAAGTGTTCTTCTCTCAAGTTATTCGAATAATTGTGGTGTTGTGTGAGACATTTGAGGCATCACACTTGGGGTGTTAGGCTCACAAGGTCTTAAGGAATCAAAGCTAGAAGTAAGGTATGTTATTCTACTAGTTTTAATATTAAATATACCCCATTATATGCTAGTTAGGATGAAAATATTGGAAATTGAAAGTTTGCATGTATAATACAGAAAACATAGATCCAAGGTTTCTAGGGTTGCATGTGATGGGTTTTGAGCATTCTAACACTTCCTAAGTGTACATGCAACCCTAATAACCTTGGATCTATGTTTGTCTAATTATCATGCAAAGTTGAATTCCAAGGTTATATTCCTATCTAGCATACATGGGGAACAATTTTAACTTGAATCATAGATAGAATAACTTACCTTGTTGTTGCTTGTGTTCCTTGAAACCTTGTGAGCCTAGCACCCCAAGTGTGATGCCTCAAATGCTTCACACAACACCAAATGCTCTTGGAAAGACTCTTGAGATAACACACACTTCTCAAAATCGGCCAAGCCCTCTAGTTTCTTATGTCTTACCGATTTTGGTGGAGAATATGATCCTTATATAGTGTTGACACATCTAGGGTTACACCATGTAAACCCTAATGTGTCATGACTCTTCATTTCCATGACCCATGGGTTTGTAACTCCCATGGAGCATCCATGGAGCATCCTATGGGTAGAACCCAACTTGATAATCCATGGAGCCTCTTAGCCCACTATACAAGATATGGATGATTTACATAATCAACCCATATATTTAATTAGTTATCCTTTGATCACTTAATTAATTCCAAATTAATTCTTTGATCAACTAACTAAATAATATTATTAATATATTAGAACTTATAATATATTAATAATCTCCAAGTGTTATTTCTCTCATTTAGTCTAACCAATTGCATGGTGCCATGCAACCCAAATGGACCATGCCGGGTCGGGTCAAGTACAAGCCCGAAATAGTTATGGACTTAGACACCTTATCCAACAGTCTCCTACTTGGATAAGTCTAATAACTATATCTCTAGGACTTCAGGACCCGACCGACAATCGTAGCTCTTTCAAGGTCTCTCGGAACTGAGAAGATGATGATACGCCATTTAAGATAAGTGATCATATAATCCTCTGTTCTAGATATCAGCCGGACAAATACATGGAACATGTCTTGCTTATTGTCCAGCATTTGTTTCCCGATTTCCGATTTGTTTGACATAGAACTTAATTGAACACATCAACTTAGTTCTGACCGGGCCCGGTACATGGGTCAAAACAAAATCATCGAGGGGACCAGATATCAACTTCTAATCCAAGAAGGAACAGATAAACTTCGACTCATATGTTTGTTCTACCACTTATTGAATTACACACAAAAGTACGTTTTATAACATCGAGTTACCAATGCGGTTTCGTACAGTCAATGCATAACCAACTTGTAAGTAACAAATCATATTTCTAGGTTTGAAGACTTATATGATATTACCGTCTCACGATCACTCGAGATAAAATTCCATGAAGTGATTCCAGTGAGCGTGGGTTGTGTCCAATGCTCAGAACTTATGAGCACTCATGATTGTTGTAGCCTTGTCCAAGACCTCTACAACCAAACATGACAGTCTTGATTCATATCTACTTCCAACATATGACCGACTGTGGAGATTTGAATAATATGTTATACCAAACAAAATTATTCTGGAAGTCAAAACATGCAAAAGAAATATAGTAAACGATTGACAAGAGATAGCAACACTTTACTCATAAATAAAACACCTTTTATTCATCATCAAATGTCAATTACACTTTACAAATTTCCGGGTTATCTAACTACTAAAACTTATATCATCCTTCAGCCCTATGCTCCGAGCATGCTGGAGATGCTTAACCCTACTCAGTCCCTTCGTGAGGGGATCTGCTGGGTTCTCATCCGATGATACCCTCTTTGCCACGAGGAGTCCTTCTTCGATCCGATGTCTGATGAAATGGTATTTTCTGTCGATGTGTCTGGATCTCCCGTGATCCCTTGGTTCCTTGGCTAAGGCAACAGCACTTTCACTATCACAGAAAATTTCCATTGGCTCTTTAATAGCTGGTACAACTCCAAGGTCTCCAATGAAGTTCTTCAGCCATATCGCCTCCTTTGCTGCTTCACTAGCTGCAATATACTCTGATTCACAAGTAGAATCTGCCACTGTCTCTTACTTGGAACTCTTCCAAGAAATTGCTCCTCCGTTTAGGGTAAAGACCCAGCCCGACTGAGAGCGGAAATTATCCCTATCAGTCTAGAAGCTAGCATCACTATACCCAACAACTCTCAAGTCATCACTCCCACCGAGGGTAAGAACCCAGTCCTTAGTCCTCCGCAGGTACTTGAGGATATTCTTTACCGCAGTCCAGTGTGCCTTGCCAGGGTTTGCCTGATACCTGCTAACCATGCTCAAGGCAAAAGCTACATCGGGTCGAGTACATGTCATAGCATACATGATCGATCCTACAGCCGAAGCGTAAGGTGTTCGACTCATTTCTGCTATCTCAGCCTCAGTGCTAGGGCTTTGTGTCTTACTCAATCTGGTGTTACTCTGGATGGGTAACTCTCCTTTCTTGGAATCCTGCATGCTGAATCTCTTCAGCACCTTATCCAAGTAGGTACTCTGACTAAGTCCAATTAGTCTTTTACTCCGATCTCTCAAGATTCTTATCCCTAGAATATAGGCAGCTTCACCAAGGTCCTTCATAGCGAAACACTTCCCAAGCCAGGACTTTACTTCCTGCAGGGTTGGAATGTCGTTTCCTATGAGTAGTATGTCATCCACATACAGTACCAAAAAGCTAACTATACTCCCACTAGCCTTGACATACAGACAAGGTTCATCTTCACTCCTAGAAAAGCCAAATTCCTTGACCTTTTCATCAAAGCAAAGATTCCATCTGCGAGGTGCTTGCTTCAATCCATAAATGGATTTCTCAAGCTTACACACTCTATTAGGGTACTCGTTACTGACAAAACCCTCTGGCTGACTCATGTAAACATCTTCAGCCAACTTTCCATTAAGGAAAGCAGTTTTGACATCCATCTGCCATATTTCATAATCATGAAATGCAGCTATGGCTAACAGAACCCGAATAGACTTAATCTTGGCTACCGGAGAAAAGGTCTCATCATAATCCACTCCAGGAATTTGAGAGAAGCCCTTTGCAACCAGTCTAGCTTTATAAGTGTGTACTTTACCATCCATGTCGGTCTTCTTCTTGAAGACCCATTTGCACCCTACTGTCTTACGACCTGGTACATTTTCAACCAAGTTCCAAACCTGATTATCATACATGGATTGTATCTCGCTATCCATAGCCTCTTTCCATTTAGCAGACTCGGGGCCTGCCATGGCTTCCTCGTAGCTGTTAGGGTCATCTTGACTTACTAGTGTTTCATCACTAATAAGTGTCTCACCTTCTGCGGTAATATGGAATCCATAGTAATGCTCAGGTGCACTCCTAACTCTCGTGGAACGTCTCAGAGGTACATATTTGTCAATTGGCTCAACAGGAGTTTCCTCCTCAAGTTGAGGGCTAGAGTTTGAAGTTCCTTCACCGCTTGATTCTTGAATTTCTTCAAGATCAATTTGCCTCCCACTGTCTCCTTGGCTTATAAATTCTCTCTCTCGAAAGACTCCTCTTCTTGCTACAAAGACCACATTGTCACTAGGTCTGTAGAAGAGGTAACCAAAGGATCGTTGTGGGTAACCGATGAAAATACACCTCTCGCTTCGAGGTTCGAGCTTATCATGAGTCTCGCGTCTCACGAAAGCCTCGCAACCCCAAATCTTGATGTGGTCTAGTTTAGGTACTTTACCAGTCCACATCTCGTGAGGAGTTTTGGCAACTTTCTTTGTAGGGACTAGATTAAGAATATGGGCGGCAGTCTCTAAGGCATACCCCCAGAATGAGATTGGTAGCGTAGCTCGACTCATCATGGAACGAACCATATCTAACAAGGTTCGATTACGCCTCTCAGCCAAACCATTCAACTGTGGTGTCCTGGGAGGTGTCAATTGTGAGACTATCCCACATTCCCTTAGATAGTCAAGGAACTCTGAACTAAGATACTCACCACCACGATCGGATCGAAGCATCTTAATGTTCCTGCCCAATTGATTCTCGACTTCCTGTTTAAATTCCTTAAACCTCTCGAAAGTCTCTGACTTATGCTTGATCAAGTAGACATATCCATATCTACTATAATCATCAGTAAAAGTCAAATAATAACGATTAGCATCCCTTGTGGCATGTTTGAATGGTCCACACACATCCGTGTGTATAAGGTCCAACAAACCTTCACCCCTCTCACACGAACCTGTGAAGGGTGACTTTGTCATTTTTCCAAGTAAGCATGATTCGCAACTATCATCTGACTTTAGGTCAAACGACTCCAAGACTCCATCCTTTTGGAGTTGTCCTATGCGCTTCTTGCTTATATGTCCAAGACGACAATGCCATAATGATGCTTTATCCAAGTTATTATTAGTAGAATCAATACACAAAACATTATTTCCTAAGTTATCAACAACAGATACAGCTTCATACACACCATCACAAGGTAATGCTTTAAAATAAAGAATATTATTAAAGAAAGCATCAATAGAACCAACTTCATTATTAAATGAAAAGGTAAACCCTTGTTTGTACAAAGCATGGAAGGAAATAATATTTCTTGCCATTCCTGGCGAATAACAACACTTATTCAGATCTAAACTAAACCCACTACTTAGCGATAAAGTATAAACTCCAATCTTGGTAACAGGTATAGCTTTCCTATTCCCCATGATCAAGTTTATCCTTCCTTGCTCCACATCCTCACTTCTTCTTAGTCCCTGCAAGTCACAACAAATGTGAATACCACAACCGGTATCAAGGACCCAAGAATTAGAATGGGGTGAGTTATTAGAAATGATAGTGTAAATACCTGCATGGTTGGGTTTAACTTTCCCATCCTTCACATCTTGCTGGTATGTTGGGCAGTTCCGCTTCCAATGAGATTTTTCATGGCAATAGAAGCATTCAGCCTCTTTTGGGTCAGAAGAAGGAGTAATGAAACCTTTCTTGGTTCCACTTGAAGAAGAGCCATCAAGGGTCCGAGCCTTGGTACCCTTCGAAGATCTCTTTCTCTTCCTCCATCGATTCTTCCCAATTGCCAAAACCGGAGTAGAGTTTTGAGTAGGAGTGATAGCAACCGACTTCCCCTTAAGACCTGATTTTGCGGTCTTGAGAAGTCCCTGAAGTTTGCTGAGGGTGACTTCTTCCTTGTTCATGTGATATGTCATGCGGAATTGATCATAGCACGATGGTAAGGAATGCAAAATAATATCTATTGCAAGATCCTCCGGGAAGTTCACATTAAGCTTCAGCAAACGATCCACATACCTTTGCATTTTCTGCATGTGGCTCGTGACGGATTCCCCGTCCTTCATCATGGTTGTTATCATGGAGCAGATGATTTCATACCTCTCTTGTCTTGCACTTTGATGGTATCTTTCCATCAAATCTTGGTGCATGTCATAAGGGTAGAAATCTTCATAAGACTTTTGGAGTTCCGCTGTCATCGTGGCCGTCATGATGCAAGCCACTTTCGTAGCATCCCTTTCATGTGCTCGAAATTCAGCGATCTCCTGAGGAGTTGCAGTGGACTCATTAATCTCCTTAAGCTCCTTGTCAAGGACATATTCTTTGTCCTCGTAGCGGGTAATCATCCTGATGTTTCTGATCCACTCATTGAAGTTGGATCCATCAAAGGTGACTTTCCCACACAAGTTCATAAGGGTAAAGGAGCCATTAGGATTAGAGCCAGAAGCATTGTTGAAAGACATCTGATGGAAAGAGGACAAGATTTAGTTTAGATATAAGAGAGTCCTTAATAGAACACCCAAATGTAGTATTAAGGCTAGGATCCAATCACAATATAATATAACTTAGAAGAGGTATGCCGTAATCTAAGCTATATCATATTTGAAAGGTAGGTGAATGACGATTCACCAATTTCCACCACGAAAACCGCAATATTTTAGTATTAGGTTTTTTGAATGGTTCTTAGAAATTCCTAGATTCTTTGAGATTCAATGAACTTTTCAAAGGCATGTTTCAATCTCGAGTGTGCCCTCCAAGTTTTGTGACTGGGATACCGAGGATCACAAAACGAGGTGTGAAGTAACCATGCAAATCACTTGGTACCCTTAAAGTTTATCACTCAATCGATGTGCCGGTTAACCACACACGCTCCATCGATACTATAATAAACCCTAAGTCACCCTTTACCTACCTTGTTAAGTCCAAGTTAGTGTGCCGGTTAACCACACACGCTCCACCAACGACTTAATCAAAGTGTAAAGTGTAATTTCATGGAATAGCACCTTATTCACATTTTTCCTAAAGTAACTAAGATTGGGAATTTAATAAAACATTTAGTTACTTTATAATATTCATCATACTTTGAATGAGAATTAATAAGTCCTTGTCTTACCCGTTCGGCTAACGACCCTCCACCGATCAAGCAAGCGGTGGGTGAGAGTGGACACCCATTAAGTCACCATTTTATAGGCAACAACCTTATACCCACCTTATAGACCGGCTTCGTGAATGAGGTGTACTAGCGGTAAGACGACTTTGTTCTTATACATATATATATATATATATATATATATATATATATATATATATATATATATATATATATATATATATAATTATTAAATCATAATAGTATAAGTATAAGGGTTGAATTTTAACTTTTAAAATTCTAGGGGTTGGAACTAAAGTTTTAACTTAACTTTACTTGTTCCAAAACTTGAGGGCAAGTTTTGTAAACTTTCAAAACTTTTCATTTCTTGTAACTTATGAGTTTAATAGAGTAATAAAATGAGGACTTTTCATTTTTCCTAACTCTTGTGTTCTTTTAATGGTTTTTAATCCAAGAGACTTTTGGTTTTCCATAACTTGAGGACAAGTTATGGACTCCATTAAAACACATTATGATCATGAATTAATCTACCACATAGGTTACAAATAATTCCTATGATCATCTAAACATCATAAGAACAAGAATATGAATATGAACACTTTCAAGAATCAAAATCACATTTAATCTTTGTAATTTTGATAACTAGTTGTTGTAAATGAGTTAGAAAAGACATTACACCTTCTAAAATAAGTTTTCAAGTACCAAAACATTTTAGGGTAATGATTCTAATCCATTTCCAGCAACTCAAGTCGAAATTCTGCACTCTGTCGACCCTACTCGCCGAGTGCATAAACCTACTCGCCGAGTAGGTTGAAGATACACATGAACTCGACGAGTCCTCCCCATGGACTCGCCGAGTCCATCAGTCAGACAGCAAGATTTTTGACTTTCTTCAACTTTTAAGCACAAATAACAAACAAACAAGCCTAGGCTCTGATACCACTGATGGGTTTTGAGCATTCTAACACTTCCTAAATGTACATGCAACCCTAATAACCTTGGATCTATGTTTGTCTAATTATCATGCAAAGTTGAATTCCAAGGTTATATTCCTATCTAGCATACATGGGGAACAATTTTAACTTGAATCATAGATAGAATAACTTACCTTGTTGTTGCTTGTGTTCCTTGAAACCTTGTGAGCCTAGCACCCCAAGTGTGATGCCTCAAATGCTTCACACAACACCAAATGCTCTTGGAAAGACTCTTGAGATAACACACACTTCTCAAAATCGGCCAAGCCCTCTAGTTTCTTATGTCTTACCGATTTTGGTGGAGAATATGATCCTTATATAGTGTTGACACATCTAGGGTTACACCATGTAAACCCTAATGTGTCATGACTCTTCATTTCCATGACCCATGGGTTTGTAACTCCCATGGAGCATCCATGGAGCATCCTATGGGTAGAACCCAACTTGATAATCCATGGAGCCTCTTAGCCCACTATACAAGATATGGATGATTTACATAATCAACCCATATATTTAATTAGTTATCCTTTGATCACTTAATTAATTCCAAATTAATTCTTTGATCAACTAACTAAATAATATTATTAATATATTAGAACTTATAATATATTAATAATCTCCAAGTGTTATTTCTCTCATTTAGTCTAACCAATTGCATGGTGCCATGCAACCCAAATGGACCATGCCGGGTCGGGTCAAGTACAAGCCCGAAATAGTTATGGACTTAGACACCTTATCCAACAGCATGTACACCATAGGAGTGTTAGAATGCTTAAAACCCATCAAGAATAACCTCCAAGGTATAGTACCAATGGGTGTTTTAAAGGCAGTTCGAAATGCCGAGAATGCATCATCAAGTTTCTCCGAGCACTCATTCTTGTTGCTCTTGACCGATCGTTCTAGAATCCTTTTTAATACCCGATTTGTGACTTTGTTTTGCTCACTTTTTTGCTGATTGCAGGGTGTTGCAAATATATGGTGTACACCATATTTTTGTAATACTTTGGCGAGTTGTTCATTTGCAAAGTGAGACCCTCGATCACTTATTAGTGCCTTTGGCATACCGAAACGAGAGAATAATCTCTTCAAGAATTTTACAACTACTCGAGCATCATTTGTGGGTAAGGCTTGTGCTTCTGCCCACTTTGAAACATAATCCACTACTACGAGAATATACTTGTTTCCTCGAGATGCTAGAACTGGCCCCATAAAATCGATACCCTACACATCGAATACTTCACGTATTTGGATACTATTTTGGGCCATCTCGTTTCGGGAGGAGTTATTTCCAGATCGTTGGCATGAATCGCATTCTTTGACATGATTGGCAACATCCTTGAAGATCGTAGGCCAGTAAAATCTCACATCAAATATTTTCTTTGTCGTGTATTGTGCTCTGTGATGTCCTCTGGTGGGTCTACTATGACAATGCCTCAAAATTTCCAAACATTATCTCCCAAATATGCATCTTCTTATCATTCCATCCGCGCAACTTCTAAAGAGATATGGTTCATCCCAAAAGTAGTATCTGACTTCTAAAAATAATTTCTTCTTTTGTTGATGCGTCAATCATTTTGGAAGATAACCACTACCCAAATAGTTGGATATATCCGCATACCATGGCTCTTCACCCACGATCACCATGAGATATTCTTCAGGAAAATTATCTCATATCTCATTTTCTCCTAACTCTTCCATCTCTGGGTTTTCTAATCTCGAGAGGTGATCGGCTGCCATATTTTGCATGCCCTTCTTATCTTTAATCTTAATATCAAATTCTTACAAGAGTAGCACCCATTGAATTAGCCTTGGCTTTGCATCCTGCTTAGTAAAAATATACTTAAGAGCAGAATGGTCAGTTAAAACTATAGTTTTAGACAAATATAAGTAAGGCCGGAATTTATCAAATGCATAAACCACAACCAAAAGCTTTTTTTCGGTGGTAGTGTAATTTTCTTGGGCCGATTTTAGTGTTTTGCTTGCATAGTATATGGGTTGAAAGTGCTTATAAACCCTTTGTCCAAGGATTGTGCCTAGAGCAAAATCACTTGCATCACACATTAACTCGAATGGAAGGTTCCAATTAGGGGTAGCCATGATCGGGACATTTGTCAATATTTCTTTTAAAATTTCAATGGCTCTAAGCATTCATTTGAAAAGTCGAATTTAACATCTTTTAAGAGAATTTGGGTTAATGGCCTAGTTATTTTTTAAAAATATTAAATAAACCGGCTGTAAAATTCCGCATGGCCCAAAAAACTTCTAACCCCTTTCACATTTTTCGGAAGTGGTAGTTTTGCAATAGTGTCGATCTTTGCTCGATCAACCTCAATCCCTGAGTTGGAAACCTTATGTACCAACACTATCCCTTCTTTCACCATGAAGTGAAACTTTTCCCAATTTAATACCGAGTTGGTCTTTTCATACCTAGCAAACATAAAATCAAGGTTAGATAAGCAATCATCAAAGGAAGAACCGAAAACAGAAAAATCGTCCATGTAGACTTCCATGAACTTCTCAACCATGTCGTGGAAGATTGCCGTCATGCATCTCTAAAATGTGGTCGGGGCATTACATAATCCGCATGGCATCCGACGATAAGCGAAGGATCCACTTAGACAAGTGAATGTAGTCTTTTCTAGGTCTTGAGGATCGATATGAATCTAGAAATAATCTGAACAACCATTTAGAAAATAGTAACAAAAATGTCCAGATAGACACTCAAGCATTTGATCAATAAATGGCAAAGGAAAGTGGTCTCTGCAAGTGGCATCATTTAGTTTTAGATAATCAATACACACTCGCCAACAGGCTACCGTTCTTATAGGAATAAGCTCGTTCTTCTCATTCGTTACTACCGTAATGCCTCCTTTATTGGGTACCACTTACACCGGGCTCATCCATTGGCTATCCGAAATTGGGTAAATGATTACGGCATCCAAAAGTTTGACAACCTCCTTTTTGACCACCTATTGCATGTTCGGGTTCAATCTTATCTGATGTTGCACTACTGGTTTAACCCCCTCTTCCAAATTAATCTTGTGGGGACAATATGAGGGACTAATATCCTTGATATCTGTGATCTTCCAAGCGATGGCATTCTTTTGTTTCCTTAGCACTTCCACTAGGCTCTCCTTTTCCTTTGTTGTAAGATCAATTGCTATGATGATTGGCTTTTGCTCATTTTCCTCCAAGAATGCATACTCGAGATGTTCGGGCAACACTTTCAATTTGATTTTTGCTTTTTGTTTAATAGACACGACGTGGGAATCTTTCCATGTTGTGGTGTCGCGATTCTGCTCGTCAGATCGAATAAATTGGATTGCCACGACGTGTTGATGTTATTACCATGTCGTAGTTGGTTTTTAATGGCCTCTTTCAGTTCATTGTACCCTCCTTCTTCTAATAGCTTATCTAGTTCTTGCAAATCATGTTCAACATCAAAATCTCCTTGTAGAACCATGTATCCCTCAATTTCCTTTTCCTTCCATCTCGCTAGCTCCTTCTCTAATATCTCATCGAACACTACTCTGCGAATGTCATGTCATCACTTATCCTTGAATGTTGCATTGCTCTATCAATTATGAAAGTGATGGCATCTTCTCCAACTCGAAGAGTGAGTTTAGATTCTATTATGTCCACTAAAGCTCGAGCGGTGCTAAAAAAAGGCCTTCCAAGAATAATTGGAGCTTGATTATCCTCCTCCATTTCTAGCACAATAAAATTTGCAGGAAAAACAAGTCTTTATAAATCCCTCTTGAAAAGGTTACTGTTTTATTGTCTAAGTGAATGGCCATGCGAATCGGTCTTGACTCTGGAAGGTCAAGCTTCTTGAAAAATTAATACGACATTAAATTAACACTTGTTCCCGAGTCGGCTAAAGCGTAACTTGTGGCCAAATTCCCGAACTGGCATGGAAGTGTTAAACTTCTTGGGTCACCCATTTTATTTGGTAATAGGTTCAGCATAGCAGCTGAACATGTTTCATTTAAAACTACTTTGGATGCTTCCTCCATTTTCTTCCAGTTTGTGAGAAGATCTTTTAAAAACTTTGCGTACTTCGACATTTGAGCCACCGCTTCGATGAATGAAATATTTATTTGGAGGGATTTGATGTGCTCTAGGAACTTTTGATAGTCTTCAACTTGTTTATCTTGTTTTGCTTGGCTTGGAAATTGTAGCAGTGGATGGTATGGCTTAACCGGTTCTTTATTTTTATCTTCGGACGATTGCCACGTTGTGGTGTCTTTACCACGTTGTTGTGACTGATCAGTGGCTTTTTCTTGACTTGTTTCTTGTTCTGCCTGCATAACGTCTGATTTATCATTAGCAATGGGAGTTAGACGTATGAAAAATTTTCCACTCCTTGTTACGGATTTGATATGGGATCCTCTTGGGTTTTGCTCGATGTTGTTTGGAAGTGTGCCCAATAATCTCTCATTGAATTGCTTTGCAAGTTGTCCGATTTGTTGCTTGATATTCTTGATTGAGGCTTGCTGATTTATGAGAACCGCGTCGGTGTCATCATGCCTCTTTTCTGATGTAGCTGCAAAATAGGCAAGCATTGCCTCAAAGTCAATTTTCTTTTCCAGAGCCGCACCCTCTTTTTGATAAAAGCCTCTTCCTTTTTGTTCATATTTATCTTCCTTCACCTTATTGTATTCATCATAATGTAACCACTTCTTCTCAGGCTTTCTCCAATCTTCATCATATCAATCACCGCTCGAATAGAAAACTTGGGCTTTTCGATTGCCATTTTCCTCAAGGTCACAATCTTTATTCAAATGCGTCCCTCTACAGTTGTCACGCCCCACCCGTATTACATGGATGGTTTTATCCATTTTTTCATTCTACGATCCATGCTATCCAACTTTTCCAAAATTGTCGTAATGTCATCCGAAGCTGAATTCATGATTCCCATAGTTATGTCTTGTCGAGGGTTATGATATTCTCCTGAATGCTTGGAGAATTCTTTGATTAGTTCCTTGATTACGGCTGACACTTTCTTCGTGGGTGGCCCTTGAGAATCAAGGAGTTGCCTAGTCGTTACGTTTACGTCATCATAGAAAATTGAGACTTCTTGTTGAATATTTAGATCCTTTTTAGGACAATTCATCAACAAACCCTTGTATCGCTCCCATGTCTTATATAATGATTCTCCTGCTTGTTTTTGAAAATTTGCAATAGATTTTTTCAATTTTGCAACCTTTTATGGTGGGCGAAATTGTTGGATGAATTCTTCATGTATTTGTGCCCATGATCGATCCCGGGGGAAAGAGCCTTCAACCAATCTTTTGTTGCTCCTTTAAAGGTAACCGGAAGCCTCCTTAACAAAATTGTTTCTCGTGGAACATTTGGAATATAAAAGTAATTGGCAATGTCATTGACTTCGTCGATATGTTTGTATGTGTCTTCATGATATTTGTCGTAGAATGGGATACCGTTAAGTGCAACAAGTATGTGTCCTTTGAGTTCGAAGTTTACGGTAGCGGGAATTTCGGGTTGCACAAGGCCCGGATCAGTGTCATCATGAATTCGCTTTTTGTATGCTTCCATAGTCATATCCCCAATGTATGTCATCGTGTTAATCACCAAAGTGTTATTTATTTCACTATCTTTCTTTTCCTCTTCGTCTGTATCACTCTCAGTCCCTGCCTCGTAACCAGCTCCGTTTTTATCTGTAGTTTTCTCAAAACTTTTGAATTTGCTTTCTAAAGTCTTGTTGCTTGATTCTCTAAGTGTTGTTGTCTTCTTCTTATGGAATGCTGACTTAGGATCTTCAAATGGTGGTATGATTGGTAATTTCGATTCGTGGGTCATAAATCACTGAAACAAAACAGATGAAACGCGTAAAGAGAACAAAATGAAAAATAAAAACTAACTGTTTGATGACTACCACGTGGTAAATCAAATAGAAGAGAAAAATAAAACGTAAATTAAGAAAAAATTAGACAGAAAAATTGTAACACCCGTTTATTTATTAGTTAAATAAATAAGTTAATGAACGAATGGTAGTATAAAATAAATAATTATATGTGCAGGGTGTTGGGTTCGAGGAGTTAACTGCCACATTTTTAGAAGTCGGGGGTTAAAAGCATGAGTTTGGGACTCATTTTATAAATATTTATGAAGACAGGGGCTCCGTGGTAATTATTTGAATTTAATTTAATAGGAAATGAGGTGGAAGGGCTAATTATGTCGTAATTAAGATATTGGGGGTTGTTTGATAATTTATGGGACTTAAATTGTAAGGAATCTCCATGGATTGGGTTGAAAGTGTAAATATTGGATCACATTTTTAAAGAAAATGGAAAGGAGGGGCTGAACTTGCCATTATGGAAACAAGTTTGGGGGATCGGGGTATATAAACCCTTCACCCCCGGTTTTAACCCTAACCCTAACGGCTCTCAACAGCCACCATCTCTCCACCTTATATCCCCTAACCACCGGCCGCCACTCCCACTCTTTCACCTCCGGTCACCACCATCTCCGCTGCTGCATCGCCGACGTTGAGGCTGTGAACCGCCATTGTTACATTCCATTGGCGAGAACGCCATATCCATTTCCTCTGCCAAGAACCAACAGAAAACGCTGCCGATGCACTCCTTCCTTCTCCGACGAAGACTGCTCCTTGGTCATCGGGGCCGTGGGCAGTTGGGGGACGTGAGTTGTTGCTGTTTCCGTTCACCAGTGGGAGTCGTGACTCCCTTTCCTTCCTCGTTCTTCTTCCGTTACGTTGTCACAGGTCCGCCGCCGCCGCCGCCTGTGCAACGCGTTGCTGCTTTAGTCACCGTTTGCCACCCGAGAGGTGGCCGAGTTCGTGTCTCACGTGGGTTCAAGGACGTTGATGTTTCAGATTCGTGTGGTGTGGCTGTTTGACTGGGAACCACCAAAAACCACCGCCACCACCGGAGGGTGGTGACTGCCATCGCAAAACCGTTGCAGTTGCCGCCTCCCTATTCTGTCGCCGCCAACCACCATTGTTAGGTGTGGTGTTATTTGGCCGGAAAACCGAAATGGCCACCACTACCACCATGAGGTGGTGGCTGCCACCTTGTGCCGCCATGTATGTGTGTTTACGTTAGTTAGGGTGTGTGTGAGTTTTGGTATTTCATTGTAAATTGTAAAAGAAAATGGAATAATGAGAAAAAAACCCTAACCACCACCGGCCACCGTGTTAGGTGGCGGTGTGCTTGTCTTGTGAGTTGACTCGATTGGGGATGCTTGAAACCCTAATGGGCCTTGTTAGCCTAATGGGCCCAATGAAGCCAAATGGGCTTAGTGAAAACCCTAATGAGTCTAATGGATTCTAATTGACCCAATAAGACCCTAATGGGCTTGATGACATTCTAGTGGGCTTGATAGGCCCAATAAAGCCCTAAATAACCTAAAAGTCCAACAAATTAATAAATGGGCTAGTACTTAAGTTGGAAACCCTAATTAGGGTTTGGAAAACGCTAATGCAATCAAAACCCTAATTTTGGGAAATTAATCGGGACACACGAGAATTATTTAATAACTAGGGATATTAAATAATAATCATTGGCAAGATTAATCTAAGCGTCAATGGACTTACTAGATTAAGTCCTTAGAGGATTAAGTCCTTAATGGGTTAAGTAGGAAACTTAACCCTAATCGTCATTTTATGTGAAACCCTAATTTCACTTGGGTTTATTATTGGGCCTGATGATTGGGTTGCTAAATGGGCCATCCAAGATCAAGCAAATGGACTAGAATAATTAATGGGCTGTGAGGTAAGGCTTATATGAGGAATTGGGCCTAATTTGGAAAATTGGGCCATAAACAGGCCATGGTTTGGGCCTTAATGATTACATGACATTGGGCCATTAGAAGGTCAAATGTTGGACTGGACTTTTGGTTGGGCCTTATAGTAAGACCTTATAAAGGTTTGAGCCCAATTTGGAAAATTAGGCCATGTGTTGGGCTTTGATTCTTAGTTCACTTTGGGCTTATGGATTGGGCCTTGGGCTTGAATAAGCCAAGCTTGGGGTAATGTAGTAATTATCCAAGTATGTATTATGGTTATGTGTTGGGACCTAATTATTAATTGGGTGTTATTTTGGTATTGATAGTTCGGGAACCAGTCATCCAGCAGCTGGGGTTGAGTCTGCGGGACTACAGCAGCGTGGGATTGTGTCTACGGGACTTCAGCAGTGTGGGGTGAGTTACCTTCCAGTAGGAGTGGGTCTACGACCACAATGCCGACCCACTAGTAGGAGTTGCTTGTTAGATGATTGTCTTTGTGATAATTATCTAGTGTGTTGTTATCTGATATGCTTTAAGTCTAGAACGCTATGACATATGTGTTAGTAGTGGTAGGGGTGATATAGCCCCTAGTTACCGGTTGAAAGATACCGAAGGGTAAGATAGTACCCATGCACGCCTAGCAGTATGATATGTTATTATGTAATAGTGGTAGGGGGTGAAATAGTCCCCGGTTACTGGTTGAAAGATACCGATGGCAGATACCGGTTGAAAGATATCGATGGCAGTTACCGGTTGAAAGATACCGAAGGGGTATACAGAACCCATGTAATGCTTATCTATCTGTTTATGATATGTCAGTATGTGATCAACATGTTCATGATGTTAGTACGTGATCAGTATGTTTATGACATATTATTATGTGATAGTGGTAGGGGTGAAATAGTCCTCGGTTACCGGTTGAAAGATACCGATGGCAATTACCGGCCGAGAGATATCGATGGTGTTATGTGGTATGATGGGGGAACTCACTAAGCTTCGTGCTTACGGTTTACAGTTTTGGTTTCAGGTACTCGTTTTAATCAAGATAATGGAGAGACTTTCGTTTAGATTTGATATACTTGTTCCTATGAATGATTTAGTGGATGTGCAATGGATTAATGTTTTATTAATTACTAATTCCTAAGGTGATCAGATTAATGTTCACTGATCTAATCCTTTAGCAATTAAGTTCATTCATTCGGTGATCAAGCGGATAAACTAAGAAAATTACTAGTATTCGGTTCGAGTTATGCGAGACTTGTAATAGTGATTGATCTAATAAGTTATTATCTCAAATCAATATATGATTGATCCTCGTATATTAGCTCCTATTTTCACTTACCCACTTTTCTATTTAACCTTAGGTTTTTGGTCAAAACACTAGCCTACAACTTTGCTAATCACAAAACTATAAGATTCAAGTCAACTAAGAAAAATAGTTCAAAAATCTTAATTAAACTCAGCATTAAATAGAGAAGTAGTTATCATAAACATAGAGAGGTTCTTTAACAAGATAACATAACAAATAATTAACTTAGCATAATCCAAACCATAAAATCAACACATAGTCAAGCAAGTGATCTAGTCTAAATGAAAGTTAGGGTATTTAGCCCATAACTTCAGAAAACAAACATGTAAAAATGAAATTCAACTTGTAATCCATGATCAAACACAATAAGAATAAGTAAATATAAGAAGTATTGCCTCAAAATCTCCCAAAATCAAGCTTTTAATCAATCTCTACACTTCAAAGCTTCTTTATAAAGTCCTTGGCCTTCAAAAGTCAACTAAAGCTCCCAGCACAAGTTAGGTTTTCGAAGAAATCCACATTCTATTTACAATTTTTCGAAGTCGGTTCACCACGTCGTGGTAATTCTCACCACGTCGTGGTCTTTGGATTTATCGCATAACCAACAAGTCTTCAAAGTTCATCGGGATTTTTCAAAACACCACGTCGTAGTGGATGTAACCACGACGTGGTAACGAAACTTTTTTTCTTCCTTTTGGCCTTGATCCAAGTTCCTTGCTTCCAACTTCCAAATTCCTTCCTTTTCATTTCCGAGCATGTCTTTTGCTTCTACAACACAATATATAATAGATTAAGTATCTTTTGTCATATAATGAGCATAAATATAGCTAAAAATATTAAGATATGATGTAAAATATATATGTAGATATGCACATATCACCCATGACATTTTCTTAGCCTATTATTATTAGGCCAACATCTGTATAAATAGTCTTATTTCCTGTAACACTAATGTGATTGAACGAAAAATCCTTTTACGACATGAAATAATAAACATCTATCTCTATCCCCCCTTCTCTCTCTCTCTCTCTTTCTCTCTTTCTCTTTCTCTCTCTCTCTCTCTCTCTCTCTCTCTCTCCTGTGTTCGCCATGGACGTAGTCGATCATCATGATCATGTGAACCACGTAAATTTATTGTGTCTTGTTCATTTGATTTTGCATTAATTACTCTGGTGAAATCGTTTATCGTTTATCAAAGTGTTGTTTTAACCTAACATTTTCGTGTTATACCCCCCTTTGCAAATATGATATACATATGTACTTTCGATATGAGTTATATTGTTTGGTTCTAGGTTGTTGTGTAGTGAACATATATGTGTGGTATTAATTATCAATTAAGTGTTTGTGTATTGGTGTTGGGCTTCTTTCGTATATACACATTAGTTAATTTGTCCCACATGTACCGATCATAGACATCATATATATCTTGAGACTTTCACTACATGAATTTTTGATATAATTTATATGTTTTCGGCTGCTTCAAATTTTTTGTTGCTGCTGGGATGATGTAGTATGCCTGTGTTAAGTTATGACTGTTGTTATTGCTCCACGAGCCACAAACCAGTTTAGGAATCTTGGTATTTAATGTCATTAGTTTCTCTGGTTTACACCACCATCATGTCTTATCTTCGTATTTAATGTCATTGGTTTATCTGGTTTACACCACCATCATGTCCTATGATTCAGTTTTGTGATTTTGATACTTACTTTTGGATTGGTTGTTGTTCATATATGTTTCTAAGTATTGTGGTGTTTTATATTGCTTGTTTGTTATACCTCTAGTACAAATCGTGAAGTCTTGAAGTCTTCATCTCTCGGGTACTATCTCGGGTGTATGGAGAGGCTTACTTTGTTGCTCCACCTATAATTGTTATTTTGGTGTCCAAGTTACGCCTTTTACATTGCCATAGTCATGGAAGTGCTACTTAGTACTTTGCCTTCTCCAATTTGGCAAATTCGTTTGTGTTTTGGTGTTGATATCCGTTATTTTTTGGTGTTTTGTGTTTCATTTCTTATACTTTTGTCAGCGATCTACTGACTTTGTTTTAATAATATATTGTCATTCTAAGCAAAAAAATAAGATTTTGTATCAAGATTCATATATCTTTGTACACTTGAATTTGTTGACAAATCTTTATGTATTTCATGTTAAAAGAATACAAAATTTCAGAAAAAGGACATGTATAAGCCTACAACCCCATCCGACCCCGGTATACCTCACATAAAGCATGGGTCAACCCCATTGAAACATATCACACCTTTGAAAAATCTGTCAGTTTGCAGTCTCACGTCTCTCTTATGGGCCCGCTGACTTGTTTAGGGCAAGTCAGCTCACATGTTGGGTTAGACCAACCTAGCTGGCCCGGGCCTTTTATGGAATCACTAATTGTTTCACAAAATAGTGTACTTGACTACTTTCAAACAAATCTCCCCGTTTTGATATTTATGTGAACTTTTTTCGACCTAGCAATTGTATTCAGATTTAAAACTCAAGTTAAATTCATTCAACTTTCATATAAAAAACATGGGCTGGTGGTATGGCGCGTGGAAAGGCAGCAAATGAAATGATACTTATTTTGGTTCAGACTTGAGGATTATGCTTCCTTTTCCGTGATTGAATCCGATTCCTTGCGCTTTCCTTGAAATTTATTTCACTTTCCTTGTAATTTCATAATAATTAATATTTCTATTGTTTTAATAAATATATATTACATATAAAAAGGTATATTAATATCAGTCTTTGTTTTAAACAACGTAGTTTTAGATGTTGATTTTATTAGAATATACTTTATAAAATAGAAATTAACTGAAAATTCATTTTTACACCCAATTTTATGCATTTTGTTTTTTACATGCTACAAACTTGATTATTATAACTTAAAGTCATAATAGTTAACTTTTTCTAATGTAGAATTTAACTTTTGTGAAATAAACTTTTATGCAATAAACTTTATTTATATATATATATATATATATATATATATATATATATATATATATATATATATATATATATATATATATATATATATATATATATATATATATATATATATATATATATATATATATATATATATATATATATATATATATATATATATATATATATATATGTAAAAGTTACATGGTATATTCATCACTTTAATCACTTTATCATAACCAATAATTTCATTATAATTCTTAAATGCTCTCAAAGTATTTTTAATGTTGTAAAATCGGTTCATGCTTCTAGCAGTTAAAATAACTAAATTATTAGAAACAACAAAACGGTTTACGTAACATAATTGATTTTTAAAGACAAATAAATCATTTGGATATTCCAAAATTTAATTGATTCGTGTATCAAAACTTAGTTTTGATTCGTTCACATCGCAATAAAAAAGGTACATTCAATCAATATTCATAAATGATGTTTGACAAACACAAATATAACATTTTTTAAAGACCATATTAGATCTTTACGTCTTGGTGAACACATTGACTGCATGACTAAACCTAATACACTTAGCATTAACGATAACCTCACAATCCTAATCAGATATAATTATTACAAAATAATCTTATCTTAACCGTATGCAATGTTGTCTTGTTTTATTTTATATGTCAAATCAAACCGACTAGGTTTTTTTTTTTGATTGGTCAAAGAGGATCATCAATCTTTGTTTGATTATAGACCGATATATACGAACGTTATTTTAAACTTGCAAGTTAAATATTTCGTGACAAGATTAATACGAGATTTTGTCTTACATATAATTATGAAATAAAGGGGTATTTTAAAAATAACTTTTAAATCTCAAATCAAGAATGGTGCATCAAGTAATTGAGATGATATTTAAAGAAATCTTCTAATTTATAAAAAAAAATTAGGTTAAGGGCGTGTTTGGCACGAAGCTTTTGGAAGCGTTTGGGAGCTTCTAGCTTTTAGCTTTTGATAAAACGCTATAGTTTAAACAAAAAACTTCGTTTGACAGTACGAGCATTTAATTTTTAGTTTTAACACAACGCTCCGATTCTAAAAGCTACTTCATGTGACATTTAACAAAACGCTTCTGAGCTTTTAAAATCAATTTCCATAATTACCCTTAAAAATATATTTATATATTTATTTTTTTTAATCAATTGTCATTTTCTGTAATTTTATATATTTCAAAAGCTTCCAGCTACTTTTGCCAAACATTTATATAACAAATAAAAGCTACAGTTTTCCGCTACCAACTACCTGCTATACGCTACCAGCTAACCGCTATCCGTTTCCGCTATCAGCTACCCATGGGTGTTGATTTTTAATTGAATTTAAAAATTATTTATTTAATAAAATAATATTTCATTAATTTAGAAAACTTATGAATTGTAATATTGTATTTTTCAATAACTTTTTTATTTGTAAGTATTTAATTACACAGTAAATGATAATTATTTAATTAGAAATTGAGATTTTTGAAAACCCTTATTTTTGGTGCATGATTCTCGTTGAACATATGTAGATGATGCATTACCAATGTGTATAATGAAATTAACATAAAAAACAATACATAATTATAAATAAATAAAGTAATATGATGGATTAAGTGTGATTTGCTAAAAATGAATAAAATATGCTACAAAAAAGTTGGCAATAAATTTCGAAAAACTTCCTTATAAACAACATTGGAAGTTTTATTTATGACTTTGCCATCTTTATCTAAAAGTAATAATTTTAATCCCTCTCTGTTTTGAACTCTAGATAAGGCAACATACAATTGTCCATGTGAAAAAACTGGATCTTTGAGAAACAAACCAACCTTTGATAATGATTGTCCTTGACTTTTATTAATAGTCATCCCAAAACATATAGTTAAAGGAAACTGTCTTCTTGTGAATTTGAAAGGATTTTTTTTTTGATGGAGTTAAAGACATTCTTGGAATAAAAGTCCGGTTTCCAATATTAGTTCCAGTTATTAAACGTGCCTCAATAACACGTTTGCCCAATGATATCACTTGTAGTCTTGTGCCATTACATAAGTCGTTTTTCTGATCAACATTTCTCAATAACATTACTGGAACACCAATTTTTAAAACTAACTTATGATTTGGTAAACCGGATACTTTAAGACCATTTAATACATCAGGAGAGTATAAATTTGCATCAAACTGATCATGGACAAATTCGGATTCACATATACTGCCTGAACTTAAAAATTCAACTTCATCTCTTGGAAACTTCTTAAGCAAACGGTCGTTTATTTCCTGAACAACTTCATTTTTTGGAGCAAGTATCGCTCTTTCTTGGAAATAATTTATATTGGTATAGTTCTCTAAAATTGAAGGATATACAAACTTAATTAAGGAACCTATAGGTTCATGTGAATCATTAATGAGAATATCATCCGGGATATCGATAATTGTTTCACCGTTGTTCGGACCACCAAGTTTGCCTTCTCCTATATCCAATAGCCAATTTGCAAAATCTCTTATTTTTTCTATACCATATTGATCCCTTCCAACAGTTAGCCTCATGTTTTTTGTTAATCTATGGATTTTGTAATGTTGCCGTAAATATGAAAAACTCAAAGAATCATTTACAATGTTTTGTCTACTGCCACCCGGAACAACAGGTAGAATATGTCTGAAATCTTCTCCAAAGACAATAACTTTCCCTCCAAATGGAATATTTCAGATGCTTGAATTTGCGCACCTTAATAAATCTTTCAAAGTTCGATCTAAAACTTCAAATGCATGCTTATGGACCATAGGTGCTTCATCCCAAATTATTAAAGAGGATTTTCTTATTAAGCTACCCAACTCACCATCTGGATTTATTTTACAAAAAGAATCCTCTGTAAGTTCAAATGAAATTATTAATCGAGAGTGTGCTATTCTACCACCGGACAATAATAAGGAAGCAATACCGCTTGAAGCAACATTTAAAACAATATTACCATCAGATCTAATTGCTGCAGATATTGTCTTCCATAAAAAAGTTTTACCCGTTCCACCATAACCGTAAATGAAGAAGACACCTCCTTTATTTTCTTCAACAACACTCATGATGTTTAGGAAAATATTACGTTGCTCATTTGTTAATGCAAGAAACATACGATCATAGTCATTCTTTATAACGGGAATGTCGTAATCTAGCTCCTCGGTGATAAGTCGATTGTTTGAAGAAGAAATGGATTCAACATATGGGTATGACATCTTTGTGAAGTTTTTGAGAGTAGAGTTGTTCCAAAGTAAAATTTGTTCTATTTCGAGCAAAGTTAAGTTCTTAAGTTCATCTACTCCGAGTGATAATTCTGCACGAAAATATTAAATAATTTAGAAAATATGTGGTCGATATTTAATAATTTTATTACTAATTATTTAATGGATGTTGGATAATAAAAAGAAATTAATTTAAATAAAAAATAAGAAAAAAAATGCAATACATGCAGACTTAAATCTTTGTGGTTGGTTATATAGAATTCCATCTGCCAAATATTCCCATGTATTTTCCCAAACGACCCCTGGTTTAGACATACTATTACACATCAACAATGTAACAAATAAGAAGCGTAGATAAAAACTAGATCCAAAATGACTTGCTTCTTTAATTGCATCAATGTATTCCTTGTCATCATCTGATACCCCGAGTGCATAACAAGCATCTGTAAAAGAAGAATGTGTTTCACCATTTACCGTGCGAATTTCATCAAATGGTGTCGGACCTTTTACTTTATTTAAAAGAATCCTTAAGAAATATGCTTCACCTAGTTTAGGTGAAACCGAATGAATTCTACCAATGGCTTTTCCTATTTTCCTTCGCTTCCAAAACCGACCATTTAATATCCAAACGAACTTTGTAGGAAATTCAACATATGTAAGTTTTTGTGCTTCACTATCAATTGCATTACACTCCATCCAAGATGTGAACTTTGAAGTAGCAACAGAAGGTTTGTCAAGAACATCATCAATATCATCGTCTTCGCCATATACAATCTGTTGTTGATTAGGAAGATGAAAAGTTAGTCTGACCACAGAAGGATATCTGCAATGAACATCATATTTAAAAATTCGACATGATGCTTCACATGATGATAAATATCTATAACGTAATATTTCATCGACCAAATCGTTATTTGCACATTCATTGTAGGCTGGTACGGCAACAACTGTAGCTCTATCAGGACCCTTATTTATGTATTTAAACAAGTACTTTATAGAAGATCTCGATTGCACCATTCAACATTAATATGTGCATGATATCTTTTCAATAGATATTTGTTGTATGGAACAACATTTCTATTATCCAACGTTACACCTTATTTTCTACAAAATGACCATCGTTTTCTTTGCCTATATAACGGAAAACCATTTTGATCAACAGACGAATGATTATATAATTGTTTTGGAAAGCTTTTAGAGCACTTTTTATCGACCATGCATGGACAATTCATATTTTCAGCTCCACATGGACCATGAATCATAAACTCCTTCACAAGTGAATACAATTCAGGATCTTTAATTCTGTCTGGTATCTTGGCTGAAATTATCGGATCGACAAATTCAACAGTTGGTAACTTGTTGTCAGAATGCATAAATAGACATATATGACTATGTGGCAAACCTTTCTTTTTAAATTCAATGGTATAAACATTTGTAAAAGAATTTGCCAAAAAAACAAAATGTGATTAGATTTTAAAAACATATAAAAAATAGAATAATAAGAGCAATGTTTTATAAATAATTAAAAAATATAGTTTTAATTACATGCTTCAACTTTGCCGAAAATGTGATTCTCTTTTATGTCTTTAATGAATGCATCAAGCTTGATCTTGAACAACCTACATAGTATATCAGGCCTGTCTTCTGGTTGAAGTGAAGTATCCTTAAGAAACCTTTTAATCTCTGGCCATTTGGGATTACACATAAGGGTTATGAAGAAATTAGGATATCCAAACCATTTACATAGTGACATGGCATCCAAATAGTTTTGCAGCATATAACGTGCTCCACCGGTAAAGGACGAAGGTAATATGACACATTGGCCGACATTGGAGATATCAGTCGTTCCTTGAGCTTTTTGGTTACGTAAATTTTCATAAGAATCGCATCTAAGAACATGTTGTTGCCTACGTATGTAGTACAATCTCTCCGTTTCCATCATAGTATATGTATCTACCAGAAACTGTTGAAACAACCTTTTTGAATTAAGAATGAGAGAGAACGAATGATCTCTGTTTTGAATTCTATAAGTGAAATATTCTCTCATTGTACATTTCATCCGCTTGCTGTTGGTCGTAAATGACACACCTCTATGAAGAATGTCAACACTGTAACCATCATCCCCATATGGAAATAACAATGGATATTGGAGAGGAAGGTACGAAGGATGCAATTCACTGATACGTTGTAGAGAACCATTTTTTGTTTGAACGACAATATCAGTCTTTTCAATTGAATCGGAAATGTCACCAACAATTAAAGCGGCAACCTCAGAAACAGTCGGTAGGTTATATGTGATGGGTTTTAGGCATAAGAACAATCCTATGTGCTCATACAAACCCTAATGCTTGGATCTAGGTTTCTCTATTGTACATGCAATGAATCCAAGACTTGCAAACCCTAATCTAGCATACATAATTTCAAAATTAGCTAATTACATCAGATCTAGATGTTTACCTCTTCAAATAGTGGCTTGAATCTTCTTCTCTTGAGCTTAGAGTCACAATTGTGACTCCTCTAGTGGATTACAAACACCACAAGCAAGAAGGCAAATTTGAGAGAGGAGGGAGGATGCTAATTTTCGGCCCTAGAGTTTCTCTTGGAAGAAAGTGGCCGAAAATTGGATCCTTAGGGTCTTATTTATAGTGCAGGCTGCTAGGGTTTCAGTCTAAACCCTAATGGACAACTTAACCACCAAGCAGCCCAAGGAACCTTCTGGAATAAGGCCCTTGGATGAAAATATGATGATATTTCATCATAATTTCGTTCCCCCTTAGTCCATTAGGTTTCCCAACCTAAAACTCAACCATCACACATTTGACAGTTTATGCCCCTTTATTTAATTAATCTCTTTTAGTCACCAAATTAATTCCTAATTAATTTATGACCAATACTAATTAAATAAATATGATTTCTCCTTTAATATATTATTCTTATAATATATTAATAAGCCATATCCTCTCTCTCTCTCTCCTCAAATTACCTTGTCAAGTTGCTTTGGTGAAGGCAACCCAAAAGGACCATGCACAACTGTGTCAAGTACATACCAAATATAGTTACGAACTTAGACACTAATCCACAGTCTCCCACTTGGATAAGTCTAGTAACTATATCTCATATATGAATTCAGGATCCAATCAGCAATCGTAGCTCTTATACACTTCTGTCAACTCTGATCAAAACTAGTCCTTCAGATAAGGGACCGTACAATCCTCTGTTCTAGATATCATGCTGACAATACTTATTGTCCAACATTTGTTTCTCGATCTCTGATTTGTTTGACATAGAATTCAGTTGAACACATCAGCTTCAATCTGACCGGGCCCGACACATAAGTCAAACCAAATCATCGAGTGGCCAAATATCACTCTTACCCTCTTAGGATAAAAGGAACAGAAAAACTTCGACTTATATGCTTTTATTACTCACTAGCTAAGTCACACACAACAATACATTTTATAACATCAAGTTACTGATGCGTTTTCACATTATCAATGTACAACCAACTAGCAAACAATAACCATATCTCTAGGTTCAAAGATCATATGATATTATCATCTTGCGATCACTTGTTATAAAAGTAGTGATACCAGCAAGCATGGGTTTATTCCAATACTCAAATCATATTCATAAGAACTCATGAACTTTGTATCAAACCTTTGTTATGCCCAAAACCTTTTAGACAATCTGCAAACAAATTCATGACAGTCTTCATTCATATCTACTTCCAAAATATGAACGACTGTGGACTGTTCGAATAATCTTATTAGTCAGGAAGTCAAAACATGCAAAATTGAAACAATAGATAAACAACCAACATAAGATAGTAGCTTTACTTATAATAACACAACTTTATTTATTCATCAAATGTTAAGTACAAATTATGTATTACACGTTTCTTAGCTATCTAATCTAAACTTATATCATCCTTTAACCCAATGCTCCCAGCGTGCTGCAAGTGTTTGACCCTACTCAGTCCCTTCGTAAGGGGATCTGTTGGGTTTTCTTCTAACGATACCCTCTTCACAACGAGGAGTCCCTCTTCTACCCGATGTCTAATAAAGTGGTATTTTCTGTCGATATGTCGTGATCTGCCATGATCTCTTGGTTCCTTAGTTAAGGCAAACACTCCTTCATTCTCACAAAAAATTTCCATTGGCTCCTTTATGGATGGCACAACTCCAAGGTCTCCAATGAAGTTCTTCAACCATACAACCTCCTTTGATGCTTCACTTGCCGCAATGTACTCTGATTCGCACGTTGAATCAGCTATAGTCTCCTGCTTGGAACTTTTCCAAGTTACTGCTCCTCCATTTAGGGTAAAGACCCAGCCTGACTGCGATCGATAATTATCCCGATCCGTCTGAAAACTAGCGTCACTGTACCCTTGTACCCTTAAGTCATGACTCCCACCGAGGACTAGAAACAATTCCTTGGTCCTTCGTAGGTACTTAAGAATATTTTTAACTGCAATCCAATGAGCTCTACCAGGGTTCCATTGATATCTGCTAACCATGCTCAAAGCGAAGGCCACATTAGGGTGAGTACAAATCATAGCGTACATGATAGAACTGACTGTGGAAGCGTAAGGTACTCAGCTCATATCAGGTATCTCTTCCTCTGTACTGGGGCTCTGAGTCTTACTCAACTTAGTATTGCTTTGGATTGGTAACTGATGTGTAATTTAATATGCTTATATTTTATTCAAGTTAATTTTATAAAATTTAACTAGACTATTAAACACACTAGGCAGTGTACCTAATCGTGCAATAATATAGCTATGGTAAGAACGAGTGTCGATCTCAAGGAACGGCGTTTCAATTAACTTTATTCTACTATTAGCTAATTACTAATTAAATGAGAAAGGTTTTGTTTTCCTAGTTTTGCAAGACTAGATACTTAAATTACCAAATTAACTCAAAATTCACTTAATTAAACTAACACTAAGCTAAGCAAGAAAACAAGTATGAATTAACCAAGGTGAGAAAGAGATTTTCGTTTAGCTTCAGATTTGTTATTATTATGGTTGTTTCATAGAAGTGCAATGGATTTAGTTCCTTTGGCTACCGATTTCTAAGATGACCAAATTGGTATTCACCAATTTAATCCTTTAGCAAACTAGCTTATTTATTCGGTGATCAAGTGGACAAACTTACAAGTTCACTAGTGTTCAGTTCGAGTTGCTTAGACTTAGAATTAATTGACCAATTCATTTTATTGATTCAAATTTATATATGATTTTTCGTCATATATTGGATCCTATACTTTTTTACCCACTTTTCTACTTAACCCTAGGTTTTAATCAAGAGTCTAGTCCTACGATTTTGCAAGTCACAATATCATAAGATTCAAATTCAATTAAGAAAAATAGTCATTCTATCCTAATCAAATTTAGCAATAAGCAGATTAAAAGCAGTTATCAAAAATACTTCAGGTTCTTTAATAAGCAAAAGTCAACAAATAACCAAATCACTAAATCCTAACTATGAAATCAACCATGTTTAGTCAACTCATCCTAGCTAACGAAAGTCATGAGTGTTTAGCTCATGATTTCAGCAAAGAAAATCATAAAATCTATGACAACCTGAAGTTCGTTCCGTCGTCATAACCCGTTCCGTCATTAAAAATTCGTCGTCTTGAATTATTTCCGTTTCGTTTCTAAATTAAGTCATTAATTTTGAGTTTGCCATTATGACTTAATTAGTAACCAAACACGTTAGAAACTCATGAAAATGCCCCAAATTATTATTTGGAAAAATTTTAGTTTTATTCCGTCGAGTTATAAAATAATTAAATTGGGTACGACCAAAAGCCTTGCTTAACGACAGTATCGGGTAGAATTCCACCGTGTCCCAAACTTTAGGCATAAAGTTGAGAGAGCCTCATTTGAAGCCTTTCCACTCTCTCTCTACTTTCTCTCTCTACTCTCTCTCTAAAACTCGATATTGAGCCAAAATCATCCAAATCGAACTCAAAATCATCAAGGTAACTATCCTAGCTCCTAGTATAACACCTTTGGCCTTCAAATTCGTGATTTATATTAGGAATAGGACCATTAGCATGATTTTACGGTCCTAGAACATCCCTAGGCCGTGAACTCACATAAATGGGGTTTTTGTGCCATAAAACCCTTCCAAACCTCATTTGGAGCTTAGATATGACTTAAGGACCTATTTGCATGGACTTTGAACACCTTAAACTCATCATTTAGGATATCAACATGAGTTTACGGCCCAAGCACATGCTTGGACCATAAACACCTATTCATGGGGAGTAAACTCATTTTTATGTGTTAAGATGCCACCTAAACACACCATAAGACTTAGAAATGAGTCTAGAAGTAACCACAATAAAGTTAAGGACCTTAAACATTGCAAAACTACCCCCATAGAAGTTTACGGCCGTAAACCCCCCAAGAATGGGTTCTTAGGCCGTAAACTCCTAAATCATGGTCAAATGGTGCCTTAAACTCATTCCATGGCTTGTAGATTTAGCTAGAAACACTTGTAAGGACCTAGGACCACCAAAACATCAAAGGAATGTGTGTGGGGGAGTTTACGGCCGTAAACTCTTAGTTTACTGCCGTAAACTCCATTAGATGGTCCATATGTTGGTTTAATCCATTCCTTTACCCTAGAATTGATCCTAGCTAATTTTCCCAAGTGATATAAGACCGTTTAGCATCACAGAATACCCCGCCATGAGTTTACGGCTATAAACTCATGGGGAATGGGTCATTAGGGCAGTAAACCCTCTTATGAGTTTACTCTTGAAGGGTAAACTCCATATCCAAGCCATATACGTCCTTAGATGTCACCCGGGTCACTCCAAACACTTATTTTGAAGTGTTTTCGCGTCTTGGAGTGTATAATCCTATCTAATTAGTGGTTCGAAGTCTAATTAGATACAATTGTGTATCATTTCACATTACATAGGAACCTCGCGTGTTTTCAAGCCTTGAACTGACGTTTAGCATTCAATCCGACTAATTCTTGACCGGTGAGTTCATACCCCTATGCCTTTTTATGTGTTTTTCAATGTTTTCAAAACATAAAACTGATGTATTTTCTATAAATATCTGGCTAACTTTTAGATATCTTTACCCCTTATGTATTATGCTGAGCATAAGGGATGTTTTATCGATTATAACTATATGGATTTTAGTAAAGGAAACAATCAAATCAATCAAATTATTATGGGAATAATTTGGGATCTTTAGTTCTTGTTTTACGAGTACAGATTTATGAAAAGTTAATAGATAAACTATGTCTGATTTAGTTTATCCCTGTTTAATTTAGAATATATTGCCAGATCATTTCATTGTATTAAACTATTTGTATTGTATTATGTTTCTAAACGATTAGTATGTTTGATAACGTCTGAGAACACCATGAATAATATGATACTAGTGATGGGTTTTGAGCATTCTAACACTTCCTAAGTGTACATGCAACCCTAATAACCTTGGATCTAGGTTTGTCTAATTATCATGCAAAGTTGAATTTCCAAGGTTATATTCCTATCTAGCATACATGGGGAACAATTTTAACTTGAATGAAAGATAGAATAACTTACCTTGTTGTTGCTTATGTTCCTTGAAACCTTGTGAGCCTAGCACCCCAAGTGTGATGCCTCAAATGCTTCACACAACACCAAATGCTCTTGGAAAGACTTTTGAGAGAATACACACTTCTTAAAATCGGCCAAGCCCTCTAGTTTCTTATGTGTTGCCGATTTTGTGGAGAATGGGACTTTTATATAGTGGTGACACATCTAGGGTTACACCATGTAAACCCTAATGTGTCACGACTCTTCATTTGCATGACCCATGGGTTTGTAACTCCCATGGAGCATCCATGGAGCATCCTATGGGTGTAACCCAACTTGATAATCCATGGAGCCTCTTAGCCCACTATACAAGATATGAATGATTTACATAATCAACCCATATATTTAATTAGTTATCCTTTGATTACTTAATTAATTCTAAATTAATTCTTGATCAAACTAATCAAATAATATTATTAATATATTAGAACTTATAATATATTAATAATCTCCAAGTGTTATTACTCTCATTTAGTCTATCCAATTGCATGGTGCCATGCAACCCAAATGGACCATGCCGGGTCGGGTCAAGTACTAACCCGAAATAGTTATGGACTTAGACACCTTATCCAACAACTAGCTTGTGAGATTCATCATTGTTATCAGTAAATCCTCCCCGGAAGTGTAACTAGAGTCTCCTGGAGGGAGAGCGTGGAATTTGTGAATAGATCTATTTGGGAATGACAATCCCACACCTTAACTGCTAGCTATAGTTAGGTGCGCATGCCTGGGATGACAAGTTCTGGAAATCGTCCGACGTTTGACGAACGTCAAGGAGGTCTCGGTGTCGCATTAGCATGGTTACCCGACTCATAATACGTATTAATATAAGTTTATTCACGGATTTGATTTTATATCTATATTTCTATCTATAGTTCTTATATCTAGTACGGGATGGTAGTCCCATGGTTTTCAATCTATATCTAGTATGGGATGGTAATCCCATGGTTTTGAATCTATATCTAGTACGGGATGGTAGTCCCATGGTTTTGATTGAATCTATATCTAGTACGGGATGGTAGTCCCATGGTTTTCAATCTATATCTAGTACGGGATGGTAGTCCCATGGTTTTCAATCTATATCTAGTACGGGATGGTAGTCCCATGGTTTTCAATCTATATCTAGTACGGGATGGTAGTCCCATGGTTTTCAATCTATATCTAGTACGGGATGGTAATCCCATGGTTTTGAATCTATATCTAGTACGGGATGGTAGTCCCATGGTTTTCAATCTATATCTATCTATAGTTTTGTTTATATCAAACTATCTTATATCTAGTAAGGGATAGTATTCCCATGGTTTTATATCTAGTACGGGACGGCGATCCCATGACTTTCAATCTATAGTTTTTGTGTATCAAGGCTATCTTATATCTAGTGCGGGATAGTAATGCCATGATTTTCAATATATAGTTTTATGTATTAAACTATACAATGTGGTATTTAACTAAACTTTACTTTTAGGAAAATAAGGGTTTTTCATGGGATAACTGAATTGTTCTTAACTAGACCGAGTAACTAAACTGATAACTCAACTATACTTATAAGAAAATATGGGATTTTCTTGAATAACAAACTTTTCGGAAAACCAAAGGAAACTTGTGCATTTTCAGAAAACAAACCTCTTATGAACTCACCAGCTTTATGCTGATTTTCAAACTGCTTGTATTCTCAGGTCCACATTAGACAGGTACCCAACGATCCTTTTAGCGAAGACGGAGTGCGTAGAAGACACGTCTTTACTTTTGTTCATATGATATATATGTATGACACTTGTAACACTTTAGTTTCAAACAAATGTAATTAAATCTATGTAATGTAATGCTTTGTGTTTACTATGCTTACTATGTACATTGGTTGCGATAATCATGACGTCCTCCGCCCCGGAACGTTTCCGCCTTCGGTTTCAGGGTGTGACAGATTGGTATCAGATCCCTTGTTTATAGTGAACCAGTATACCAAACCTTACATGGTATAAGACTATAAACACTAAGGGGCCTAAGTGCTCTGAACTAAAAGTATACTTTATAATATAAGTATTTTCAAAAGTATACAAGTATACCTAACCGTCGAAATCCGTAACTACAAGTAGAACAGAACATAAGTAAATGGGTGTTGTACGTTGCGGTTAAACCTGGGCAGTTATGTAGTCGTGTCTAGGATCAATATAGCCTGGCCAACTATATTCATTCGAGACACGGCCAACATGTGCTTGGGAGCGACTGTGGTGTGCAACATGCCTAAAACTTACCCAATACCCAAACAATGAGCCGTCGTTGCAGCGAGACATGAAATACTATGGGAGTATTTCTTGAGCCAAATCCGTTATAGAAATTCTCATCCCAACGTTGTTTCTCAATCATTCCTTAGCGATAGTTTATCTGCTTTAATAACTCTTTCCTGCTTTATCGCTTAATAGAATTCTATACCTGTCTTAATGAGATATCCTCTGTTCCATATCTCTTGATTCAATTCAGAGGACTTATGAACCTCTCTTTCCTGATCTTTTTTGATCAAGATGCCTCCAAAGAAGAGACCCAGCTCAAAGAACAACAACAACCCTCCGCCACCACCTCCTCCCTAATTTGATCCAGTAATGTTCCAGGCAGCTGTTACTGCCGCAGTGGCAGCCGCCATGTCTCAAATGAACCCCGGTGGTTCAGGAGGTGGTACCCAACTCCAAAACCAGGAAGGTAGCCAGGGACACCGGAAAGAGTGTTCCTACAAAGAGTTTATGAACACGAAACCCACATCCTTCGACGGCACCGGAGGTGTCATTTCCCTAACCTGATCGTTCGAGAAAATCGAATCTATTTTCGAAATTTGTGCTTGCTCTAAATCAGATAAAGTGAAGTTCGCCGCCTGCACCTTCACCGATAAAGCCTTGACTTGGTGGAACGGCCGAGTCAAATCCTTAACCCTACCTGTAGCCAATGCCATGGGTTGGGAGGCCATGAAGGATCTTCTTCTTGCTGAGTACTGCCCTCGAGGCGAGATGCAGAAATTAGAACATGAACTATGGAATCTAAAGATGCAGGGTTCCGACATAGTCACTTATACTTCAAGATTCGATGACTTGGCGCTACTCTATCTGGGAATGGTTACCCCGGAGAGTAAAAAGATTGAGAGGTTCATCTGGGGGTTGACCCAGCCAACCAAAGGAAATGTCTTGGCTGTGAAGCCAGACACCTACGACAACGCCAAATGCCTAGCGCAAACTCTGATCGACCATATCGATTGCCTAGAGGAAGCAGCCACCACTCCTGAGCCGACAGGGAGGAGTGGTGAGAAAAGAAAATCTTAGAGAAAGAAGAAAAGTCAGTTTTCTCAGGAGTCCTCGAAGAAGCAGCAAACGGTGGCAATTCGTGCTGCTACTGTCCCTGCTGCTGTCTCTGCCGTTGGATCCACAGCTCAAACTCCTACCAGCGGATATACCGGTACCCTTCCTTGGTGCGACAAGTGCGGCTACCATCATCGTATTCCCGGGCCATGTCGCAAAAGACTCTGCAACAACTGTGGCAGGCAGGGCCACCTTGCTTGAAACTGAAGAAAACCAACCCAATCAACCAATCAAGTTTTCGGAGTGGGAATCAGTCTGGCCTGCTATGGTTGCGGCGAAGCCGATCATTTCAAGCGAAACTGCCCTAAGGCAGCAACAACTGGCAACACCGGGAGAGTACTAGCTATGGGACAAGTTGAGGTAGCCGCTGATCCCACCGTTGCCACAGGTATATATTCTTCCTCGACAGCCCTTATACTTGCAAACCTTTTCGATTATATTGTTGAAAGAGAAATTGTTATCTATTCAATCAAACATTATCTTAACCTTAGTCCTCCGTTAATAATCGAAATGCCTACTGCCGAGATGTCTAACAACGAGAAAGAGGACGTTAGCGATATATTCATAGGTTGAACCCTTACCCTCGGCGATCATCCTTTTCCCATGGATCTTATACCGGTTTTTCAATTAAGAGCTTTGAAGTATTCAGTGGCATGGATTGATTGAGTCTCAATCGTGCTGATATCCTTTGTTCTGAAAAATCTATCCATCTCAACCTTCCCCTAGTTAAACTCTTATAATCTACGACGATAAACTTAGTTTCAGCTGTTGCATCATTTCGTACATCAAAGCTCAAAAGGCTTCTCCGAAGGGAATGCCATAAATTCCTAGTCTATGTGACCATCAAGAAACAGGAAGTTGCATCCCCGAAGTCTACAATTTTCCTGATGTCTTTCCGAAGAGCTTCCGGAAAATTTTCCCGAACGTCAAGTAGAGTTTCGCATCGATGAAATTCCTGGAGCTACCCTCGTAGACAAACCCTGGTCACATGGTAAACTAGGAAGCATACACGTGGACCTGTCCAAGACCCAGGCGATAGAGAATTAGTCGGCACCGAAGACACTCACAGAATTCCGAAATTTTTGGGTCTTACCGACTACTATTGTTGATTCATTGAAAACTTTTCCAAGATTGCCAAACCCCTAACCACTCCGACACAGAAAGGTGTACTCTTTTGTTGGAAACTGTGTCCTGTTGAAAGTTTTACCCCTCAAAGACATAATACGCTTTGGAAAGCGTGAGAAACGTATCCCGAGGCACATAGAACTTTTCGAAATCCTCATTAGGGTCGATCCGTAGCCTACAAACTCCGACTACCCTCAGAACATAGCAGTATCCATCCGGTATTTCACATCTCTGTCCTTAAGAAGTGTCTACCCGATGGAACCATAGTAGTTCCTTTGATGAAACTGAAATCAACGAAAGTCTGAACCTCATGGTAGAGCCACTCGAAATCGTAGATCGAGAGATTAAACGTATGAAGCAAGCCGTATCCCGAAAACTGAAAGGTACCTTGGAATGTCATGCGAAGATCCGAATTCACTTGGGAGCGTGATGATCTGATAGAACAGAAGTATCTGTATTCTCTTTCCAAACCCGCGAGTCGCATCTAAAGTTTGAATTTTGGGACGAAATTCCCTCTAACGGGGGGATAATGTGACAACCCGAAGTTCGTTCCGTCGTCGTTACCCGTTCCGTCATTAAAAATTCGTCGTCTTGAATTATTTTCGTTTCGTTTCTAAATTAAGTCATTAATTTTGAGTTTGCCATTATGACTTAATTAGTATCCAAACACGTTAGAAACTCATGAAAATGCCCCAAATTATTATTTGGAAAAATTTTAGTTTTATTCCGTCGAGTTATAAAATAATTAAATTGGGTACGACCAAAAGCCTTGCTTAACGACAGTATCGGGTAGAATTCCACCGTGTCCCAAACTTTAGGCATAAAGTTGAGAGAGCCTCATTTGAAGCCTTTCCACTCTCTCTCTACTTTCTCTCTCTACTCTCTCTCTAAAACTCGATATTGAGCCAAAATCATCCAAATCGAACTCAAAATCATCAAGGTAACTATCCTAGCTCCTAGTATAACACCTTTGGCCTTCAAATTCGTGATTTATATTAGGAATAGGACCATTAGCATGATTTTACGGTCCTAGAACATCCCTAGGCCGTGAACTCACATAAATGGGGTTTTTGTGCCATAAAACCCTTCCAAACCTCATTTGGAGCTTAGATATGACTTAAGGACCTATTTGCATGGACTTTGAACACCTTAAACTCATCATTTAGGATATCAGCATGAGTTTACAGCCCAAGCACATGCTTGGACCATAAACACCTATTCATGGGGAGTAAACTCATTTTTATGTGTTAAGATGCCACCTAAACACACCATAAGACTTAGAAATGAGTCTAGAAGTAACCACAATAAAGTTAAGGACCTTAAACATTGCAAAACTACCCCCATAGAAGTTTACGGCCGTAAACCCCCCAAGAATGGGTTCTTAGGCCGTAAACTCCTAAATCATGGTCAAATGGTGCCTTAAACTCATTCCATGGCTTGTAGATTTAGCTAGAAATACTTGTAAGGACCTAGGACCACCAAAACATCAAAGGAATGTGTGTGGGGGAGTTTACAGCCGTAAACTCTTAGTTTACTGCCATAAACTCCATTAGATGGTCCATATGTTGGTTTAATCCATTCCTTTACCCTAGAATTGATCCTAGCTAATTTTCCCAAGTGATATAAGACCATTTAGTATCATAGAATAGCCCACCATGAGTTTACGGCTGTAAACTCATGGGGAATGGGTCATTAGGGCAGTAAACCCTCTTATAAGTTTACTCTTGAAGGGTAAACTCCATATCTAAGCCATATACGTCCTTAGATGTCACCCGGGTCACTCCAAACACTTATTTTGAAGTGTTTTCGCGTCTTGGAGTGTATAATCCTATCTAATTAGTGGTTCGAAGTCTAATTAGATACAGTTGTGTATCATTTCACATTACATAGGAACCTCGCGTGTTTTCAAGCCTTGAACTGACGTTTAGCATTCAATCTGACTAATTCTCGACCGGTGAGTTCATACCCCTACGCCTTTTTCTATGTTTTCAGGGGGGAATACAAGCAAAATTAGAAATGTTTTCAAAACATAAAACTGATGTATTTTCTATAAATGTCTGGCTAACTTTTAGATATCTTTACCCCTAATGTATTATGCTGGGCATAAGGGATGTTTTATCGATTATAACTATATGGATTTCAGTAAACGAAACAATCAAATCAATCAAATTATTATGGGAATAATTTGGGATCTTTAGTTCTTGTTTTACGAGTACAGATTTATGAAAAGTTAATAGATAAACTATGTCTGATTCATTTTATCTCTGTTTAATGTAGAATATATTGCCAAATCATTTCATTGTATTAAACTGTTTGTATTGTATTATGTTTTTAAATGATTAGTATGTTTGATAACGTCTGAGAACACCGTGAATAATATGATAGTAGCTTGTGAGATTCGTCATTGTTATCAGTAAATCCTCCCCGGAAGTGTAACCAGAGTCTCCTGGAGGGAGAGCATGGAATTTGTGAATAGATCTATTCGGGACTGACAATCGCACACCTTAACTACTAGCTACAGTTAGGCGGGCACGCCTGGGGTGACAAGTTCTGGAAATCGTCCGACGTCTGAAGAACGTCAAGGAGGTCTCGGTGTCGCATTAGCATGGTTACCCGACTCACAATACGTATTAATATAAGTTTATTCGCAGATTTGATTTTATATCTATTTTCTATCTATAGTTCTTATATCTAGTACGGGATGGTAGTCCCATGGTTTTCAATCTATATCTAGTACGGGATGGTAGTCCCATTGAAAGGCTTAGAATAATGGTTTGGTCTAGGTGTTCCAGTTAGTGATAGGGGTACCACTACTAGAAAAACAGTCTTTTACGACGCTCATTGCGCGTCGTAAAAGGCTCAGACGACACGCAAATGCGCGTCAAGGAAGGCCCTGTCATAAAGAAAGACGACGCGCTTTCGCGTGTCGTCTATAGACGATGCGCATTTATGACGCTCATTTACGACACGCAATTACGACGCGCGTTTACGACACGCAATGCGTATCAAGGAAGACCCTATCATAAAGGAAGACGACACGCATTCGCGTGTTGTAACCTTACGACACGCATGTTAATGACACGCAATGCGTATCAAGAAAGCTCCTGTCAAGAAAGGCCATGTCATAAATGAAGATGACACACATTTTTGCGTATCATAATTTGAAATGTTGAAAAAAAAATTATTTATAGATTTACTTATTTTCAAATTAAATTTGTATTTAATGTTTCATAATTGAAAATAAAATATCATATACAAAAAATAGAATCCATTGCATAAATTTAATGTCATACAAATAATCATTCCATAGAAATATAAAACAAATCAATAGATGTTCTAACAAAAATTTACAAATGAATTAGATACAAAAAATACAATCCATTGCCCCTTCGCTTATTCAAGATCAACATGCAAGTAGCTAACTGATCTGTACAAATTCACCGTTGTTTCTAATCATTTTCTTAAATACTTTACAAACATAATTCATCCATACTACCTGAACTATAGTTGCAGCCGTGTTTCTTCTTCTTCTGAACTCATCTCTTGCAATCATTGCTCTAAGCCTAGTCTGAATAGATACAATAGCTCCTTGTCAATTATGTGAAAAATACAACTGGAGAGTGGCCTACCTTCATAATAGCAACAACTAACGAAGCAGGAATGAAAGAGAAGGCAATACTCACAACAATAGCTGCAATGAATGCATCTAGGTCCTACAAGATCATACAAATCACTATTTAAATACAGACTACATATAAAGGTGTCAATATTCTGATTGTTACTAGAACCTTCCAACAAACTCTATATGCATGTGGAATAGCATGTCCAAAAAAATCTATATGCAATAAGCTAATCAGGTTTTAAAAGTGATAAAAATACCTAGGTAGTGTATGCATAGTTCATCAGTAGTTTCAAGGATCAACTGTTCACAGAAGCAATTTGCATTGATTGATATATGGTCAATGGCTGGAAATAAAACCAAAATAGTAAAATTTTATGGCTTAAATGAGAAAAACACAAAAATATAAGTATGTAACCATATACACTAAATCTAATACAAACATTCTATGAAGTATATGAAACTACATTACCCAGTGAAGTCGGATAAAAAAGGAACGTGCTGCTGACGGCTATGGCTTGTCACCGATTGAGTCCCCTAAACTCAGTTTGGATAAACCTACAAGATGATC
The DNA here is from genome assembly GCF_002870075.4 of Lactuca sativa. Classification (NCBI taxonomy): domain Eukaryota; kingdom Viridiplantae; phylum Streptophyta; class Magnoliopsida; order Asterales; family Asteraceae; genus Lactuca; species Lactuca sativa. Next base: position 225,478,250 of record NC_056630.2, read on the forward strand.
CAAATTGATGGGGGTATTGGAGTGGACTGTTGTGGGTTTAAGAAACTGATGAGACTCTGTTTTAGCTGCTGGTGCGGGCCCACCCCAAAAGGGAAAAGTAACCGGTATGAACTCATAATAAGCTGGAAACATGGCAGCAGCAGCAGCAGGGTACCACTTGAATTCTACCAAAAAATTACAATTTTGCCCGAAATCAAACGCTAAAAAGAATGGTGGGCCTTTGAGGGTGTAGAATACTGATGGTTTTTTTACCTTCGTTCCCACATAAAATGTTACAAGCAAGCCAAAAAGAGTGGGTAGTCCTAGAAAAAGAATACAAAATTTGATTTTGTCAACTCCAGAGTAGATATGTGCAAAAATTTGGGGAAAACAGAAATAGAAATAGAAACGTTCTATCTGAAGAAATATATATTTTCGCCAACTTAAGTCTGATGGTCCGATGACAAAGCCCACAAGGTTAGCCACGTGCCAAATAGATATAAGGGCAAAATGGTCATTTTCAAATTCTTTTAAACTAAACCAGCATATCCGTGGAAATTGGTCCGATGACAAAGCCCACAATTTTACTTTTTTCGGTTTTGGTTATATATATTATTTAAATTAATTAATGAGTGGAATGGTATTAATGCAGGACGCTGAGAAGCAGGGAGGCAGCAAGAAAAGCGATTAAAAGGGTAAATTTTTTGTGAGTAAAAATGAGAGTAGTGAGTTAAGAATTAAGATGCATAGGTAGGTAGGTACTTGTGAAGATGTAATAACTGTGATGCCCATGTCAGTTGCAAGCCGATAAAGGTGCTCTTCAACGTCCACACTTGTAGCACTGAAACAAATAGGATATGGCATTAATTGAAATTCTTGATAAACATGAGGATAACTTAGCTTACTTGGTGCATTCATCTAGGACGCCAAACCGAGGCTTGTGAAAGAATAAGTGAGCCTTGAAAACAACAAAAAAACAAAAAAAATAGAATACAATAGCCGTAGTAATTAATACATATGATAATGATGTGGTGGAAGCTCCCCATGCCTAATCTTTGTTGTTCACCAAGAGACAAGATGTCTTCCCAGTTTTGACTAACATCCCACCTCCCTTCTCTTTAAAAAAGGTACAACAATTTCACATTCTCTAATCCTTTTTAAATGCATATCCAGAATATTTGCATCAGCAACACTAGCGATCCAGATCAAACATTCATGGACTTCATCCAAAAATTCATGGCATTCATGACCTTCATCTTGATCAAAAACTCCATTTATACACTTAACCCATAACTTATTTAGGGTTTTGAATATGGACAGGATGAGAATGATTGATCAAAAACTCCATCATACCCCTTATCCAACCTTTTGTCATCAACAAAAGAGACGATCAAAATTTTATGGTTTGGATCCCATTCAACTTGGAAGATCTCCTACATGTCAACCACAACCATGTTTTTCATGTTCTTTTATTTTAACTGTTGCAAAAATGACTTTATGAATTACATCATTGGTCAATATCCATGAACTGCAATAGATGAAATATATTTAGGCTGAAAAACAATAAAATGGGTGTTGAAAAATCATAAACTTTAGTAAAAAAAAAGAACATGCATACATAAGATTAGTTGAGCATTAAGATACACAATGGCAGGAAATAAATAAGCATCAGTCTTTCCAAAACCCATTTTACTATTCAGTGTTCTATTTTTGCTTAAAAATGAAAAAGTTGCATGTTTTATTTGGCTTAAAACGAAAGTTACATGCTTTTTTGGTTTATAAATGAAAATAGCATGCTATTTTTGTCTTAAAGATACAAACAAAACGTAATATTTTTCAAAATAAAAGTAGCATGTTATTTTTGGCTTAATTCCCAAAAATTAGAACATTAAATCTAAACAAAATTTAGAATTATTGACAAAGGGTTTTAAAAGTCGAAATTGTACGTATTTTTGTATACAGGGAAATGAAAGTTGTAGTCAATACACATATGTTAAGCTCACATATCTATTTTGGAATAACTCCAACAAAAATGTTGTCTGAGAAAGTAAAGTTAATACTATTTAGTAATGACAATTGAGAAAGTATTTAATATTCAACGTGAAAGTAAGATCATGCAATTATTGAATTCCAAAATTGATCTATTTGAAGGATTACGCACAATAACCATCTTATTAGAACCATGTTATCCTAATTTGAGCTCATTTGTTTAAACTGCACCCTTAGAATGCATTGTGTCAAAAGAAAAAGACCCAAATTTTTGAAATTAGTTGTTCAGTCTGAAGCATTTTATTTAAAATTTTCATTTGTTGGAAAAAGAACATGAAATTAAGATGTACTTAAGCTTTTCATCTAGCCTGCTATAAATCATTAAAAACGTAAAAAAACAAAATATAAGAACATTTAAATCAAAAGGGTTGAGAATAGTCATCAACGAACCATATTTAAGCGAGATCCATGAACTCATCTGTAAACAAAAGGGTCGAATCGTAACAAAAATGATTAGGATTATGACCAGTCTTGGGCTAAAAAAATCAATCTTATAGAACCGTTATGGTTTGGATGAAAAGTTAGAAAAAAAAAACTCAATAAAAAGAATCTTGAAATTTTGATGGGTGGAAAGAAAAGAACTTTTCTCTAGTCAAATTGCATGAACAGTCCCAACTTATTAGGAGTGACAGTCATATTAGCAAATGCAAAGCCAAAACATGGTTTGGTTAACCTCACCACCAAGTTTGCTTTGAATCCTAGGAATAAAATGAAAGGCCTTCAAGCATTGTGGGTAGACTTTTCTTGTTGATGGAAAAACTGGGGAAAAACATTTGATTATCAGTTCTTAAAGTTAAAATTAGTTTTCTGAGCAGGGGCAAAACAGTCATATATGTTGCAATTTTTTTACAACACATTCTTACAGAATACATAATATGTTCAATATTTCCAATGAAGAAATTGACATTGGCATTATATCGAACACTTGTCGGACATAATACAAATGACCATCTTACACTGTGTGTTAAAAAAAAGACAATCTATACATAACAAAACAATTGAATGACTAACCTTCTGTCATTGTTGGGATGATAATGCCTTTCAATGCTTTATCTGATTGTATTACTTATTAGAATATATTAAGTTGATTTAACCCCAATTGACTCTACTATACCCCATCCAATGCTTTATCTGATTGTGTTAAGCCATCAGATTGATACATACAACACCTATAACCAAAACATAACCCCAATTATTAGAAAATAGATCAACATTTTCATATGGGTATTGATATGCATTAAAATAAAATGTTTCATAATTGAATATTTCAAAAGAAAACACATGAAAATGTAATATAAACAACATAGAAAGCACTTAGTTTAAGACCAATATTATGACCAAACTTCTTTACTTCTTCAGTATCACCATTTCTTCCAATCCAGTTTTATACATTAGTTCACAAAACCATAATTTCTGCATACTTATTGACTGATTGACCAAAGTCAAATTGCTTGCATTTTGTCAATGTTGCATATGATTTTTATTGTCACTTCTCCTAGATAAGTGGCTCTGGCTTTCAGATCTTTTTCACGAACAATTGTTGAAAAAAACACATTTACCATGTGCTGCTAGAACTTCATACCGGTTATCCAGTACATCTCTAAAGCAGTAGCCTATATGTGAAAAGGGAAAATGAGGAAATCAAATTACCTGATAATCTTTCCAAGTGGAATAAATAGTTGTGGATCCCTTTCTCTCTCATATTCCATCAAATGCATCTTTGCACCAATGCCATCATTCCTTCTAACTTCAGTCCTGGAGGTGCAAATGGGCCTATCCAATAGCCAATGCTCTCTCAAGCATTTCATCGAACACATGTAGTGCACTTCTCAAATCCCTTTCTTTCTAGAACACATATCAAATAACCATAACAAAACACCTCCGGCAACCATCACAAGATTACAAAGCTTCTGAAAGAGAAACCGAAGATTGAGAATTCTAAATCTCAATCTGAACTCAAAATCATAGGGAGAAATCCGAAATCATAAAATTAGATGGGAACAAATCTGTGAAAAAGAATTCTAAAGAAGGAGAAACTGAATATTAGCATTACCAGAATCAAAAGAGAAACCGAAGGAAGCGACAAATTCTCTCAGTCCCTCCTCCGATTTCTAGAAACCGGTGCGTCGTTGTCTGAAACAACTTCTGAATCAATTAGCTTAGGATACCCTTCAATGGTTCCACAGATTTTCTTATGTGCTCGCCTATGTTTAGAACTAGGGTGTGACTTTTGAAACGGCCATCCACATCTATGGAAAATATGCCCTGCAAAATCGAAGTAAAATAGCAAACCACCATTAAAATATGTCATTTTCATAACAGTAATTCAATTCAAAATAAGAAATATAATAACTATTTCTTAAATTAACGAAGAGAAAACCTAAAGAGGTGGCGATTTTTCTCTGATCTTGGGTATCCATGTTTGTATAAAGATCAAAACACAAAAAGGGTTTTTGTAGAAGATGAGGAAATGAGGGGATACTTATTTGAAGAAGATTGGAGAATGTAAGAAGAAAAGTGAAGAAAAACGATTTTTGAGAAAGCCTTTATAAGGAGTGATATCACCATCTCTCACCTCCACCGATAAGCTCCATCTCTCTTCGGACCAAGCCATCGGAAAAGTCGCCTCCGCTCAAGCTCGTTTTATGTGTGTGGTGGTTAAATCGGGGAAATCCTCGTCTTCGGAGGAAGAGGAGGACTTGGAGTTGAGTTTTTGTGTGTGTATGTGTGTGTGTGGGGGGGGGGGGGGGGAATTTGTTGAAGAATATTAATAGGAGAGTATTAGTAGGAGATAAGGTGTTGGTAGGTTTGATCGATTCAGTTGATCGTGGATGAATGATCAAAAATTTGTCCCAAGTCTATTAGGGTTCTTGGTATTTCTTCGAGAAGGAAGATGCATCGCAGCAGTCTGAGGCTAGAAGAGGCAACGAGGATTGGAGGCAGTGGATGTGGGTGAGGGGTGGAGACGAGGGAGAAGAAGGTGGGGTTTAAAAAATTTGGGGATTTCATTTTCCCTCTAAGGAGACGCGCGTTTCTTAAAAAAAATATAAAACGACATTCATAGAGGACACACATTTTAGATAAAGTGCCCTCCGTGTTTTTTAATTTTTTACATGAGACATTAATTTAAGGGCACGCAATAATGCGTGACGTAAATCCTTAAATTTTTTGAAGAGATGACACTTTGTTAATGTCACTCTCTTTTACGTAACATAAATCAATGAGTGTCATGGTTTGCACGTCGTAAAAGGGTCTTTTTCTTGTAGACGATTGTAATTAGCTTTTTTTCGGTTTACGGTTGTAACTGAGTTTACGGCCGTAAACATCTTACGGCCGTAAACTCTTCATGGTCTTGGTTGTCTATATATATAGGGTTGTGTCAGACGTATTTGGGGTTGATGCCTTTTGTATTTTTGCGGTTGCCACTAAGTTGTATCAGACTTTTAAGGTTATAAAACGTATGCAAGCTTGGTTTGTTACATCTTTGCTTATTATCTCATCTTGTTTGATTGTTGTGTGCTTTTGATCACTGGTAAGATCCGATTTTGGACCTTACAATCCCATGGTTTTCAATCTATATCTAGTACGGGATGGTAATCCCATGGTTTTGAATCTATATCTAGTATAGGATGGTAGTCCCGTGGTTTTCAATCTATATCTAGTACGGGATGGTAGTCCCATGGTTTTCAATCTATATCTAGTACGGGATGGTAATCCCATGGTTTTCAATCTATATCTAGTACGGGATGGTAGTCCCATGGTTTTCAATCTATATCTAGTACGGGATGGTAGTCCGATGGTTTTCAATCTATATCTAGTACGGGATGGTAATCCTATGGTTTTGGATCTATATCTAGTACGGGATGGTAGTCCCATGGTTTTCAATCTATATCTATCTATAGTTTTGTGTATATCAAACTATCTTATATCTAGTAAGGGATAGTATTCCCATGGTTTTATATCTAGTACGGGACGGCGATCCCATGACTTTCAATCTATAGTTTTTGTGTATCAAGGCTATCTTATATCTAGTGCGGGATAGTAATCCCATGATTTTCAATATATAGTTTTATGTATTAAACTATACAATGTGGTATTTAACTAAACTTTACTTTTAGGAAAATAAGGGTTTTTTCTGGGATAAATGAACTGTTCTTAACTAGACCGAGTAACTAAACAGATAACTCAACTATACTTATAAGAAAATATGGGATTTTCTTGAATAACAATCTTTTCGGAAAACCAAAGGAAACTTGTGCATTTTCAAAAAACAAACCTCTTATGAACTCACTAGCTTTATGCTGATTTTCAAACTGCTTGTATTCTCAGGTCCACATTAGACAGGTACCCAACGATCCTTTTGGCGAAGACGGAGTACGTAGAAGACACGTCTTTACTTTTGTTCATATGATATATATGTATGACACTTGTAACACTTTGGTTTCAAACAAATGTAATTTGTGACATCCCCAAAATCTCGGCCAGAAAAGACCGATTTTCATTTATGCTTTTAAAATAATTTCAGAGTAAATCCTTTTGATTTGAAAGAGTTGCGGAATTTTTTCCCAAAAACAAAACGTGATAAAACAATGTTTACCAAAGCATTTCATAAAAGAAATGTATTTTCATTATATAATCAAAACTCGGGGTGTCATGTTCTGATACAGACCAATAAGCATAAATGATAACATTACAAGTCATTCAACAAATATATACATATACAGACTTGTAAACAAAACAACTTGATGGTTCATCCATCTTATGCCCTTGCGCCACTTCCTGTAATACAAATAAAACTGAGTGGGTCAGGCTTGGGAGCCTGGTGAGCATATAGGGTTTTCAACCCACAATAAATAATTATATTTAATTTCCACCAACCAACAATAACCCAATTACCCATTCCCGTTATTCTCACTTTATGTCCCTAAGACAACTAACATAAGGGACCTAGTTTAAGAATATTTCATCGGGGCGACAACACATGCTTCGGGGGTTCCTCAGCAATATAAGTCAAATAAGGCAACCATGAGGGGGATGGAGTACAGCGAATGAACACCCAAGTTCATTAACACCTACAGGTGGCGAACCTGCTAATGTTCCACAAGACTGTCTAGAAAAGTCCGTGGTTGTCATCTAAACTCCGCTAGATGACTGAATCAAAACAACGAGGCCTCTCATCTGTTTATTACACACCACTTATCTACCCATGTTCTACCCAACATATTAGTAGATAAAAATATACATTTTTATACATAGTTTAAAAACCTGTATAGCATGCTTTAATCAATACATATTCCACATAACAGATGAGGCACACACACATAACACGTATTTCATAGAAAACAAATCAGATCCATGAGATAGAAGAGAGTGAATATACATTCACACACATAACAACAAAATATACACATAATACGTATTTTATATAAAATACTTCATAATTATGCGTTAGAAGAAAGTAACTACACACTTACGCATATAAACACCAATATACTTAATACACTCAAACCATACTTGTATTATTATCGTGTTTATGAAAGGTAGTATACACTCACTAGATCAGAAGATGATCGGACAACACTACGACATGCACAAGTAGTAATCCTCAGCAGATCTGGAAGATCTTCACAAAAATCGAACTTCTCTCGGGCAGAGCTTCGACTCGGGAATCACACTTCTCGGGATCTTCGGGATCTCGGGACTTGCTTCGGGGCTCGAGAATAATACCGGGGCTTCGGGGTACTTCTGGCACGCAAATCGAGGTAAAACGGGAGAGAGAAGAGAGAAAAATAGCAAAGGAGTCGGCTGCCTTCGGATCCTATTTATAGAGGTTGAAACCTCGGAGTACGCGGGGCGTATGAGGGTACGTGGGGCGTACGCCTCGGATCGTCATGGCTTACGTATCCGAAATACTCGAGTGCGAATGTCGACATACCTCGGTGTACGTGGGGCGTAGGCTAGTACGCGGGGCGTACTTCGGATGAGTCCGATGACTCGTCTTCGGATAATACCGGGATTTAATAATTAAATTTAATTATTAATTATTTAATAAACTTCGAAAATTGATATCTTCTTCATACGAACTCCGTTTTCGACGTTCTTTATATCCACGCGAAGGTGTGACTACGCTCTACAACTTTCGTTTAGACTCCGTCGGCTAATTTTAACTTTATTTTTATTATTTATTTTTAATAGGCCGGGACAGAAAAACTTCGTTATAAATTCATAACTTCTTCGTTTGACGTCCGTTCTCGCCTAACTTTTTATCGCTTCAATACCAACAACGAGATCTTCAATTCTCGTTTATATTGCTTCGGCTAAAAACCGCTCGATCTCTGTAACAGCTCAAATTTTCAAATAAATTTTTCATTAAAAATAAAACTTCATTATTCGACAATAGGGTTTAATCCAAGTTATTTCAAAATATAAATAATTAAAACTCCAGGATCTTCAACTGTGGCAGTGTGTACGTGTCACGCCGGCGCCTTTCCACGGTCATCACTAGTACCTGTAAAAACATAAAACACGGCTAGTAAGCATAAATGCTTAGTGAGTTCCCCAGTATACGACTTACCCACATACGCCTTCCGGCCCGGACCTTTCGGTCCACATAACATTGCCTTCCGGCCCATAATATAATCGCCTTCCGGCCCATAATATATATCGCCTTCCGGCCCGTAATAGATTGCCTTCCGGCCCATAGTATTTCGCCTTCCGGCCCAAGATAATATAAACATAATACATGTAACATAATACAGATAACACATAATTCATACATCACACCAACCTCTCTATCACATAAAGTCCTGCCTTCCGGCCCGTATACGCATACATCACATATGAGCACACATCGCATATAAAGCATTTGCCTCTCTAAACATAGCATGAATATAACACATACGACCTTCCGGTCCAACAGTCAAACCCTTCCGGGTGTAGTATAGCGAGAAGACTCACCTCGTAATATGCAAGCTATAAACTCTTCGAGCTACTCGCACACGATCCGCTAATCCGCAGGTTCCCTATAATACCACATCCTTTATTAATGACTTCATCAAACAAGACAACTGACCCTACTAAGCTATATACAGGTCAACGGTCAATCTTGACCGGACTCGTCGAGTGCAAAGGGTGACTCGACGAGTATAGACACCCTGACACCACTCGCCGAGTCTGAGGAACGACTCGACGAGTTCTAGTAGATCTTCAAGCTACTCGCCGAGTCTGAAGAACAACTCGGCGAGTCCTAGTGAACCTTCAAGATACTCGCCGAGTCTGAAGAACAACTCGGCGAGTTCTAGTACATCTTCAAGCTACTCGCCGAGTCTGATCATTGGACTCGGCGAGTCCTCGCCATGCAGTCAATCCACTGCCTCCTGTTCTTCACATGATTACGCGGCATATAGATATGGGACTTCCTAGGCTTTCATATATACTATTACAGGGTTTTAAACACTTACACAACAACATAATATATCAAACCCTTAAATGGGTTTCCTAACCCTAATCACGCATTCAACGTAAAAACTACAGATCTTCGATCCGAATAATACCTGGAACGTGTTCCCTGTGTCCCCAAGCCTCCAACACTCAATTCCTTTGATCACTAACTTGCTTCTCCTTGTCTAGCAACTTCTTCAAGCCTCCTCAAGTCTTCTCTCTTGCCTCAAACGCTCACACGCTCCCAAGATGTCTTCAACCGGCCCAAAAGACGTGACATGTCGGCCATAAGATCGTTATATACGATCAGAAAAGAAACGGCTAGGGTTCAGCTGAAACAGCGTCGACTCGCCGAGTCCTTATTTGGACTCGTCGAGTCCAGTCGCGTATCTGCGACTGCGACCAAGACTATGGCCCTACTCGGCGAGTCATGCACCTACTCGCCGAGTCCCCCTTTAAATATACCCCAAAAATAATTTAAATAAATACCTGGAATTCCGGGCTGTTACAACTCTCCCCCACTAGAACTAGACTTCGCCCTCGAAGTCTCTCATTCTGCGAATAACTCCGGATGTTGCTCCCGCATTTCTCTTTCCGGCTCCCAAGTCATCTCCGATCCTTTCCGATGTTGCCACTGAACCAACACCAGAGGTATCTCCTTGTTCCGTAGAACCTTGATTTTCCGATCCCTGATAGCTACTGGTCTCTCGGCGTAATTCAGGCTCGCGTCTACCTGAATATCTTCTAACGGAACCACTGCTGCCTCGTCGGCTATACACTTCCTCAACTGCGACACGTGGAAGGTATTGTGAATCTGACTCAGCTCCACTGGCAACTCCAACCGATAAGCTACCCGACCTACCCTTGCAATTACTCGGAATGGGCCTATGAACCGGGGCCCCAATTTGCCCCTCTTCCTGAACCGGATTACCCCTTTCCAAGGAGAAACCTTTAGGAGAACGAAATCGCCGACCTGGAATTCGAGCTCGGATCGGCGTCTGTCCGCATAACTCTTCTGTCGACTCTGGGCGGTCAATAACCTCTGCCTCACTCGCTGAATCTGCTCGGTTGTCTGAAGTACAATCTCTGTACTGCCCATCACTCTCTGGCCCACTTCTCCCCAGCAAATGGGAGTCCGACACCTCCTACCATACAACAACTCAAAAGGTGGCATACCAATGCTCGAATGATGGCTGTTGTTGTAGGAAAACTCAGCCAACGGCAGATGCGCGTCCCAGCTACCCCCGAAGTCTAACACACACGCTCTAAGCATGTCTTCCAAAGTCTGAATCGTCCGCTCGCTCTGACCGTCGGTCTGGGGATGGTATGCGGTACTAAAATGCAGCTTAGTACCCAACTCCTCATGAAATTTCTTCCAGAACCTGGAAGTGAAGCGTACATCGCGATCCGAAACAATCGAGGTCGGCACTCCATGCCGCGATACTATCTCTCTCACGTACAACTCCGCCAACTTCTCTGCTGACGAACTTTCACTAATGGCAAGGAAATGTGCACTCTTTGTTAATCTATCCACAATCACCCAAATCGCATCGACTCCCCTGGCAGTTTTCGGCAATTTGGTGATGAAATCCATCGTGATCTGGTCCCACTTCCACTCAGGGATCTCCAAAGGTTGCAACTTACCGTGCGGTCTCTGGTGCTCGGCCTTAACTTTACGGCAGGTCAAACACCTCTCCACGAACCAGGCAACGTCTCTCTTCATGCAAGGCCACCAATACTCCTTTTTCAAATCCAGATACATTTTCGTGGCACCGGGATGGATCGAGAATTTCGATCTATGTGCCTCCTCCATCAAAATAACACGCGTACCGCCCACGAATGGCACCCAAATCCGACCCTGAAATGTTAGTAGCCCCCGCCCATCCGTAACGAACTCCGAAATCAACCCGACGACCCGCTCCTGTTTCTGCATTCCAGACTTCACAACCTCGGCCTGTGCCCCACGAATAGCATCTAATACCGGAGTCATCACCGTCAATCTCAAACACACATCCCGCAATGGGGTACTCTCCGCCCTACGACTCAATGCATCAGCTACCACATTAGCCTTACCTGGGTGGTATAGGATCTCACAGTCATAATCCTTAACCACGTCTAACCATCTCCTCTGGCGCATGTTTAGGTTGGGTTGATCCATCAAATACTTCAAACTCTTATGGTCCGTGTATATGGTACAACGAACCCCGTACAGGTAGTGACGCCAAATTTTGAGGGCGAACACTACTGCCCCCAACTCTAAGTCATGCGTGGGATATCTCGCTTCGTGAGGCTTCAGCTGCCTCGATGCATAGGCTATCACATGGCCCCTCTGCATCAACACTGCACCCAGTCCTGAAATCGATGCGTCGCAATATACGACAAAGTCCTCCATCCCCTCCGGGAGAGCTAATACTGGTGCTTCGCACAGTCTCTGACGAAGTGTCTCGAAGGAAGTCTGCTGCTCGGGTCCCCACGAGAATGAAACACCCTTTCGGGTCAATTTGGTAAGTGGCACCGCGATCTTGGAGAAGTCTCTAATGAACCTTCGATAATACCCCGCCAACCCAAGAAAACTCCTGATCTCCGAAGGTGACTTCGGTGCCTCCCATCTCATCACCGCTTCCACCTTGGCCGGATCAACCAATATCCCTGCCTGATTTACAACGTGCCCCAGAAATTGGACCTCCCGCAACCAGAAGTCACATTTGGAGAATTTTGCATATAGCTTCTCCGACCTCAGTACCTCCAGGACCTCCCTCAAATGCCCCTCATGTTGTTCCCTAGACCGCGAATACACCAGAATGTCGTCGATGAATACAATTACAGACCGATCCAGCATCGGCCTGCATACCCTGTTCATGAGATCCATGAACACTGCTGGGGCATTGGTGAGTCCAAAAGGCATCACCACGAACTCGTAATGCCCATACCGCGTCCTAAAGGCTGTCTTCTGGACGTCCTCATCCCGCACTCTTACCTGATGGTACCCTGATCTCAAATCAATCTTGGAAAACCAAGATGCCCCTTGCAACTGATCAAATAGATCATCTATCCTCGGTAACGGGTAACGGTTCTTAACTGTCACTTTGTTCAGCTCCCGGTAATCGATACACATCCGGTGTGAACCATCCTTCTTCTTGACGAATAGAATCGGTGCTCCCCATGGCGAGCTACTCGGCCGAATAAATCCCTTCCCCAACAACTCTTGAAGTTGCGAGGATAATTCTTGCATCTCTGGAGGTGCAAGACGATAAGGCACCTTCGCAATAGGCGCCGCCCCTGGTACTAGATCGATACCAAACTCCACTTGCCTCGCAGGAGGTATTCCCGGCAAATCCTCGGGAAAAACATCTGGAAACTCGCGCACCACTGGAACCTGCTCCAATGTCCTCGGTCTCTCGGAACTCTCCCGTGTATCCATCACATACGCCACAAAACCATTACATCCCTGCTGTAGGCATTGCCTCGCCCTAGCGGCCGAACAAAAAGCTGATTTCGAACGAGTACCCTCGCCGTATACCGTAAGAACTCCCCCACTAGGGTCTCGTATAGTCACCAGCTGACGCTCGCAGTCGATGACAGCGCTGAATCGGCTCAACCAGTCCATGCCTACGATGACACAGACATCACCCATCGCAATAGGAATTAAGTCAATCGGAAATGCGACCCCGAAGATCTCTAGCACACATCCCCGAAGAACCTCCGTAGCACAAATCACCCTCTCAGCCGCAATAGAAACGCTCAAAGGTCGACTTAACGGCTCACGACTAATGCCGATGTGCTGACTCAAAGCTAACGACACAAACGATCTACTCGCACCCGAATCAAATAACACTAGAGCAGGCATAGAGTTCACAAGAAAAGTACCTACACATACATTAACATGAGCATAACATTTCGACCTTTAATTAAATACGTGAATGATAACATACCTGCCACAACATCGGGCGCAGCGCGGACCTCCTCCGCAGTCAGCTGAAAGGCTCTCCCGCGAGCCCTCGGGGCCTCGACCTTCGCCGGTCGGGTCTCAGTAGTCCGGGTAGTAGGTGTAGCTCCCTGACGAAGTTGCGGGCACTCGGCCTTCCGATGGCCCGTCTGGTTGCAGTGAAAGCAAACCATAAACCCCTTAGGGCAATCCCTGGCAATGTGTCCCTCCTTGCCACACTTGTAGCAACCACCAGCTCGACACGCCCCCTCGTGACTCTTGCCGCACTTCGCGCAAGTGCGACCCTTCGAACCTCCCATCCTCGAATCAGCGAACTTAGTCCGCTTGGCTGCCGGCTGAGACTGGGCCGGCCGTCGATCCACCTGCCGAGACTCAGTCTCCTCCCTCGCTTGAGTCTCCAACTCAATCTCGCGCTTCCTGGCATTCGCCTGAAGCTCAGTGAACGTACGATAGGTGGAGTTTGACACAAACTCCCGGATCTCCCTCTTCAAAACACCCAGATAGCGGCTCATACGCGACTGCTCCGTGGATACCAGCTCGGGGCAGAACATTGCCCTCTCATGAAACTTCCGTGTGATCACTGCCACGGAGTCAGTACCCTGCTTAAGGGTCAAGAACTCCTGAATCAGTCGCTCCCTCTCCACCGGGGGAACGTACTCGTCCCTGAACATCTCCGTGAACCTGTCCCATGTCACCGCCGTAATCTCTGCCTGAGTGAAGTTCGCCGTCACGAACTTCCACCAATCCTTCGCTCCCAGACGGAGCTGGTTCAAGGCGAACCGTACCCTCAAGTGCTCCGGGCATGAGCAAGTATAGAAACACCCCTCGATGTCGGCGATCCACCTCATAGCCGCAATCGGATCCTGCGTCCCGTCAAATTCAGGGGGTTTCGTGTTGCTGAACTCCCTGAATAGTAATGAATCACCCCCTTGTGGCCTAGCAGCGGCCACAGCTGCGGTAGCGGCAGCAACCGCAGCCTCAGTGAGTGCGGCGTACCGCGCCTCAAACTCCTCCATCAGTGTGGTCTTAATAGACCCAAACATCTCCGGGATTTCGGCCCGGACCGCTGTAGCTACCTCCTCCTGGATAATCTGACGAATCTCCTCGTCACTCCCACCGCTCGAACTCGCCCCATTGCGTGTGATAACCATGATGTCTCTGAAATACAACAATAAATCATCAGAGACTCCACCAAGTACAATTGTACTCGATACGCGCCCTACCTAGTCTCCGATTTCCAGGGATTCTTATTTGAGCCTTCCACTGATCCGGTGCCTTCGATAGTACGGGCCCAATACTACCGACCACACCGTATCAGCATTCGTCCCAAATCTTCCTCCCCAAATCCCGAATAATGAGTACTCTACCTCTATTATGCACTATCTACTTACATGCTACCAAGTATCTCATATAAGCAATCCCCTAGACTAAGGCATCACAAAACAGGCAATTCTAGTCCTATAATGTATACCTAGTCCCCTAGCATGCATAACAATTCATAGTTCAGTGCATAACATAAACATTGTAAGGTATTCTGGGGATCTTTACCGTTCGGACGCTGGCTGCTCGTACACACTGTTCCACCCTTGTTTTTACCGCCTTGTCCTTATTATTTTAAGAAAAGTTTTTCTTCAAATCCTCAGTCTGAGTTCGGTTGCACCCAAAAGTACACCCGAATCCCTCAAACCAAGGCTCTGATACCAATTGTAACAGCTCAAATTTTCAAATAAATTTTTCATTAAAAATAAAACTTCATTATTCGACAATAGGGTTTAATCCAAGTTATTTCAAAATATAAATAATTAAAACTCCAGGATCTTCAACTGTGGCAGTGTGTACGTGTCACGCCGGCGCCTTTCCACGGTCATCACTAGTACCTGTAAAAACATAAAACACGGCTAGTAAGCATAAATGCTTAGTGAGTTCCCCAGTATACGACTTACCCACATACGCCTTCCGGCCCGGACCTTTCGGTCCACATAACATTGCCTTCCGGCCCATAATATAATCGCCTTCCGGCCCATAATATATATCGCCTTCCGGCCCGTAATAGATTGCCTTCCGGCCCATAGTATTTCGCCTTCCGGCCCAAGATAATATAAACATAATACATGTAACATAATACAGATAACACATAATTCATACATCACACCAACCTCTCTATCACATAAAGTCCTGCCTTCCGGCCCGTATACGCATACATCACATATGAGCACACATCGCATATAAAGCATTTGCCTCTCTAAACATAGCATGAATATAACACATACGACCTTCCGGTCCAACAGTCAAACCCTTCCGGGTGTAGTATAGCGAGAAGACTCACCTCGTAATATGCAAGCTATAAACTCTTCGAGCTACTCGCACACGATCCGCTAATCCGCAGGTTCCCTATAATACCACATCCTTTATTAATGACTTCATCAAACAAGACAACTGACCCTACTAAGCTATATACAGGTCAACGGTCAATCTTGACCGGACTCGTCGAGTGCAAAGGGTGACTCGACGAGTATAGACACCCTGACACCACTCGCCGAGTCTGAGGAACGACTCGACGAGTTCTAGTAGATCTTCAAGCTACTCGCCGAGTCTGAAGAACAACTCGGCGAGTCCTAGTGAACCTTCAAGATACTCGCCGAGTCTGAAGAACAACTCGGCGAGTTCTAGTACATCTTCAAGCTACTCGCCGAGTCTGATCATTGGACTCGGCGAGTCCTCGCCATGCAGTCAATCCACTGCCTCCTGTTCTTCACATGATTACGCGGCATATAGATATGGGACTTCCTAGGCTTTCATATATACTATTACAGGGTTTTAAACACTTACACAACAACATAATATATCAAACCCTTAAATGGGTTTCCTAACCCTAATCACGCATTCAACGTAAAAACTACAGATCTTCGATCCGAATAATACCTGGAACGTGTTCCCTGTGTCCCCAAGCCTCCAACACTCAATTCCTTTGATCACTAACTTGCTTCTCCTTGTCTAGCAACTTCTTCAAGCCTCCTCAAGTCTTCTCTCTTGCCTCAAACGCTCACACGCTCCCAAGATGTCTTCAACCGGCCCAAAAGACGTGACATGTCGGCCATAAGATCGTTATATACGATCAGAAAAGAAACGGCTAGGGTTCAGCTGAAACAGCGTCGACTCGCCGAGTCCTTATTTGGACTCGTCGAGTCCAGTCGCGTATCTGCGACTGCGACCAAGACTATGGCCCTACTCGGCGAGTCATGCACCTACTCGCCGAGTCCCCCTTTAAATATACCCCAAAAATAATTTAAATAAATACCTGGAATTCCGGGCTGTTACAATCTCAAATCGAGTATTTCAGGCTGCATCCCGCTAAGCCGAAACTTCGATACACTACTAGAAAAATAGCCTTTTACGACGTGCGAACCATGACACGCAGTGATTTATGATACGCAAAGGTGAGTGTCCAAAAAATAATGTCATCTCTTCCAAAATTTAAAGGATTTCAGACGCGCATTTTTGTGTGCCCTAAAATTAGTGTCTAAAAAAAAAAAAAAAAAAAAAAAAAAAAAAACACGGAGGGCACTTGCGTGTCGTCTACGACCGTCTCTTTATAAATTTTAATAGAACGCGCGCGTTCCATCCGGGGAAAATGAAATCCCAAAAACTTAAAATCCCCGCCTTCCTTTTTTTTTTCTCCCTCCACTTTAATTTCCCTAGTAGCTAGGGCTTTTTTTTCAAGAACTTGCCCCGATTATGCCCTCCTGTACTGCTCATTCTCTCTTCAACTTCCCTTTCTCTCCTTCTCACTTCGACAAACCCTTTCTCTTCTTCTCGGTTCTCGACGTCGACAGCTTCTCCCACCTCCGACGTTTCTCTTGGTGTTGGCGCCTCCCACCTCTGACCTCCGTCTAGCCCCGCCCCACCGTCCAACGCTTTCTAGCGTCACCCAGCTGATGGAGCCCCTCATCTCCGACAATCTCACCTCGCCTGCCCTTGCCAACAACATTAGGTCTGGTGACCTAGACCGAGAAAACTCAGAGCCTTCGAAGGAGTGGTGGCACTACTCAAATCCCAGCGACGGAAGGAAACTCTCTATCACAGCAACAAAAAGTCGGAGACTGGAATGGGAGAGAGAAATAGAAATCGAGAAATCGACTTATACAGTAAATGGGGAAGAATCGATGATGCACGCAACATGTTTGATAAAATGCCTCATCCGCCATGGTGTTAATCTACAAGTCTCTCTCTCTCTCTCTCTCTCTCTCTCTCTCTCTCTCTACCCCATACTGCTCGACAACCACCCAGGCACCCACCACCCTTCGTCTTCTCTCTGGTTCACCACACTTCTCCTTCCTATGTTTGTTAGATTCGTCATCTGATTGGCGAGTGTTCTATAAAAAATGATTTTTCCGTTTCATATTTTATGGATAACTCAATCTTCCGTGATGATTATGAATGTAGTCATAGAGTACTCGCTCCACTATCATTTTCAATCATTTTAGGGCATGGAGAGGTAATTTTTCTAGTCGGGGAGGGTTTCAATTATATATCTACTATATCTATTTCTAACTTTTTTACAGAGGATCGTTATGATTTAGGTTTCAGTTTAGCTTCCGAGACACCTCACATGATAAGTGCAACTGTTAAAGGCATAACTCCATTGAGTTATGAGTTTACTTATCTTGTATCCATTACATTTTTAACCAAAATGCAGCCCTCCCATTGAAGAAGTTATTCAATCCGGTGTTGTTCCTCGCTTTGTTGAGTTTCTTGTAAGGTAGGATTTCCCACAACTTCAGGTGAAATTCAACATTCTGTAACATAATATAAAATACACACAATAGTTACATGTATTTTATATAAACAATATATATTCTCTGTAGTTTGAGGCTGCTTGGGCTTTGACTAATATTGCTTTGGGGACATCTGAACACACAAAAGTGGTGATTGATCATGGTGTTGTTCCAATATTTGTGAAGCTTCTTGCATCTCCAAGTGATGATGTTAGAGAACAGGTATCTTTTAGAGGTTTTTGTATTTCATAAACTCAATTCACAAAGTCATTATCATGACTTCAATTTCACTTTATCTACATGTTAGGCTGTATGGGCTTTAGGAAATGTTGCTGGTGATTCCCCTAAATGTCGTGACCATGTACTTGAACAAGGTGCTTTGATTCCTCTACTATCCCAATTAAACGAGCATGCTAAGTTATCCATGTTGCGAAATGCCAGATGGACACTTTCAAATTTTTGCAGAGGCAAACCACAACCTTCTTTTAGTCAGGTTTGTTTCTGAAAAGACTAAACTACCCACATAGCTCTTTTGGCTCTATCTTTTCAACATTTGTAATGATGAATTCTAATTTGTCTTGACTTTTCACAGACAAAACCTACACTTCCAGCTTTACAGCAACTTATTCATTCAAACGATGAAGAAGTTTTGACAGATGCTTGTTGGGCTCTTTCATATCTTTCAGATGGCACAAATGATAAAATCCAAGCTGTTATTGAAGCAAATGTATGTCCAAGATTGGTTGAGCTAT
This sequence comes from Lactuca sativa, assembly GCF_002870075.4. Lineage (NCBI taxonomy): Eukaryota > Viridiplantae > Streptophyta > Magnoliopsida > Asterales > Asteraceae > Lactuca > Lactuca sativa. The sequence continues at coordinate 225,497,191 of NC_056630.2, forward strand.
TGAAGTGAGTCTTTTCTTCTTCTTCTTTTGAATAAAGTTAGGATCTTTAAAACTTTTTTTTTAAGTTCTAACCTTTTTCTATATTTTTAGTCACCCTTCTCCATCTGTCCTTATCCCTGCTCTTCGTACTGTTGGTAACATTGTTACAGGAGATGATATGCAAACTTAGGTAGCATTTCTTTTCAAATATTTCTCAAAGAAAATTGTTGCATTTGTTTTTAGATTATAGAAAATAAACATAATATTCGTTTCTCACTTTCATTTGTTTGTTGTAGTATATAATCAATCATCAAGCTTTGCCTTGTTTTCTCAACTTGTTGACCAATAACCACAAAAAAAGTATCAAGAAAGAAGCTTGTTGGACTATATCAAACATAACCGCTGGCAACAAGGAGCAGATTCAGGTCATAATTTTAATTTTTTTTAATCAAGATTTAATCATCAAACCTTATTTTCTTGACTGATATATCATCTACTTTGTGATTTTTACAGACAGTGATTGAAGCAAATATCATTGGCCCTCTTATTCATCTGCTTCAAAATGCAGAATTTGACATCAAGAAGGAGGCTGCATGGGCTATTTCTAATGCTACTTCAGGTGGAAGCCATGACCAAATCAAGTGAGATTCATAAACCTAAAATATTCTCTTCAATTTCCCAATATTTGTGAGCAAATTTCAGGAAATTGCAACATGTTTTTACCCATAATAACTATAAGTTTTGTAGTTACATTGTTTTTTTACTGATAATAAAACCCAGGTATTGGGTAAGTGAGGGAAGTATTAAACCTTTGTGTGATTTACTGATATGCCTTGATCCGCAAGTGTTTGCATATGCAGTAAATCCGCAAGTGCTTTTTGCCTCGATTGTTAATGTGAAAAATAGAATCAAAGTATTATGTATCAGAAACATAAATTTAAAAATATATAGAAAATTACAATTATGCCCTTGTATACTGATTGGTTAGTAGCCCAACGTTCATAATAGTGAGTATATCTCTCTAAAGAATTCTTTGCCATTTCACTTCTGTGTTCAGATTCAACATACTACAAATGGAAGTGGAATGAATTACAAGATTAAAGATTTGAGACTTTAAAAAATGAATAATTGTAATGTTTTATTGAATTTAGAGTAAAATACAATTAGTTTTATTACATTATGTTTATAATTCATGCATGTTTACAGCTGCATTTGCAACCTTGTTCTAACAACAAACCCACATGTAGTATTTAATTGTTTATTTACAGTTGTGCCCCTGAACTATTATGTATTAACATCCATAAGCCTTTTGTTCTCATGTTAGTTAAGATTCATAAAGATACTTATGTTCTAGATGAATATAAATAAGTCTTTCTAGTAGCCCCACCCTTATCCTTAGCAACATAATTAATTACATTAGCATCTAATGTAATTCGGTTCTGCTTACAGTAACGAGGAAGAAGCAAGCCATTGTATCTAGTAGTTTTGGAGGAAACGAGACTCAAGCAAAAAGCAAACACACAGAGAGTTGTTGGCAGATAGTAAGCTAGATAATGCAATTGTATATTCTGCTTCACTTGAGTTCATTTTTTTATAACATTTACTCACTATTGGAATAATTATTTGTATTTGACATATTAGTGAAATGAATTATCTTTGTTATTTATGGTATTTTATTTGTATGGCATTAAATTTTATGCAATGGATTGTATTTTTTGTATATGATATTTATTTTCTATTATGAGACATTAAATACAAATTTAATTTGAAAATTAGTAAATCTGTAAATATTTTTTTTAAATATTTAAATTTATGATACGCAAAAATGTGTGTCATCTTCATTTATGACATGGCCTTTCTTGACAGGGGCTTTCTTGATACGCATTGCGTGTCATTAACACGCGCGTCATAAGGTTACGACACGCGAATGCGTGTCGTCTTCCTTTATGATAGGGCCTTCCTTGATACGCATTGCGTGTCGTAAACGCGCGTCGTAATTGCGCGTCGTCTCTCTTTATGACAGGGCCTTCCTTGACACGCATTTGCGCGTCGTCTGAGCCTTTTACGACGTGCAATGAGCGTCATAAAAGGCTATTTTTCTAGTAGTGATAAATCATAACTTCCTCATACGAAGTCATATTTGGGCGTTCTATATATATTCGGAAACCTCGTTTCAACTACTACAACATTAACCAAAGATATCAAGTTTATTTTACACTTAAATTTTGACGCTTATTTTTATTCTTAATTAATCAAACCGCATAATTAAGCAATTAAGCACAAAACACATAATACTCAAATAATACAATCTTATTATTTCAAAACGGGTTACAAAGGTTAACCTAGACTATTACATTGCTAAAAATGGCAAGTCCGAAAACACATGCGTTACAATTCTCTCCACCTTAGAATGATTTCGTCCCCGAAATCACACATCAACAAACAACTGCGGATAGCGACTCAACATGTCACTCTCCGTCTCCCAGGTGAGATTCGGCCCATTCGTGTGTTTCCATCGGACAAGCACTAACCCAACCATTTTGCGTCGCAACTTCTTAGTCTTTCGGTCAACAATTGCCTCTGGTTCTTCAATCAACCTTTTGTTCTCATCAGTTCTCAATTCAGAAATTAGAATTATATCGGGTACTCCTCCCGTGAACTTCCTCAAATAACACACATGAAAAGTGTTGTGAATTCTATTCAGTTCTTCGGGTAATTCGAGCTTGTAAGCTTGGTTCCCAACCCTCTGAAGAACTTCAAACGGTCCAATGATTGTGATTTAATTCCTTGCTTCCAATGCTTAATTCCAGTTCCTTTGCCTTTAATAAACTTCAAATTCTCCAGAGCCAAAAGTTTTCATTCAGAGGTTTATGTGTGATATTTATACTTTTCCCGAAAGCAGAGCACCACGTCGTGGTGATTGTGTTTATCCCGTATTCTAGAAGTTATCGAATCTGATCGGGAATCTTCAAGACACCACGTCGTGGCAGATATTACCACGACGTCTTGGGCATATTTTCCTTCATTTTAGAGCTCTAGTCCAAACTTTCAACTCCAAGCTTCCTTAATCCAGCTTCCAGCTTCCTTTTTGCTCCAAAAAAGTCTTTTAATACCTACAACATGATTCATAGCAAATTAAGTATCTTTTAGTTCTAATAAGGGCATAAAAGTAATTATAATATCAGGATATGTTGTATAAATATGTGTATAAATATGCACATATCAGTAACTCCCCTTTCTTTGAATTTTCCATACTAAAACGCTTTAGTACCTTATCCAAGTATGTATCCTGACTGAGGCCTATCAATCTCTTTTCCCTGTTTCTCACTATCCTTATTCCCAGAATATAAGCAGCCTCTCCGAGGTCCTTCATAGCGAAACACTTCCCAAGCCAGGAGTCGACCTCCTACAAGGTTGGGACATCGTTTCCTATGAGTAGTATGTCATCGACATACAATACGAGGAAGCTTACTATACTCCCACTGGCTTTGACATATACACATGACTCATCTTCGCTTCGTAGAAAACCAAACTCTTTGACCTTCTAGTCAAAACAAAGATTCCACCTGGGAGACGCTTGTTTCAATCCATAAATGGATTTCTCAAGCTTGCACACTCTATTGGGATGCTTCGCATCGACAAAACCCTCTGGCTGATTCATGTACACATCCTCAACCAACTTTCCATTAAGGAAAGCGGTTTTCACGTCCATCTGCCAGATTTCATAATCATGAAACGCAACTATTGCAAGCATTACCCTAATAGACTTTATTTAGCAACTGGTGAGAAGGTCTCATCATAGTCAACTCCAGGAGTTTGAGTAAAGCCCTTCACAAACAATCGTGCTTTATAAGTTTGCACTTTCCCATCCATGCCCGTCTTCTTCTTGAAGATCCATTTGCACCCGATTGTCTTACGACCTGGTACATTGTCAACCAAATTCCAAATTTGGTTGTCGTACATGGACTGAATCTCGCTGCCCATCGCCTCTTTCCATTTGGCAGATTTCGGGCCTGCCATGGCTTCCTTGTAGCTGCTAGGTTCATCCAAATTTATCAGTGTTTCATCACTAGTAAACGTATCCCCTTCAGCAGTAATATGAAAACCGTAAAACTGGGGTTGAACACTAACCCTATTGGAACGTCTAAGAGGTAAGGACTCGTCAATGGGTTCAACCGGAGTTTCCTCCTCGGGTTGAGTGCTAGTGTTAGAGGTTCCTTCATCGCTTTACTCTTGAATCTCTTCAAGATCAATTTGCCTCCCACTGTCCTCTTGACTTATCAGTTCCCTTTCTCGAAAAACTCCTCTTCTAGCAACGAAGACAACATTGTCACTCGGTCTATAGAAGAGATAGCCAAAAGACTTCTGTGGATAGCCGATGAAATAACACTTCTCACTACGAGGTTTGAGCTTGTTGTGAGTCTCTCATATTATAAAATCCTCGCAACCCCAAACCTTGATATGTGCCAACGAGGGAGCTTTACCTGTCCACATCTCGTGAGGTGTCTTGGTAACCTTCTTGGTGAGAATTAAGTTAAGGACATGGGCGGCAGTCTCTAAGGCATACCCCCAGAAAGCTATTGGCAACGAAGCCCGATTCATCGTAGAACAAACCATGTCCAACATAGTCCGATTACGTCTCTCATGTTGGATTAGTGTCTAAGTCCATAACTATTTTGGTATGTACTTGACCCGATGGTGCATGGTCCTTTTGGGTTGCCTTCACCAAAGCAACTTGATAGGATAAATTATGGAGAGAAAGGATTAAATATGATTTATTAATATATTATGAGAATAATATATTAAAGGAGAAATCATATTGTTTAATTAATATTAGTCAAGAATTAATAAGAAATAAGTTTGTGGCTAAAAGAGATTAATTAAACTTAAGGGACTGGAATTGTAATTATAAGATAATTACAATTGGGCTATGGATTACCTTATAATATAAGGTTGGACGAATTCTATGGGGAAACCCATTAGAAATCGTCCAAGGCTTCTTAAAGGAGGGTCCATGGGTTGCTTAGGGCCTAAGCATCCAAATTAGGGTTTCCTAGTTTAAAAGCCTAATAGCCTACATGTATAAATAGTACCCTTAAGCCTAAAAAACGTGGGGAACTAATTGGTTAGGGTTTCCACATGTTTTTGGCAGCCTCCTTCTCTTCTCTTCTTCATCCTCTTGCTCTTGGTGTTTGTGAACCATTAGAGGAGTGACATTTGTGACTCTAAGCTTTCTAAAGTCATTTCAAGAAGGAATTGTGATTGTTATTGCTACATAACAATCAAGGTAATATCTTAAACCCATTATTATGTTAATATGATTATCATATGCTAGAATTAGGGTTTTAAAGTCTTGGATGAATAGCATGTACAATAGAGAAACCTAGATCCAAGCATTAGAGCTGCATGAGCACATAGGATGTTCTTATGGCTAAAAACCATCAGTGGTATCAGAGCCTAGATTGGTTTCTATTGTATTGATGCCTTGTGTGTTTGTTCAAGTTGCAAAATCGATTTTTGAGCTCCCTGCCTGATGAACTCGGCGAGTACCACAGTGTACTCGGCGAGTACAGTGTGGTACTCGGCGAGTTCGAGCGTCAGAATGAGGCATGTTCGGGATTTCTTGCTGTTTTGGTCATGGATACTCGCCTTAACTGTTATGGGTCATTAAAATCCGAATTTTAATCATATTTTGAATGTATCCTTGATTAAACAAAAGATATTTACCAATTAATTATATAATAACTTCCTTATATGATAAAGTTTGATTATTTGTATTAATTGGGTAACTTATTTTGCAAGAAATTGAAATTAGGTCAAATATAGATAATGATGAAATTAATTGTTTAATTTATATTATTTGTTATTTGATCCTTGTGTTATGAAAAGTTTCAAAATTTCCCCTTTAGGTTTTATAGTTTAAATTTGAATTCAAAAGTTTTGTTTTTAAAATTTAAATAGTTAAAACCCTAATGTTTTTAATAGTTTCAAAACTTGCCCTCAAGTTTTGGAATTTAAATTTTGATTAAAAGGTTTGATTTTGAAATATTAAATTCTAAACCCTAATGTTTTGAAATGTTTCAAAACTTGACCTTAAGTTTTGGAATTTAAAAGTTGATTAAAAGTTTAATTTAGAAATGTTAAATTCTAAAACCCTAGTATAGTTTTGAAAAGTTCAAATGACACCCTTATGGTTTTATTAATTAATTAAAGTGTATAATTAAAAGAGATTTAGTAAATCCATAAAGATTTGGTTTACAATTTAATTAAATTAAAAGTGTAATTTATTAAATTAGACCACCTAGTATTTTAAAAGTATAAAATACACCCTATACTATATATAACATTAAAAGTCTAACATTATATATATATATATATATATATATATATATATATATATATATATGTATGAGTAAAAGTCAGTCTTACTGTTAGTAGGCCTCATTCACGAAGCTGGTCTATAAGGGGTGTTTAAGGAAATTGCCTATGAAATGGCGATTGAATGGGTATCCACTCTTACCCACCGCACTCTTGACTAGTGGAGGGTCGTTAGCCGAACGGGTAGGATAGGATAGAAACCTTCCATTATAAGTATAATGAAGTATAAAAGTAACTAAATGCTTTCATAAAATTCCCAATTTTAGTTACTTTAGGCAAAAGTGAATGGATGCAATTCCATGAAATTACACTTTGTGCCCTTGCTAAGACATTAGTGGAGCGCGTGTGGTTAACCGGCACACTAAATGGTTCTAAGAAAAGGTATCAAAGGGTGACTCAATGTTTGTCATAGTTCGGTGGAGCGTGTGTGGTTAACCGGCACATCGAATAGGTGATTGTAACATGTGAGGGCACCATGTAGATTTGCATGGTTATTCACACCCTGTTTTGTGATCCTCGGCATCCCAGTCACAAATCGAGGGGCATATCGAGATTTAAACATGCCATTGAAAAGTTCAATGAATCTCATAGGATCTAGGAGTTTTCAATACATTTAAAACTTAATCTATTTTTTGTTTTTCATGGTGGAAAATTAGTGAATCGTCATTCACTTACCTTCAAATGTTCTGCAATTAGGGTTACGACATCCCTCTCCCGAGTTGTGGAATATTGTGTTGGGTCCTAGCCTTAATATCTCATTTGGGTGATTTATCAAGGACTCAATCAATCAACTAAGTTGAATTTGTTTTCTCCCGTTTTGTAGATGTCAAAGTACGACAACAATGGTCTTCTCAAATCCCGTGGAACAAGCATTCCACATGAAGATGATATTCCACGATTCGATCGAGGAACAAGAAATCATGCTTCACTTCCTCCTCCTCCTCCCGTTGTTCTCCCTAACCCACAAGATTGAAGAATTGAAAGGTTATTTGTCACTAAAGCCCTATTGGAAATGAAACATGAAGATGGTAAACCCGTGTGTGCCCACGTTCTATGAATGAAATCACACATCGATAGGTTGATAATGTTGGGTGCGTCATTCCCTAATGAGTTGGATATAGTCTGGGTTCTACAGTCACTCCCTGAATCATATAATGAGTTCAAAAGAAAGTATTATATGATGGATCATGACGCAAACCTCATTGACCTAACTTACATGCTCATTGCTGCTAAATTAGAAATGATTTGGCAAAGCAATGAAGCATATTTGTTGGGAAAGTCAACCAACCATGCTTCCGAGGACGTTCTAGGAGAACCGACCTGCGTTTGTTGCCAAGAGAAAGGGCATTGGATACAAGTCTGCCCTAAGAGCCTGAAGAGTCCAAAACATGGGAGAGTCAAAGAGTATGGTTGTACTTCAGGTAAAATCCACTATCTAACTCCATTAAGTTCCTATTCATTGATTCTTAATACATAATGTGATAAGATTGCACTTGAATGTTTTGCATGATCAATGAAAAGAGAGGAAGCTTGATGAAAAAGCAAGATGAGTCTAATCACCAAGAAATGGATCTCGATCGCATGGACTTGAAGATTAGATTTTGAGCTTAGAAAGTTATGATAGAGTTGTTAGGAATATTTATTACATAGTTTTTCAATTGATTTTGCATTGTAAGGACAAATGTTTTCCGCTGCTTTTATGAATAAAATAAATTTTGGTTTGACTCATTTATTTATTTATTTATTTCATTGCAATGAAATCGTTATGAAAAATTGATGTTTGCATATTTTTACAACGAATGGATGTGATTCTTAATTATGTTGATTGTGGAAATGTTAAGAATTTACTAAATAGGGAAAGTTTCTCGTCGCCCAAGTTTCAATTGGATAGAGACTTGGAATCATACAACAAGTATTGCATGATGAATGAGAAGTTTCATATTTGAAAATTAGACTAATTCGTTGACAAAGTGTCAAGTGAATGACTAGGAGATCAAGTACACAAGGTTGTGTGTTGATTAAGTCCACCACAAGAGTAACAAAGATATTCGTCATGATTTACTAAGGTTGAGTAAATATGATTACACTTATGAGATTAAGTGTAATTCTTAGTTGATTGAAAAAGGTTTATATCAATAGCAGAATGAATAAGAAGAATCAAGTAGGCAGAAAGATAAAAGTTTCTCTATTCTAAGAAGAAGGGAGAGTACCTTTTATTATGTTTTATGATAGGTCTTAATGATTAAGAACCATATCTCAATTGATCCTCTAAGTGAGTCTTAGTGCAATTGTATGTCTAAGAAGATGAATCAAGAATTAAAGAGATGGTTAAATCAAGAAGTCAATCATACTTCGTTCCAAAACAAGTCTTAAAGTTAAGATTGTGACATTGAGTGACAAGTCTTAAGAAGGTTTATAACACTCATAAAATGTAGAATATGGAAAAAGTTTTCTTATTCTTGCACATTTGAAATTGGAAAGTTGTGATGTCTTGGATAAGACAAAGATCAACTAGGACCAATTTTGTGAAGTGTTTTGTCTTGATAAAAACTACACTAACTCTTGAATATTTGTTTGTTAAGAAATGTTTTATTGACAAGAGAATCTTATATGTCAAGGAGTCAGTGGGAGTCTTAATGATCTTGAAAAGTTTCAAGAACTAATCAAGAATAAACCTTATCGATCATCACTAGCACACAAATTGAGGTTTACAACCTATCGTGTTGACATTATCTTGTTTCTGTGTCGTTCCAATTTAGTTAATTATGCATGTGAGCCCTATGAGTTCTCATTTGAATGCATAAAAGGCAAGCACCTTAATCAATGAAAAGTACATTGATAAGAAAGGGTGAGCTGCTTAATTACTTGGAAGACATGGTGGGCAGCCATGTTACCATAAGGCAAGAAATCAAGATTGAGAAAGGTCGGTCCATAAGAGTTTGGATTTGTCGCAAATTTTGTTTTTGACAAATTCACATGGATAGGAACACATACACCATTAAAATCTAAGTGTCATAAGATTACCTCCTTCATGAAAATGACTGTGAGGAAATGCTTTCACTAAGAAAGATTTTAAGAAGATAGTGATTGTGAAATTGTATTCTTGAATTCGATTATGGTTACGGTATCCCTTTCCATGATCCGAATTGTGAGATTTGGCAAATAGTCTGAGACACGCATATGAGCTATCTTGGATAAAGGTGTATGAGATTAAGAAGCTTAGATAAAAGATTATCAAAGCATTAAGTATTAGAAACATGAACTTAAGAAATTCAATAGGTATTGTTTTTCTGTAAGTTAAGCTGTTTTCTGAATACATGTCAAAGCGAGTGGGAGCATAAGTGTTATGTTTATAATAATCATCATGATAGTGGGAGCATAAATGTTATGATTGTATGATTATTAAGGCAAGTATTGCAAGTTAGCAATATTAATTATAGAAAATAAGAGTCATACTTTGCAAAGTAGTAAGGGTGTAAAGTTGTTTTTTTCTATAATTAAGGGAGAGAATGTTATGCTTCATTTCAAATCTAAAGGCTTAGGTTGTGGAATGTTAATAAATTTAGTAAAAGGATACATAGTGTGTTCTTAAATTTCGATTATGATTACGGCATCCCTCTTCATAATTCGAATTATAAGAACGTAGCACTTAAAATATTATGGCAGAAGATTGATAAAGTATTAAATCTTCATGTAAGACATTATGCATCGTGTCTAATATGCTTCGGGTATAGGATCGATTGCAAATGCTATAATATTTGACCATTCTAAAATTTTCCAAATGTCTAACGCATTTAGAGGGAAAAAGGACTAGAATTGGTTTTGACTAAGATAATTAAACAACTATCAAAGGATGATCCAAAGCTTGCTAAGGATTGGTCGCTTATGAGTAGTTGGAAGTATGATATTGGATGGAGCATATCCACATTATAGATAAGATTCTATTAAGAATGAGTTGTGATATGGTAAGTATGGAAAGGTTTCCATATTGGGAGTTAGATATTGAGAATCTATGTCTAAGATTAGAAATTTTTATGCAAAAGGATGTTCAAAGGAATGTACTTTGAGTAATAGACATCACATCTATGGAATTGTCTTGTAACAATCTCCGATAGAGGACTTTGTAATTTCATTGAAAATAGTCCTTGTGACTTTAGTGCAGTGATATTACAAAATGATCATTGCATAGAATGTTAGAATCTAGCATATTCTATAATTGGCAAGAATTTGATATTCTCTCACTTATAGAAAGGATTGGGAGTTGTGAAATGAGTTTGATTGGTAATGTGTTCATTTGATCTATTTCACAAAGTAAGAACCATAGGAAAACATTGTGTGCATGCCAAGAGCATGGGACAAGTATAGTTATAATTCAAGTAAGAAGCTGATTAACCGAACCAACAAATAATGAGTAATTGATATGGTGATAGATAAAAGGTGTTTTATTGAGACCATATGGGATTAGTATTATTCTTGTGTTTCACTTTGCATGTTTTGACTTCCCGAATAATTAAGTTGGTTCAGAACAATCAAATTATTCGAACGGACCACAGTCGTTCATATGTTGGAAGTAGGTATGAATGAAGACTGTCGTGAATTGGTGTGTGGATTGTCTAAAGAGCATTAGACATAAGCAATTGTTTGCTGCAACGTTCATGAGTGCTTATGAATATGATTTGAGCATTGGATTAAACCCACGCTCACTTGGATCACTTCATGGATTTTATCACGAGTGATTGGTGAGACGATAACATCTTATATTCTTGAAACCGAGATGTGTGAGTTGTATCTTGCGAGTCTGTTGCACATTGATAATATGCAAACGCACCAGTAACTTGGTGTTATAAAACATATTGTTGTGTGTGATTTGGTGAGTGAGTACAAGCGAGCATTGAGTCAAAGTTTATCCGTTCCTTTTATCCAAAGTAGGTTAAAAGCAATATCCACGGGCCCCTCGATGATTTAGTGATGGCACCTAAGCGCTTGGCCAAGCCGGGACTAAATTGATGTGTTCAATTGTAGTTTGTTGTCAGTCGTCATAAATCTGAATTCGGGAAACAACACATAGACAGAGAGAATGATTTAGATCCATGTCTCAGTCTATATGATAATATCTAGAATGGAGGAATATATGATCCCTTATCTAAAGGAAATGTGTATCTGATAAGATTAGAGTTGACAGCGGCTTTAGAAAGCTACGATTGCAGATCAGGATCTGAAGTCATACGTAGAATGGTTATTAGACTTATCCAAGTGGGAGACTCTTGGATTAGTATCTAAGTCCATAACTATTTTGGTATGTACTTGACCCGATGGTGCATGGTCCTTTTAGGTTGCCTTCACCAAAGCAACTTGATAGGATAAATTATGGAGAGAAAGGATTAAATATGTTTTATTAATATATTATGAGAATAATATATTAAAGGAGAAATCATATTGTTTAATTAATATTAGTCAATAATTAATAAGAATTAAGTTTGTGGCTAAAAGAGATTAATTAAACTTAAGGGACTGGAATTGTAATTATAAGATAATTACAATTGGGCTATGGATTACCTTATAATATAAGGTTGGACGAATTCTATGGGGAAACCCAATAGAAATCATCCAAGGCTTATTAAAGGAGGGTCCATGGGTTGCTTAGGGCCTAAGCATCCAAATTAGGGTTTCCTAGTTTAATACCCTAATAGCCTACATGTATAAATAGTACCCTTAAGCCTAAAAAACGTGGGGAACTAATTGGTTAGGGTTTCCACAGGTTTTTGGCAGCCTCCTTCTCTTCTCTTCTTCATCCTCTTGCTCTTGGTGTTTGTGAACCAATGGAGGAGTGACATTTTTGACTCTAAGCTTTCTAAAGTCATTACAAGAAGGAATTGTGATTGTTATTGCTACATAACAATCAAGGTAATATCTTAAACCCATTATTATGTTAATATGATTATCATATGCTAGAATTAGGGTTTTAAAGTCTTGGATGAATAGCATGTACAATAGAGAAACCTAGATCCAAGCATTAGGGTTGCATGAGCACATAGGATGTTCTTATGGATAAAACCCATCATCTCAGCCACGCCATTCAACTGCGGCGTTCTCGGAGGCGTTAATTGCGAAACAATTCCACATTCCTTTAGATAGTTGTGAAACTCAAGACTTAGGTACTCTCCTCCTCGGTCTGACAGAAGCATCTTGATTTTCCTGCCCAACTGATTCTCCACTTCATTCTTAAACTCTTTGAACTTTTCAAAGGTTTCCGACTTTTGCTTGATTAAGTAGATATATACATATCTGCTATAATCATCTGTAAAAGTCACATAGAAGCGGCAAGCATCCCTTGTGGAGGATCTAAAGGGCCCACACACATCGGTGTGTATGAGATCCAATAGACCCTCACCCCTATCACAAGTGCCAGTAAAGGGTGACTTGGTCATCTTTCCAAGTAAACAAGATTCACACATGTCATCGTCCCTAAGGTCGAATGACTCCAACACTCCATCCTTTTGGAGTTGGCCTATGCGTTTCTTGTTGACATGGCTAAGGCGACAATGCCACAAGCATGCTTTGTCTAGACTATTAGACGAATCAATATTCAACACATCATTTCCTAAATTATCAACAACCAACACAGATTCATAAATCCCATTACAAGGTAATGCATTGAAATAAAAGACACCATTCAAATAAACATTAATAGAACCATTACTATTATCAAATGAGTATCTGAAGCCTTGTCTAAACAATCCATGAAATGAAGTGATGTTTCTTGCCATATCTGGCGAATAGCAACAATTATTTAAATCTAACCCTAACCCATTAATCAACACTAAAGAATAAACTCCGACTTTGGTTACAGGCGACGATCTTCTGTTTCCCATAATCAAGTTTATCTTTCCATGTTCCACCTCCTTACTTCTTCTTAGGCCCTGCAAATTAGATCAAATGTGGTAACCACATCTTGTATCAAGAACCCATGAAGTAGCAAGTGATGAGTTGTTAAATTTAATAGAATACATACCTGCAAAGGTGGGTTTATCTTCCCATCCTTTATGTCTTGCAGATACTTAGGGCAGCTTCGTTTCCAATGGCCCTTCTCGTGGCAGTAGTAGCACTCTACTTCTTTGGGGTTAGAAGAGGGTTTGAGTGAACCAACTTTGGTTCCACTAGAAGAGGAGCCATCATGGGGCTTACCCTTTTGGTGACTCTTACATTGAGCCTTCCTCTTCTTACCCTTTCCTTGATCATTTGCCAACACAGGAGCAACAATAGTAGAGGATGATGCAACAAATTTGTCCTTCAGGTTGCTCTTAACGGTCCTTATGTGCCCTTGGAGTTTTCTCAAGGTGACCTCTTCTTTATTCATATGGTTGGTCATCTTGAACTGGTTGTACACGAGAACAAGGAGTGGAGAATGATATTGATAGCCAAATCTTCCCCAAAGTTAACATTTAACTTGCGAAGACGATCAACATACCTCTGCATTTTCTGCAAATGCGAGGTTAGGGACTCTCCACTCCCCCATATTAGCGGTGATCATGTTGGTGATGATCTCATAGCGCTCTTGCTTTGCGCTTTGGTGGTACCTCTCCAGCAAATCTTGATGCATTTCATATGGATACATGTCCTCATAGGACTTTTGGAGTTCAAGATTGATGGTGGCCAGCATAATGCAATGAACTTTCGTTGCATCACGCTCGTGGGCCTCAAAGACGGCCAACTCTTCGGGAGTAGCGACTTCTGGATTGATCTTTTCAAGCTTCTCGTCAAGGACATATTCTTTGTCCTCGTAACGAGCAATCATGCGAATGTATCTCATCCATTCGTTGAAATTCGATCCATCAAATGTCACCTTTTGACATAGCCTCATTAGCGAGAATGAACCAGGAGCATTGTTGTTTGCGTTTGCGTTAGACATCTGAAAATAGAAAGGAATAAGGTTTGATTAGAATTGAATCCCCAATTAAACACCAAAATGAGAAATTAGGGCTAGGATCCAACAACATTATTTACAACTTAGAAAGGGATGTCGTACTCTAAAAGTAAATAATTTGAAGGTAAGTGAATGACGATTCACTAATTTTCACCATGAAAAACGAAAAAGAAATTAGGTTTTAAATGTATTTGAAAAATCCTAGATCTTTGAGATTCATTGAAATTCTCAATGTCATGTTTAAATCTCGATATGCACTTCAAATTTGCGACTGGGATGCCGAGGATCGCAAACAAGTTGTGAATAACCATGCGAATCAACATGGTGCACTCAATGTCTCTATCACCTAATCAATGTGCCAGTTAGCCATGCATGCTCCATTGATCCATGACAAATATAGAGCCACCCTTTGCCACCAATGTCAATCCCAAATTAGTGTGCCGGTTAACCACACACGCTCCACTAACGTTTGACATGGGTACAAAGTGTAATTCCATGGAATAACATCATTTTGACATTTTACCCTAAAGTAACTAAGATTGGGAATTTGTAAAAACATGTTAGTTACTTTGCAATATTCATCATCCTTATAATAAGGTATTAAGTGCCCTATCCTATCCGTTCGGCTAACGACCCTCCACCAATCAAGCAAGCGGTGGGTGTGAGTGTACACCCATTAAGCGCCATTTTATAGGCAGGAACCTTATACCCACCTTATAGACTGACTTCGTGAATGAGGCCTACTAGCGATAAGACTAGCTTATTCTTATACATATATATATTAATCTTATAATAAATAAAGTATAAGGTTGTTTTTAAACTTGTAAAAATCTAAGGATTGAAATTTAAAACTTTTCAATAATTACACTTTAATCAAGGAATTTAAATTTCAAAGCTTGAGGGAAAGTTTTGAACTTTTCAAAACACAAGGGATCAAATAACAAATAATATAAATCAAACAATTAATTTAGTGATTATCTATATTTGACCTAATTTAATTTCTTGCAAGATAAGTTACCCAATTAATTCAAATAATCAATTTTAATCATATAAGGAATTTATTATCTAATTAATTGGTAATTATCTTGTGTTTTGGCAAGGATAATCTTTCAATAACAATAAAAATCGAATCTTATCAGTTAAAAACATATAAGGCAATTCTCCTTCAACAAAACAACAAGAAAATCTGAAAATCCCTCTGTCTGACGCTCCGACTTGCCGAGTCACTCACTGGACTCGCCGAGTTGGACTGACTCGCCGAGACCAGGAAGTAACTCGCCGAGTCAGTTCGAACAGAGGGACACAAAATGTTTTTTAGCAAATAATCAATCATAGCATCACATACAACAGAAACCTATCATGACTCTAATACCACTGATGGGTTTTAGGCATAAGAACAATCCTATGTGCTAATACAAACCCTAATGTTTGGATTTAGGTTTCTCTATTGTACATGCAATGAATCCAAGACTTGAAAACCATAATCTAGCATACATAATTTCAAAATTAGCTAATTACATCAAATCTAGATGTTGACCTCTTCAAATAGTGGCTTGAATCTTCTTCTCTTGAGCTTAGAGTCACAATTGTAACTCCTCTAGTGGATCACAAACACCACAAGCAAGAAGGCAACTTTGAGAGAGGAGGGAGGATGCTAATTTTCGGCCCTAGGGTTTCTCTTGGAAGCAAGTGGCCGAAAATTGGAGCCTTGGGGTCTTATTTATAGTGCAGGCTGCTAGGGTTTCAGTCTAAACCCTAATGGACAACTTAACCACCAAGGAACCTTCTGGAATAAGGCCCTTGGATGAAAATATGATGATCTTTCATCATAATTTCGTTCCCCCTTAGTCCATTAGGTTTCCTAGCCCAAAACTCAACTATCACACATTTGACAGTTTATGCCCCTTTATTTAATTAATCTCTTTTAATCACCAAATTAATTCCTAATTAATTTATGACCAATACTAATTAAATAAATATGATTTCTCCTTTAATATATTATTCTTATAATATATTAATAAACCATAATATCCTCTCTCTCTTTCTTTCCTCAAATTACCTTGTCAAGTTGCTTTGGTGAAGGCAAACGAAAAGCACCATGCACAACCGGGTCAAGTACACACCAAATATAGTTACGGACTTAGACACTAATCCAACAATATGTTCTTCCATCTTGCTCCCTTCTCCCGATAAGTCGTAATTGCATATCAACTTCTGGATTTTTCAGAAAAGTATCTCTTACCATCCTATAAGATCTAACCAAGACATTATTTGAATCCAACATCACCTTAATATCTTCAATAATATCACTATCAATTGATGTTGATTGATCCTTTTCCCCACTAAAATAAATCAATTTATATATAATATTAGTAATATATATATATATATATATATATATATATATATATATATATATATATATATATATATCTAATAAATTATGAATAAGAAGTTTGAAAAAAATACCCAAAACATCTTTGTCTATTTGAAATTTCGTTCTCAGTATCATAAATGTATAACTGAGAGAATTTTGGTTCCGATCCTTTTGCTGGTAAAAGGCTTCCAATACTATGATAATTTTGACCACCCAATCTGAAAATGTATGGAGCGTTTCCTCTATTGATTGAAGAGTCAATTTTACCACCCATCGACGTAAAAGAAAACACTGAATTGTAACGTCGAATGTTTTTCATGAAGTGTTTGCTTTTAGAATCCATATTTTGAAACATTCTTTCATAAGTTGGGGGTGCTTTCTTTAAATCTGGAAGTTGAACTGTGCCGTATGCACAACATAATGAATAATCTGTGTTCCCTTTTTCTTTACCTCTAGTGGATTCATTTCTCCATAACTTTGCATGACATGTTTGTCATACAACATCTTGATCACCATGATCCAAATGTTCTGTAAAACACAAGGTGTAAAAGAAAACATCAATGAATTTATAAGTATATACAACACAGTATTTGAAATGTAAAATGGATATTATTTTTTGATTACCATTTGAGATACCAACTATAAGATTTTCATTTATGACTTGATGTATATTAAATACATCTTCTGTCAAATGTCTCGCTTCGTTTTTAATTTATGACATCCTGGATTTAACTTGATTGATGATGAAGAAGTGGTTACTGTAGATGAATTATTCGATGCCATATTATTTGAAAGTACATAGTACTGTCTTTTGTTTGGTAACTTGGAAGTGACATATTTATCGAAACTGATGTTATCTGACCAAAATAAATAAAATAAGTATATATATCACGATTATATACAAAATGAATAATAGTATATTTTAAAACAATAAATAATTACCATTTCTAATGTTAGATAACGAATTTCTAACATTTGTAATGTTGGATAACAGAGTTCTAACATCTGTAAAGGAAGGAGAGTATTGTATGGTTGTATTATGGATTCCAGTTGAAGTAAATGAATTGACATTTTGAGTTTGACCAACAATGTTGGTTGATTGATATGCAAATAGCAAAAACTTATAAAACTTAAAAACATATGTATAAAACAAAGTAATAACTTGTAATCATATAATATTAGAGGATAATTAAAAAAATATTAGAAATCATTTATTTTATATAAATGTAAAATAACCGTAAAACATGGAATAAAAAATAATAATAGGGTTACAATTAATTATATTTTTTAAGAGATGCGGTATTGATGTACTTGGAATGTTCGATCTTGTTTTCATTTTCTTCGATCTTTTATTTTCCAAATATATTTTTCTTTGTCTTCTTTTCACTCTGGCTTGCAAATGGTACATGTTATTGTTGTTTTCTACATAAGAGATAATATGATAGGATATAAAATGTATAATTAGGTAAATAATATGTTTATATAATAATATTGAATAAATAAACGTACATTTGTAGGCATCGGTTACCAATTTCAAAGAATATTGATTTGTAGCGGACGAAGAACTTGACAATTTATCTATTTTTTTATATTAAAACATGTGTATTTTATTTAAATAAATTTTATGTTAGTTAAAAAATAAGAAATAATAATAATAATGTAAATTTATGAAAAAAGTTACCTTTGTAAATTGAAGTATTAACAATTGTAGTTGTTGAAGATAGATGTGTTGATGTAGTACCCAAATTAATATTATTTGTATTATCTAAGTATTAACTATTTAATTTTCTAGTCTTTTTAAAAGAAAGAGAATGCCTTATATGTCTGCAACTTTAAGAGAAAAATAAGATTAGTTTAAAAATTAAAATGGTTAAGAAATAGCAAATCAGTAGTTCATATAATATTTATCTAACAAACAAATGTGTAGAATGTGAATTGGTAGTATTTTTAAGTATTTTTGTTAAGGATTGGCAAAAACAATTCAATAAGATAATGTAATTTTTTTTAATTCGTTTATTAGAATGTTTTTATAAATAAGAATTAATTTAGTCATGTATTATTTTTTTTAAAAAAATAAGTCAATTGAAAATTTCTTAAAATTTTAAATAATGTAAAATCGAAATTTGATATTTGTTTATATCGTGTAATTGTGAATTTAATTTAAAATATTAAAGTTAATAATTTAGAATTAATACTTTTAATGAATAATACACCATATGAAAATGCAAAAAATATTTTGGCCTTACAACCTGGAGGGAAATCGAAGTTACAGGATATGAAGAGGAGAATGAACCCTAAAATAAACATGATTTCAGCAAAAACAAAGAAATCGAAGAGTAATGAATCAAATTTCAGGAAAAACACTACGTGAGTCTCCTCGTAACCATAGGTCGAACTCCCTATCTCGCTTACTGTTTCGATTATTTGTTGTCCATGTTTCCGTTAATTCGTTTTTATTGAATGAGATTACAATTTTTTGGATAGAATTTATTTATTGGGTACATAATAAGATTATGATTAAAGTGTTATAAGATGGTACTTTTTCTCAATTTCTATGTTTTCGTTGTGTGTATGCAATAATAAGATTATGATTAAAGTGTTATAAGATGGTACTTTTTCTCAATTTCTATGTTTTCGTTGTGTGTATGCAGATTCTATCAACCCTAACTTGTGAAAAAAACATACCGACAAAGATCTGTAAAGCACAAGGGAGATTTTTTCCAGAATCTTCATACGGAAAAACAATGGCGTACATTCAATCGATCAAGAATTTGATTGCAACGTATCCGGATTTACGGAGGCTGGCGGAATGTACGCCGATCAGAGACGCAATTTCTGATGTGGCTTTGCATCAATGCAAACCCTTCAAAAGCTCGATTAGATTGCTATGGGTTTGTGTTCTTTCCCTTTCTCAATTTCAATCGGTTCTAATGTAAATAGTAAAATATTAAATTCCATACGCCTTTGTTCTTCTTTCTGAATTTCATTGCTTGATTCTCTTGTGTTGGAATAAACGGGTTTATTTTATTCCAGAGGAATGTCTTGCTCAACTTTATTGTATTTGCTCAACTTTTATTCTACATAACCTGATACATGTTTTCTCTACACTATTTGAGTTGACAAAGTATTTAACAACATAAACTACTCATTTTCATTGAGGGATGATCAACTGCAAGTAGAACAAAAATGGGCTGATGTGGTTGTTTTGAGTTTTCGTTTGCACACAAAATCAGAGGCCAAGGATACAGGGGGGAACATGTTCATTCAAGGAATATGCTTTATAAAATATAATTTAAAAAGATAAATTTGACAAATGCAAAGGGATAGGGGGCTTTCTGCTTGCTGGATTTGATTTTATTTGGGTAGAATTGGAATATATATTTCATTCTAGTTTTTGTTTTTGTAGATCTAGAAAATCATTTGACTAATGGATTTCAACATTACATTTTAAAACATATGAAATTCTATTTCAAACATCCACTCTAATAAATGAAGGTTTTTTTTGCCACATATCATCTTCTCATTCATTTGGACACATGACATTTTGTAAAATTTTTAAATTTTCTATTGTCCACTTGTCATTTTATTGTATTTTTCATTTTATTAAATTAAAATTCCACATTTAATATGTATGATAATATACACGGAAGGTATTTATTAAAAATGATGTATATATGTAATGTATTCAATATGTTAAAGTCTCATTAATTTTAATAATTCAAAATTTTTCTTATTTTTCTTACAAATTCAAAATTTTCAAATTGTTAAAATTTCATATTTATTATTTTTTAAATAAACCCATGTAATACATGGGTTTCACACCTAGTTTGATTAACATAAGTGAATTCTTCTTTTCTTAGAAGTACCGAAATACCCTGTTATTATTAAAATGGTAACTTCTATATTAATAAAGTATCTTAAGTGAGAGCCATTGAATGTAAATTTTGAAAAGTAGGATGATAATATGGGTAGATTCTGAAAGTGTAATAGTTTGAAACATAATTGTAAGAAAAAATGTTATTTGTCAGGAAAATCATGAAAAAACGATCATTTAATATTATGTTACATAATAGTAATTGTGGCTTATTGTATTAGAAAAATGGTGTTTGTTCTTATACATGAATTGTAGTAAAAAAAATATAGACAAAAACTGATGAAAAGAATACTACCAATTAGTTTGAAAACACTAACCTGATATGTGATTATGGAAGTGTTGCAGGATTAAGAGGATGAAGGATTCAATAGTAGTTGATGTGTGAACTGAATAGATGGATAGAAAGTTGATGAAGTAGTTTGAGGTAACAAAGGCGATAGAAGTTTTGCAGATGCTTTTGAAAGACGAAGAAGACGAATATGGAATTTCATAAAGATGGATTTCACGTATAGAGGTATATTTATAGATATAAAAGTTATTGTTTTAATATCTTCTGAATATAATCTCGGATTTTATGCATTTATTGTTATTTAAATTGTATTGGATATTTTTGTGTTACTGATTTTAAGGGATTTAGTAGATTACAAATCAATTCAAATTAAATATAGGATTTGCATTTAATAAGGGATTACAGAAAATTAGGAATAAATCAGTTATATGGACGAAATTAAAACATTATTTACGGTATTCATGATCAAGCCTAGGGCCGTAAACACTTTATGTGTGGCCGTGAACATTTCCTTGCGTGGCCGTGAACTCCTTTCACACAATCACATGTTTGACTTGCACATGCAGTGTAGAGTATTCCTGATTTATCAGTTTTTAAATGCAGAGAATGACTCTAAATTGGAAAACAATTCACGTTCGTCATTTAACTCGGCAACGAGTTTAATGGAGGTAATGACATCATTTTTTGCCTAAATGTCGGATTTATTAGTTTATTAAATTTTAGATTTGATAAATAAAATATAAGAAATGTTAATGTCCGGGTTTTAATCTACAACAATTTTCAAAATTAAAGATTGACACCTTAAGAAAAACAATATTAATAATTTGAAATCGTATTAACGAATAAAAAATTTGGAAAATTACTTATATTAATTTAAAAAAATTGTAGTTATATTGGTGTCAGATTGTAGAGCATGACCTTGTTCATTTTTACTTTATTTTCATAATTTACCCACTTAAAACAAAATATTTTTTGTTCTAAATTGTCATTTTTACCATTTATTCTTTACAAATAGCAGTTTTTTGGAAAAATTATAGAAATTGTCCTTGGATCATATGTTTTTAGATAATTGGTCATTTTAGTGTAATACAACATTATCAAACGTAAAAAACTTAAATAGTTAAAATAATACATACTAAAATGGTTTATATGCAGTAAAAATATAGCATATCTAAATTAATAGTGTTACATTATTGATCCTTATACAAATTTTTGTAAAAAAATGTTTGCATTTTTTTAAAGTAATATATGCAAGTATCGAATTTATACAAATACATACTAAAATGGTTCCTATTTAGTACAAATATAGCAAATAAGATAACAAAGAAAAAAACAGTGTTTGAAAATTTCTTTACACATAACAGTATTTTGGAAAAGTTACAGAAATGGTCCCTGGATCAAATGTTTTTAGATAATTGGAAAAGTTACTAAAATGTTTCAACCCAATATAAATTTTAATGGGAAAAATACAATAATATTACTACAAAATATTAATATACCGAAATTGCCCATGCAACCTCCATTTAGATAACATGACAATTAGTAATGACAAAAATAGTAAAAAAAAACTTCTCAAATTGTGATATGGCATAAATATTTAATATCATGAATTGGTAGTGACAAAAAAGTAACAATTTTTTTTTTCTGAAAGTATGGTACCTAAAAAATATGTATGAATTCAGTTAAGTATGTAAAGATAATGAAGGGGCATTAGGGACACCAAATACAATGTTTAAACATTAATAAAATAAAAAGTATATATAATCAGTAAAATGATTATCAAATGCTTTTTTTGATAATCCATAAATACCTCAATAAACCAATAACAATTGACATCCTAAATATCCAAAATTAAAAATCATACCAAACAATCAAAATATATTTAAAACCAAAGCAACATCAAAATATATTAAATGTGTGTTATAACCAAAACCAATTCACTTCTCCACTTTTGGAACTAAGAGCGGAGTTTCCTCTCCGATTGATTTTCTTTTAGCCTTGGTTGAACTTAAATCATCTCCAGAATCAACGTCATAAATGTCTTGAAGGTTGCGCTTCAAATCAATTGATATTTTGCTAGGACTCGTTGCGGTTGATTTATCAACTGTTGAGGGTGTAAAACTTTCATCTGTTTGTGAGATCACATCCTAAATTAAAAAAAAGTTGTTAATTGGAACAATTAAATATAAATAAAAGTTAATAAAGGGAATTGAAATACCTTTTGAACAGGCTGTACAACATCATCTGATTCCAAAGACACTTGATTTAAGGATACAGAGTGAATACTCTAGCAAATAAAATGAAAATATGTTAATCGTTATGTATTTAAATAGTAAAAAAATATAATTGCTGAACAGTAAAATGTTATGTATCATAAGTTCTATTTTACTTTCCAATTCAGAAATAATGGACAAATCTTCGACATTGTAGGATGTAATATCTACAAGAAAACCAAACTTGCGGTTTTTCAACACGTTAAGTTGCATTGGAAATAGTCCATCACTGTCTATGGCATGTAAGATGAATTTTAATAAATTAAAAAAAAAGTTAATGTTTTCTGATTTTAAAATATGAATAATATAATATAATGCTTCATGTATCTTTTTCAACTCGTATGCACTTATATCTAACAACCTCTTTGCTTCCCTATCAAAAGAGTCAATGCGATGGTGCCAGTACCATCTTGTACATTGATTGGATTTATAAAGCTAAAAAAAATTAGGTCAATATTAATTTTGTTGAAAGATTGAAACGATTAATATAAATAAATATGTGTTTACTTTATAACTGTATGAAAATCCGAATTGTTGCAATGGGGATTTTTACACTAAACAACTAAGCTTTCTGAAATTTTGTCGGGGTCGGTATAGGAATGATTGGGTTTGGGAACTGGGGTTATTTTTTTTCCCATATTTGTTGCATGATTCGTAATACCATGGTAGATTCTGTCTTATATTAAAGATGGAAGCAACAAATAAAAACTTCATTTGCTGTAAAAAATAAAATGTAAAGTTAGAAAAATACATTGTGCAAAAATAAAATAAAAAAGATATCAAATAATGCAATATACCATAAGTGGTTCGGTGATCTCACAAACTATTTTTAATGGGAAATTGCCTCTAAAGTCATCTGTATATGAATCAGAGTAGCTTTGGAGTGTAGTTATGCTTTTTTTTAGAAATACCAACATTGTCATCAGCTTTCAGTCTGTAATGATTAAAATAATTTGAGAAATATTAGGATTTGTGTTTGTTTAAGTTAAAATAGATTATAAACAAATAAAAAAACAATTGGAAACTAACTTTTTCTTGAACTGATTAATTTTGACAATGTCTGAATATATGAACAATTTGTTTACTTCAAAATGACTTTTAGCTTCACCAATTCATGTAAAAATTGTTGGAAAATTAATTTCATTAATTTCCAAAAATGGGTTTTCTCCATTTTTGAGCACAAATTTAATACTCTAAATATAATCAAAACGGATTAAAAATGAATGAGAAATTGCTTGTCAAAGTAAGGCAATTGAAGAGAAGATAAAGGAGTCAAGTGGGTTTTTAACACTCATCCCACATTGGTGGAAGAAGAAAAAGAAAATTGGTTTATAACTACAAAGACTAGCTACCTTTGTAAGACTAATTAGAACAAAGGCTCTCTTTTGCGCGCACGCAGGGGGGGTGCAAATGCGAGCCAAATTGGCTTCGGGCCATTGAACTTGTGTACAAGCGCGCGTCCTGCGGACACGAATGCACCACTGGTCGACCAGAAAAGTTCAAGGACCTTTTTTGCATTTTTTTTCTTTTTGGTTAACTGTTACAAAAACGAATTAAGAGCTATTAATCATAGATTTCAGTTTTGATTCTTTGATTAATTTTCTTATTTAATTGTAACAGTTACGATTTCGTTTGAATGACATCGGTTACATTGGATAGCATATATACAATAACTATGTGACTGGTTAAACACCCCGAATGAAACGAAATCAATCTCTTCCTCTCTTACACTTCTCCTTCATCGTTTCTCTCTTGCTGCAACCAAGGTATAATCCGGGCCAAGTGAGGGTTCGGACAATCTAGAAGAATTGTTTTCCACTGTTGTATCCTAGGAAACAAACACCCATATAGGGCGAATTTGTTTTAAGGAAACTGTGTTAAACACAGGCCTCAGTCAAGAATTTTTTGCTTTTGTTCTTTCGTACAGTTTTGGGTATATTTTCTTAACAGTCTTAAAACAAATCGTTTGTGCAAAACGACCTTGTGGGAAAAAAAATTATTCTCTTGGTTTTGTCTTACAGTGATTATAAAATCTAAATTTGTTTTCCTTCCCTCAGACTTGCAGCATCTGTTTTTAGAAATCGTTTTCTAAGACATTTTTTGTTTGTATCTATCTGTTTAACTTTATTACATCCATAATCTGTTACTGTTTTCTAAAACAGTTTTCAGATTCTTTCTTCATAGTATTAGTTGTTATTGATTTTAATCTTTAACAGTTTTATATTTGCTTCTTTTGTAGCATGACTACTGGTGAAGGTTCCCAACCACCAAAGCCTAATGGTACTCATAATGCTCAAGGAGCTCAAATGATGACCATGCCTGTCAATCATGCTGAGAAACCTAACAAGTTCTCTGGACTGAACTTTAAAAGGTGGAAGCAAAAGATGCTCTTCTATCTTACCAAATTGAATCTTGCTAGATTCTTAACTGAAGAGTCTCCTCGAAAGCCCGAGGGAGAAGTAGATGTGCAAAATTTAACTGCTATTGATGCTTGGAAACATTCTAATTTCTTGTGTAGAAATTATGTTCTTAATGGACTTATTGATTCACTTTATAATGTATATTGTGTAACAAATACAGCCAAAGAACTATGGGACTCATTGGACAAATAGTATAAAACAGAAGATGTCGGGACAAAGAAATTTGTGGTTGCCCGGTTTCTTGACTATTAAATGGCCGATGGCAAAACCGTTATGTCCCAAGTCTAAGAACTACAAGTCGTCGTACATGACATGCATGCCGAGGGTATGGGGTTTAATGAGCCTTTTTCTGTTGCTTCCATGATTGAGAAGCTACCCCCTAGTTGGGTTGATTTCAAGAATTACTTGAAACATAAGAGAAAGGAGATGTCCATTGAGGACCTTATTGTTCGCCTCCGAATTGAAGAGGACAATAAGATAGCTCAAAAGAGTAGTTATACCCCTACTTCTGAGAAAGCAAATGTGGTGGAGCATGGTCAAACTTCTGGGAAGAACAAGTCTGGAAAGGGAAAATTCCAAAAGAAAGGAAAGGGTTCACACTTGGGAGCCAAAGGTGGAACTTTCAAGAAAATTTTTCAAGGGAACTGCCATAACTGTGACCAGCGGGGTCATCGGGCTGCAAACTGCAAGCTTCCAAAGAAGGCTAAGCAGGCAAATGTTGTGGAGAAGATAACCAAAGATGTGTCTGACATCGATCTTGCAGCGGTTATTTCTGAAGTGAATCTTGTGGAGTCCAATCCAAGGGAGTGGTGGATTGACACTGGAGCTACCCCTCATGTTTGCTCGAATAGAAAATGGTTCAGAAACTTCAAGGTTGTGGATAATGGTGACAATATGTTCGTGGGAAACTCGGCCACTTTTGAGATCTAAGGTGTTGGAAAGATTGTGTTGAAGATGACGTCAGGAAGAGAGCTGACATTGAATGATGTGTTGTATGTACCCGAAATTCAAAAGAATCTCATCTCGGGTTGGTTGTTGAACAAGCATGGTTTTCGCTTGGTGTTTGAGTCAGATAAATTTGTGTTAACCAAAACTGGTGTGTATGTGGGTAAGGGATATGCTGATAGGGGTATGTTCAAACTTTGTGTAATGGCTCTTAAGCTAAGTGACAATGATAATGAAATGAATAACTCTTCTACTTACTTGCTTGAGTCTTCAAATATATGGCATGCTAGATTAGGACATGTTAATTTTGATACTCTTCGTCATTTAATTAAACTCAATCACATACCACATTTTCACATTGACTCAAAATACAAACGCAACAAGTGTGTTGAATCAAAATTAACATGACAATCTTTCAAGTCCATTCAAAGGACAATCGAACTACTTGGATTAATTCACACCGATGTATGTGAAATGAAATCAATTCCATCTAAAGGTGGAAATAAGTACTTTATCACTTTTATTGATGATTGCACTAAATTATGCTATGTCTACTTACTTAAAAGTAAAGATGAGGCTATAGAAATATTTAAAGTGTATAAAAGTGAAGTTGAGAATCAACTTAATAAGAAAATTAAAGTGTTGAGAAGTGATCGTGGAGGTGAATATGTATCACCATTTGCGGAATTTTGTGCAACTCATGGTATCATACATGAGCATACTGTACCTTATTCACCATAACAAAATGGCATGGCAGAAAGGAAAAATCGGACCTTAAAGGAAATGATGAACACCATGTTGTTAAGTTCTGGGTTGCCACCCTCAATGTGGGGGGAAGCTATACTTTCCGCTAACTACCTTTTAAATAAGGTCCCAAGAAAGAAATCGGATAAAACACCATATGAGTTATGGTCAGGTCTAAAACCATCCTACAAATACCTTCGAGTATGGGGGTGCCTTGAAAAGGTCGCGGTACCTGCACCCAAGGTGGTTAAGATAGGACCCAAAACTGTTGATTGCATATTTCTAGGATATGCACAAAACAGTAGTGCATATCGATTTCTTGTGCATGACTCAAAAATTCAAGAAATTCAAAAAGGCACAGTATTGGAGTCAAGAAATGCATCGTTCTTTGAGAATGTGTTTCCATGTCTCCATAAGGTTGAGACAAATGCTTCAAAGTTAATTAAGCACAATGAATCCTCCTATGAAAAAGAAATACAGGAAGAAGCAGAGCCCCGTAGAAGTTAAAGGGCACGAGTAGAGAAGTCATTTGGAGATGATTTTTACACTTACATGGTTGAAAGAGAGCCTCAAACTTTCAAAGAGGCAGTCACCTCTTCCGAAGAACCTTAACGGAAATAGACAATTAAAAGCGAAATGGATTCCATCTTGCACAACCATACATGGGAGCTAGTGGATTTACCACTTGGTTGCAAATCACTAGGCTATAAATGGATTTTCAAGAAGAAAATGAAAGCGGATGGAACCATTGACAGGTACAAGGCAAGACTAGTAATAAAAGGATATAGACAAAAAGGTGGCCTTGATTACTTCGACACGTACTCTCCTGTCACATGTATTACATCCATTAGATTGGTACTTGCAATCGCTTCTATAAGAAATCTTGAAGTACATTAAATGGATGTTAAAACAACTTTTCTAAATGGGGATTTAGAAGAAGAAATCTACATGGAACAACCAGAAGTGTATGTTGCCCAGGACAAGAATCAAAGGTTTGCAAACTAGTGAGGTCATTATATGGGTTGAAACAATCCCCAAAACAATGGCATCAAACGTTTGACCATGTGATGTTAGAAAATGGATACAAAATTAATGAATGTGACAAGTGTGTTTATGTTAAAAACACAAGTGAGGGTTATGTTATCTTGTGCCTTTATGTTGATGATATGCTTATTGTTGGTAGCAACGATAAAATGGTTCAATCAACAAAGGACATGCTAAATGCAAGATTTGACATGAAAGATATGGGTTTGGCAGACGTCATCCTTGGTGTGAAGATCACAAGGACTGTAAATGGACTTACATTAAATCAAACCCATTATGTGGATAAAATTATTGAGAAGTTCAACTCCGGTGATACTACTATCACTAGGACACCAATTGATACAAGTCATCATCTAAGTAAAAATAGAGGTGAAGGAGTGGCACAAGTCGAATATGCAAGAATTATTGGTAGTCTAATGTATCTTATGAGTTGTACCAGACCTGATTTAGCTTTTGCAATAAGCAAACTAAGTAGATATACCAGTAATCCGAGTGATGCACATTGGAAGAGTATTAAAAGAGTATTACAATACTTAAGGTACACTCGCAATTATGGGTTACACTATGCAAGATATCCTGCGGTCATAGAAGGGTATAGTGATGCCAATTGGATATCCGATATTAAAGATTCCAAGTCAACCAGTGGGTTTTTGTTCACACTTGGTGGTGGAGCTATATCATGGAAATCTTCAAAACAAATAGTTATAACTAGATCCACCATGGAATCGGAATTTATAGCACTTGATAAATGTGGAGAAGAAGCTGAATGGCTAATACAATTTTTGGAAGATATATCACGATGGCCTAAACCAGTTTCTGCAATCTCAATCCATTGCGATAGTTAATCAACAATTGGACGGGCACAAAGTGCTATGTATAATAGTAAGTCCCGACACGTCCGTCGAAGACACGACACCATTCGACAACTACTCTCAACTGGAGTTATCTCAATTGACTACATAAGGTCCAAGGATAACACTGCGGATCCACTAACCAAAGGGTTAAATAGGGAGTTAGTTGCAAAGTCGTCAAAAGGAATGGGATTAAAACCCATGAACAAATAAGTTATTGCGAAGGAAAACCCAACCTAGTTGACTGGAGATCCTAAGATCTAGGTTCAATGGGACAACCTACTTACATATAACATATGTGGATCACTGTGAGGATCAACCCCAACCCATTCCTATAAATAACAGTGATGTAGGTTAAGCTTATAGTAGTTGGTGATAAGTTGGAAATCATCAAGCTTTAGCTTTTAATGATTATGTTATAATCACCTATGTGAGAGAGAAGTGGGGCCGCTTCAAAGGGAATTGAATGAGAAAGTTCCTAAGAGCTCTTACAGAACCAGGCAAGTGTCCACGACCAAAACGGACACATCAATGAGAACCTAACTAGGTCAGGGAGAATCATATGAGACATGTATTAATTATTTACACAAATGGCAGAACAGTTCAAGGACATCGAGTCTACTGGTCCACTAGTAAAATAAATATGTATCTTAAGGGAAGGTTCAAAGGGTCAAACCTACCTATCTTGTGCATGATTGAACTACTGGATTTTACCTAAAGCAGCTAGCAATTGCGGATGCTGAAGCAATTTTCATTCATGTGGGAGATTGTTGGAAAATTAATTTCATTAATTTCAAAAAATGGATTTTCTCCATTTTTGAGCACAAATTTAATACTCTAAATATAATCAAAACGAGTTATTGATTATATATTTGTGTTCTCCTCCGTGATATCTACGTTTTGATATATCACACGTCCAAAACGGATTAAAAATGAAGGAGAAATTGCTTGTCAAAGTAAGGCAATTGAAGAGAAGATAAAGGAGTCAAGTGGGTTTTTAAAACTCATCCCACATTGGTGGAAGAAGGAAAAGAAAATTGGTTTATAACTACAAAGACTAGCTATCTTTGTAAGACTAATTAGAACCAACGCTCTCTCTTGCGCGTGCACGCAGGGGGGGTGCAAATGCGAGCCAAATTGGCTTCGGGCCACTGAACTTGTGTGCGGACACAAATGCACCACCGGTCGACCAGAAAAGTTCAAGGACCTTTTTTGCATTTTTTTTCTTTTTGGTTAACTATTACAAAAACAAATTAAGAGCTATTAATCACAGATTTCAGTTTTGATTCTTTGATTAATTTTCTTATTTAATTGTGACAGTTACGATTTCGTTTTAATGACATCGGTTACATTGGATAGTATATGTACAATCCCTATGTGACTGGTTAAACACCCCGAATGAAACGAAATCAATATCTTCCTCTCTTACGCTTCTGCTTCATCGTTTCTCACTTGCTGCAACCAAGGTATAATCCGGGCCAAGTGAGGGTTCGGGCAATCTAGAAGAATTGTTTTCCACTGTTGTATCCTGGGAAACAAATACCCATATAGGGCGAATTTGTTTTAAGGAAACCGTGTTAAACACAGGCGTCAGTCAAGAATTTTTTGCTTTTGTTCTTTCGTACAATTTTGGGTTATATTTTCTTAACAAAAATAAAATAGCAAATCAATAAAAATTTAGTATAACATATATATATATATATATATATATATATATATATATATATATATATATATATATATATATATATATACACATACATACATACTTACAAACCATTCCAAATGTTAAGCTTTAAAAACTGCATCACTATAACAACACAATTAACTGTGGGGTTATTTTTTAGGTATTGTGACATTTGATATGCTTGAGTTCCAGATACAGTAACCTGCAGATGTATAGACCTAAATAAACGATGAAATTAGTTATTACTATTAAATTGTGATTAATTAAAGATAATAAAAAAATAAAAAAAATATAAGCTCACTTTTGGTTGCTAAGTGTGAGTTTTATATAATGCTTGGATGCTACAAGATTTGATGTTTCAAGCGGCCGAAATGACACAATCTGTCCAATAACATCTACACAAGTACAACACAAGATATATTATTGCATTAATATTAAAATATTAAAATAATAAAATGTATAATAAAGAACACAAGTGATAAAAGTGACTGAAATAAAATTTAATAACTAACCAAAGAATGGGTCTCTTGGGCATGTTTGTTCTATGATAGAATTAAAATTAACAAACATAAACCCATTCATCGGACCCGAGAAATCCTCACATTTTTTAGGATACTTTTTCAATCCAAAGTTATGGTTTGTTTATGACATGTATAACTAAAACCATTAATAATAGCCACTATATTTGGTTTTAGAATTATATAAGTTTCATCTTCCTTTAATAGATGACCAAATCTGGAGAAATTCTTTTGTACCCTGTTAAATCAAATAAATAAGAATTATTTGTTTGTTGAAAAATATGTAATATTGAATGGGATATAAAACATATACAACAAACCTCCTCGTCCATCAGGATCATTTCAATTGAAAAAACCGTATTATTCTTGGTAAAGTTCCACATTTTCAGCACCCGTACCTTGATATGTGAATTATCATCAATTTATTCAATGTTTTTTTAGGTAAACTTTATTACCTATATATTCATTTCCTGCAAAACGATTGAAAGCATATAAAAATGTAAGCAAATAACATTTTTGTAAAGTAATATATGCAGTTATCGAAATTGTACAAATACATATTAAAATGGTTCATATTTAGTACAAATATAGCAAATAAGATATATGCACCAAAAAACAATGTTTGAAAATTTCTTTACACATAGCGGTTTTTTGGAAAAGTTACAGAAATGGTCCTTGGATCAAATGTTTTTAGATAATTCGTCATTTTAGTGTAATACAACATTATCAAACGTAAAAAACTTAAATAGTTAAAATAATACATACTAAAATGGTTTCTACATAGTACAAATATAGCATATCTGAATTAATAGTGTTACATTATTGATCCCTATACAAATTTTTGTAAAAAAAATTTTGCAAGTTTTTTTAAAGTAATATATGCAATTATCGAATTTATACAAATACATACTAAAATGGTTCCTATCTAGTACAAATATAGCAAATAAGATAACAAAAAAAAAACGGTGTTTGAAAATTTCTTTACACATAACAGTTTTTTTGGAAAAGTTACAAAAATGGTCCCTGATCAAATGTTTTTAGATAATTGGTCATTTTAGTGTAATACAACATTATAAAACGTAAAAAACTTAAATAGTTAAAATAATACATACTAGAATGATTTCTATGTAGTACAAATATAGCATATCTAAATTAATAGTGTTACATTATTGATCCATATACAAATTTTTGTAAAAAAATATTTGCATTTTTGTAAAGTAATATATGCAATTATCG
Organism: Lactuca sativa; assembly: GCF_002870075.4. NCBI lineage: Eukaryota > Viridiplantae > Streptophyta > Magnoliopsida > Asterales > Asteraceae > Lactuca > Lactuca sativa. Next base: position 225,529,730 of record NC_056630.2, read on the forward strand.
AATATATACAAATGCATACTAAAATGGTTCCTATTTAGTAGAAATATAGCAAATAAGATAACAAAAAAAGTGTTTGAAAATTTCTTCAAACATAGCAGTTTTATGGAAAAGTTACAGTGTCACATTATTGATCCCTATAAAAATTTTTGTAAAAAAATGTTGGCATTTTTGTAAAGTAAAAACTAAACAGGATTTACAAAAATATCAGTGTTTGAACTATAAACGTGAATAAATTGTCCCTATGGAAAATGTTTCAACATAATTGGTCATTTTGGTGTACTAATTGATTGTCAAATGTACAAAACGTAAACAGTAAAAATAATACATACTAAATTGGTCCGTACATAGATTTAAATTAGAATCAACCTTAAAAACGATAAATTGATAATTTTTTAAGTGGAAAGAATAGAAGATTAACACTATACATTTCTTAAAGATGAAGAATTAAGTACATAAACATGAAAACTCTGGAAAATATATGCAGTTATCGAAATTGTACAAATACATGAATTCAGATTGTCTTGTAAAAGAAAGACTGAACACAAATTGCTAAACTTGTATAGTTGTTCTTGTCGTGGAGGATGAATATGCAGTAAACGATCACAAAATCAAGGAAATTATAACTGGTACAGATAGGAAGGATTGAAGAACTTATGTTAGCAACTTGATTTATTGAATAAATTATGTTAAAAGAAATAAAATTGAGAAGATATAGTAAAGAAGAACTGAAGAAGCATATCGTTTGTAATGAATTATCTGAAACAGAATCGTGACAAAATAGAAACGTAAAGATGGTATAGTGGTATATATTTCGGTATGTATTTATTTGGTGCAGATTTTTTGGGATTTAATGACCGGAAATGAACTAACTTCCAAATAGAATAAACAAACTTCCATATTTTATTGGATTGGATATGAACGAATTTGAAATTTGAATTTACGATTTCTGCATATGTTTTTCAATTATTATTTGGAAATCTTTCATCTATATTTCTGTTTGTTGAATGTATTTGATTTGATCGGTGCAGATTTTTTCGGAGGGCAGATACGTAAATATATATGAAGAAAAGAAGCGGGAAAACACCATTTAGGGGGCTGGAAGAGTGACACGTGGGCATATTGTACTTATTTATTAGGATAGGGGATCATTTTGTTTTTATCAAACCCTTTATAAAAATTATAATTATTGATCATACATTCCCAAACAATTATCGTTATACATGATTTGATGTTTTATCTTTAAATATATCATCGATATTGCAATACATTTATTTTTATTTTTATCAATAATAAAAAAATATCTATATTTTATATTCAAAATAACAACCCAAAATGTAGCACCTGATTCTTGGTACGTATTCTTGTATTTAATCATTTTATTGATTTGGAATTTTGGCCTTGGTCTCGGCGAGTCGAAGGATTGACTCGCCGAGTAGAAGCGGGATGACACACGGAGTTTAAGTTGCGGACTCGGACAGTTGGGTCCCAGACTCGGCGAGTAGCCGCTGTCTGGACAAACCCTAATCCAGGTGATTGCACCCTATTTAAACACTCTAACTCGGCCTCCCTTGTCCCTAACACTTCCAGAGAGCTGTTGAGTGAAACCCTAACCCCCCATTGTTCTTGTGAGTGATTCTTGGCTTTGTGAGGTAAGTTTGGAGCTTAGAAGAAGAAGAAGGAGGTTGAAGAGTGCAAGGAGGGGAAGTAGATCCGAAATCGACATTGTGAGAAGCTTCCATTCAGGTAGAAAAGTTCCTACCTTGATCACTAGTTCATTAGATCCCCTTTTTGTCCCTAATTGATGGTTTTCAAGCCCTAAAACCTCAAACACCATGTGGTTAAGCTCTATGTTCTGAAAGGATTTCAGATCTGGACCTTATGGACATCTTAGAAGTGTAAAGTCTCTGTGGTTGAAGTGATTGATGTCCCTATTGAGTGTATGACCTCATAAAGAGCTTGGAATTGCCTTTTGGAGCTCATAGGGCCATGCATGCACGTAAAGTTTGCAACTTTACGTGATAATCATACCCTAGGAGTTTAGATCTATGGTTTGGAATCATTGCAGGTCTCAGATTTGGTCTGTATGGGAGGAAGGTTGAAGGGACTCGGCGAGTTCCAAAGTGGACTCAGCGAGTTCTATGAAGATGGTCCTAGACTCGACGAGTTGGATGAACAACTCGGCGAGTCCTTTGAAGATTGCCTGGAACTCGACGAGTTGTTCTTCAAACTCGGCGAGTCATATGAACTGTTATTGAGTTAAGAGGGGTTTAAGTGTAGAAGGTCCAACCCTTCGTAGTTGCACGCTGGATTAGCAATTTAACGTGTAGCAATAGTCCCAAAAACCCAAATCCATAAGATGGATGCTCTGGTGAGGATTTGGAAGCGCGTAGGAGATCTGCTCGGGGGACTCGGCGAGTTGTTCTCGGACTCGGCGAGTCAGATCGCGAGTCGGTCTAATCGTCCCAAGTAGTGAGTTAAGGGTGACCCAGTGAGTGGGAAGATGAACTTGATGAGTTAGTGTTGGGATAATAGGAGAGCGACTCAGTGAGTCTGTGCCATGACTCGGCGAGTCCAGTCAACTAGAAGTTGACTTTGACCAAGGAGTTGACCTTGGACCAGGGGTAGGTCAGTCATTTGACCTAAGGGTATTTAGGAGTGACTAATCAATGTTTATGGATTTATAGCCGGAGGATTGCCGGTGCAGCAGTCAGTCGTCTAGCAAGCAGACTTTCAGCAGCTACTGTTTGAGGTGAGTTACCTTCCAGTAGCGGTGGATTTACGGCCACAATGCCGGCCCACCAGTAGGAGTTGTATGTTAGATGGTTGTCTTTGTGATATTCATCTAGGTTTGCTACTACTTGATATGTTTATGTGCCAATATGTTATGATGTTATGTGATAGTGGTAGTAGGGGTGAAATAGTCCCCGGTTACTGGTCGATAGGAATGAAGGGGTAGTTTAGTACCTAACCATGCTAGCCAGATTATGATATGTGTGATATGATATTATGTGGTAGTAGTAGGGGTGAAATAGTCCCTGGTTACTGGTCGAAAGGACCGAAGGGGAGGCCAGCACCCATATATGCTAGGCAGTATCCGTTCGAAAGGACCGAAGGGGAGGCCAACACCCAGATATGCTAGGCAGTATCCGGTCGAAAGGACCGAAGGGGTAGGTCGGGCACCCAGATATGCCTGATAGTATTTGTATGTTATGTGATTGTATGGTATGTGGTATGATGGAGGAACTCACTAAGCTTCGTGCCTACAGTTTACAGTTTTGTTTTCTGGTACCTCTTCTTCGAAGGGGAAGGAGCTGGCGCGGTAGCGGCACATCATACACGCACATTGTTTTCCGCACCATGAGTTATTCTGGGATTTTGTACTCTGACATTATGGTTGTTTTTATGTTTTGGTTTTCAGACACAAAATATGTTTATGAAATGATAGGATCAAACGATGTTTATTCACAAATGTTTTCCAAAGTATTGATTTAAAAATGAAATTTTTGGACATGAAAATTGGGTCGTTACAAGTTGGTATCAGAGCCCTAGTTTGAGGGATTCAGACGCACCTTTGGGGGTGTCTGGACTCAAACCGAGGGATTAAAAGATTTTATAAGAAAGTGGTTTTCTAAAGAATAAAACAAAAGAGTTTTTGAGAAAGAACAAGTGTGTGATGTGCGCAACCGGTCGTGCTCAAGTAAGTATTCCCCAAAGTACCCATATAATATTATGTTATGTTTATCAGATTCAGTAGAACATCATGCTAGAATAGGACTAAGGATCTAGGAATGATGCCTTATGTGCTTGCTTTATGTGCTTCAGCTTATGAGAATTGCATGCTAGTATTGAGTAGACAGTAGTAGGATTGCCTATTTAGGTTATGCCTGGTAGTATGAGCTTAGCATTATATGCTAGTTCAGCTTCTCATTTTGAGGACAGATTGGCTTGAGTAGTTTTCCTGCGTCCGAGTGCTGCTTGCTTTGTACTTTGTGGGACTCTGAGTGATGGGAGTTAGCCATTAGGTGAACACGTCACGTCACATGTGGTCAGGGTTAAATAATCTCAGAGTGCTGGGTTTGGCCCTATTGCGCAGCTATTGTCTGAGTCTAACTGATGTAGGGACAAGTCTATTACTCGAAGTATTATCTGAGCCTTATCACATGTGATGGTATTCAGGTGATGGCTAATTGGCATTACAAGGAGGCCTTCAGCAGCTGAGGACCGGTTTGGGTAGGGCCAGAGATTTTCCCTAGGGTAAGCCTAGGATGAGGATAGCAGTGATTAACAGTGGTAAAAAGGGATCTGGTGGAGTCAAGGCAGTCCTTGAAGAAGGTTCGGATAGATGTGGAAGGTAGTATGGGCCCGTACTACTGAAAGTAGAGAATCCGTACCCGAACTGAGGAAGGCTGAGACACGACCAGGGAACTTGTAGTAGATGTGATCCCTCAAGAGGTATCAGTATCACTAACGGTTGGTATTATGTATTACAGAATGGTGGTACTACGTCCGAGGCCAGCAGTTGGCAGTTCAGGAGAGGGATCGGGTTCGGGATCAGGTTCCGAGCCAGTAGATGAGGGGTCATGCGAGTTCATCGCGTCAGAGATCACCAGAGGCATCGTTGAGTCGACCCCCATCATCTTCGGGTCGATCAAGGAAGGGATAGTTGAGCTGATGGAGGACCGCTTCAGGGCGTTCAGGAGTGACATGGCATCTGGCAAGTCAAGATCTCGCACACTGTCCTTTAAGGACTTCTGGGGTAGTGGTGCGCCGGATTTCCATGGGGCGAAGGACCCCGTTACTGCCATACGATGGATTGCGGACATTGAGTCCGCACAGCTGACCAGCTTCTGCTCCGAGGGGTCGAAGGTGAGATATGCAACAGGGTGTTTGAGAGACAGAGCTAGAGACTAGTGGGAGTCTGTTGGTGACTCATTGGGAGCCTCGGCTGTTGAGGCTATGACATGGTCAGTTTTTGTGACCCGGTTCCAAGCAGAGTTTGCGCCAACGGTAGAGCTTCAGCAGCTGGCTAGAGAGTTTTTGGACATGAGACAGACTACGGAGACTATGGCGGAGATCACCGCCAAGTTCCGGGAGAGGGCATTGCTGGTGCCCCAGTATGCGGGAGATGAGGATATGAGGAGGACCCGCTATCATGACATGCTATGAGCTGACATCCGGGAGCATGTTAGTTTTTCAGCTTGCCCTACCATGGATTCCATGATTGCCAGGGCTAGGGAGAGGGAGATTGATCTGGAACATATCCGGAAGAGAAAGGCTGAGGAGGGACAAGTTTCAGGGGCTTCGGGGAAGAAGCCCAAGGGATCAGATGCTGGGCCGAAAAGCCAACAGGGGCGAGGGCACTGCAGGGAATGCGGCAAGATGCACGAGGGAGCGTGCAAGTTGGGATTGTCAGGCTGCTATAAGTGCGGAAAAATGGGGCATTTTAGCAGGGATTGTACCGCCCCTGCACCTGTATTTTCGACGTCTGAGTTGTTGTGTTTCCACTGCAACCAGAGGGGCCATAGGAAGGCCAATTGCCCCTAGTTGACAGCAGCATCAGCGCCAGTGATGGCGCTAGCTCCAGCGACCCTGCGGATCACAGATGGCCGGCATGGCAAGTCGGAGGCTCCAGTGGTGAGGAGCCGGGCCTTTCAGCTGACTACAGAGGAGGCACGCGCCACACCCGATGTGGTGACGGGTATGATTTCTTATTTATGCTTTTATGTTATGCTGCTGTAATTTTGATATGTTATATGTATGTTCTCTATTTAGGATCGTTCCATGTGAACGGTATCCCAGTTCAGGTATTGTTGGATTCGGGTACTACCCGATCGTTTGTTTCTCTTGCGCTCAGTAAGAGATTTTTCGAGTCTTCAGGCATGTTGGATTGCCCTCTAGACATAGAGATTGCAGATGACCGTTCGGTGTGAGCATCAACGGTATTCCGAGATTGTGTGCTGAGATTATTCGAGGAGCGCTACCTGGTGGATCTGGTTCCCATACCTTTGCGGGGGAACAAGGTTATTATCGGTATGGACTGGTTAAGCCCCAATGAGGCAGTGATTGACTGCACGCAACAGTTGGTGCAGATCAGGACCCCAAGTAGGGGAGAGCTGGTGATTCAGGGCGAGAGGCCACAGCGGGGACCAACCTTATGTTCAGAAGCGAGAGCTAGGCGTTACCTTCAGTAGGGTTGCGCAGGATATGTCGCTTATGTTATGGATACCCGGGAGGCGGGAAAGGCGACAGTGGGCGATGTGACCATGGTGCGAGAGTTTACGGATGTGTTCCCCGAGGAGATGCCAGGGATACCTCCAGAGAGGCAGGTGGAGTTCAGGATCGACCTAGTTCTTGGTGCGGCTCCGATACTCAAGGCAACATATCAGTTGGCTCATCCTGAGATGCAGGAGTTGTCTTCACAGCTGCAGGAGCTGTTAGACAAAGGATTCATTAGACCGAGTAGTTCTCCTTGGGGAGCCCCGATTCTATTTGTGAAAAAGAAGGACAGGTCGCACCGGATGTGTATAGATTACTGGGAGCTGAAGAAGGTAACAGTGAAGAATCGTTACCTACTCCCGAGGATTGATGACCTCTTTGACCAACTACAGGGAGCATATTGGTTCTCCAAGATTGATCTGCGTTCAGGATATCATCAGATGAGGGTCAGAGATGAGGATGTGCAGAAGACCGCATTTTGGACGTGCTATGGCCACTACGAGTTTCAGGTGATGCCCTTCGGGCTCACCAATGCTCCTGCCACGTTCATGGTCCTCATGAACCGCGTATGTAGACTGATGTTAGACCGGTCTGTGATAGTGTTTATTGATGATATCTTGGTTTATTCCAAGACGCAGGAGGAGCACGAGGAGCACCTGTGGGAGGTGCTAGGGACTTTGAGGAGGGAGAACTTGTATGCCAAGTTCTCCAAATGTGAGTTTTGGTTGCACGAGGTGCAGTTTCTTGGGCACCTTGCCAACCAGAACGGGATTTCGGTAGACCCGGCCAAGGAGGAGGCCGTGATGAGATGGGAGGTTCCGAAGTCTGCATATGAGATTCGGAGTTTCCTGGGATTAGCGGGCTATTATCAGAGATTCATTCAGGACTTCTCCAAGATAGCCGTACCCCTGACCAGGCTAACGAGGAAAGCCGTGGTTTTTCGTTGGGGGCCCGAGCAGCAGGCCGCGTTCGAGACGTTGAGACAGAGATTGTGCGAGGCGCCAATCTTAGCCCTGCCAGAGGGCATAGAGGATTTTGTTGTGTACTGCGATGCGTCCATCTCGGGTTTGGGCGCAGTGTTGATGCATGGAGGGCACGTTATTGCTTACGCGTCGAGGCAGCTGAAGCCTCATGAGGCGAATTACCCGACACATGATTTGGAGCTAGGGGCTGTGGTGTTCGCCCTCAAGATTTGGCGTCATTACCTCTATGGGGTTCGCTATACGATTTACACGGACCACAAGAGCTTGAGGTACCTTATGGATCAGCTGAATCTAAACATGAGACAACGTTGGTGGCTTGATGTGGTGAAAGATTATGATTGTGAGATCCTTTACCATCCGGGGAAAGCCAATGTGGTGGCTGATGCGCTTAGCCGTAAGGCAGCGCCGTGTTGAGATATCTGCTTGAGGGTGACAGTGGTGACTCCGCTATTGGAGCGGATTCGAGAGGCTCGGTAGGAGGCTATGAAGGAGGAACATCGAAAGAGTGAGCAGAGTGTAGGGCAGGTTTCCTCCTTCGACTATGATAGCCGAGGGTTATTGTCTCTTGACCGTAGGGTGTGGGTCCCTTATCATGGATGCGTGTGTCAGGTTTTGATGGAGGAGGTGCACAAATCCTGGTTCTCCATTCATCCCGGGGTGACGAAGATGTATAGGGATCTTCGTCTGGACTATTGGTGACCCTGCATGAAGCGGGATGTGGCATGGTACGTAGAGCGGTGCTTGACCTACAGGAAGGTCAAGGTGTAATTCCAAGCTCTCGTATGACTATGAGACTCACAATCAGGCTTCGCACCTTAGTACGCCGAGCATCAGAGACCGCACAACAAGATGCAGCCATTGGATATTACGCTTTTGAAATGGGAAGACATCACGATGGATTATATCACCAAGCTTCCCAGGACCGCACGGGGGGTGCATTCGATCTGGGTCATCGTCGATCGATTGACCAAGAGCGCCCACTTTATCCCGATTCAGGAGAGCATCTTGGCCGAGAAATTGGCCGATATCTATATCAGGGAGGTGGTGGCGCGGCAGGGAGTGCCAGTTTCGGTGATTTCGGATAGGGATGTGCGGTTCACATCTAAGTTTTGGAAGAAATTCCATGACGATTTGGGTACTCGTCTGCATTTCAGCACCGCCTTTCACCCACAGACAGATGGCCAGAGCGAGCGGACCATCCAGACTCTGGAGGACATGCTGCGGGCATGTCTTTTAGAGTTCGGAGGTAGCTGGGATACCTACCTTCCGTTGGCGGAGCTCTCGTATAATAATAGTTATCATGTGAGTATCGACCGTCCTCCCTTCAAGATGTTGTATGGGAGGAGGTGCAGGACCTCGATATGCTGGGGCGAGGTTGGCCAGAGGGTCATGGGGAGCACTGAAGTAGTTCTCAAGACGACAGAGAAGATTCAGCAGGTCAGGAGCAGGCTTCAGACTGCTCAGAGTCGACAGAAAAGTTATGCCGATAAGCACCGATCAGACCTGGAGTTTCAGGTCGGGGATATGGTTCTCCTGAAAGTGTCGCCTTGGAAGGGTGTCATCCGATTCAGGAAGCAGGGCAAGTTGGGTCCCAGGTTTATTGGAGCCTTTAGGGTTGTAGCCCGGGTGGGCAAGGTGGCATACCGGCTGGATCTTCCAGCCGAACTCAGTCAGATCCACAACACTTTCCACGTCTCCCAGCTGCGGAAGTGCCTGGTGGATGACTCAGCGGTGATACCCTTGGAGGACATTCAGGTTGATGATAGCCTGAATTACATCGAGCGTCCTGTAGCGATCCTTGACCGGAAGTCGAAGGATCTGAGGAACAAAAGAGTGGAACTCGCGAAAGTGCATTGGCAGCACCGGATGGGGTCGGAGTGGACGTGGGAGCCGGTGGACGAGATGATGGAGCATTACCCCGAGCTGTTTCAGGAGCGAGCAGCAGACTTCGAGGACGAAGTCTAAAATAAGTGGGGGAGATTTGTAGCACCTGATTCTTGGTACGTATTCTTGTATTTAATCCTTTTATTGATTTGCAATTTTGGCCATGGACTCCGCGAGTCGAAGGACTGACTCGCCGAGTAGAAGCGGGATGAGACGCCGGAGTTTAAGTTGCGGACTCGGCGAGTTGGGTCCCAGACTTGGCGAGTTGCCGCTGTCTGGACAAACCCTAATCCAGGTGATTGCACCCTATTTAAACACTCTAACTTAGCCTCCCTTGTCCCTAACACTTCCAGAGAGCTATTGAGTGAAACCCTAACCCCCCATTGTTCTTGTGAGTGATTCTTGGCTTTGTGAGGGAAGTTTAGAGCTTAGAAGAAGAAGAAGAAGGTTGAAGAGTGCAAGGAGGGGAAGTAGATCCGAAATCGACACTGTGAGAAGCTTCCATTCAGGTAGAAAAGTTCCTACCTTGATCACTAGTTCATTAGATCCCCTTTTTGTCCCTAATTGATGGTTTTTAAGCCCTAAAACCTCAACCACCATGTGGTTATGCTCTATGTTCTGAAAGGATTTCAGATCTGGACTTTATGGACATCTTAGAAGTGTAAAGTCTCTGTGGTTGAAGTGATTGAGGTCCCTAGTGAGTGTATGACCTCATAAAGAGCTTGGAATTGCCTTTTTGAGCTCATAGGGCCATGCATGCACGTAAAGTTTGCAACTTTACGTGATAATCATACCCTAGGAGTTTAGATCTATGGTTTGGAACCGTTGCATGTCTCAGATTTGGTATGTATGGGAGGAGGGTTGAAGGGACTTGGCGAGTTCCAAAGTGGACTCAGCGAGTTCTATGAAGATGGTCCTAGACTCGACGAGTTGGATGAACAACTCAACGAGTCCTTTGAAGATTGCCTGGAACTCGACGAGTTGTTCTTCAAACTCGGCGAGTCATATGAAATGTTATTGAGTTAAGAGGGGTTTAATTGTAGAAGGTCCAACCCTTCGTAGCTGCACGCTGGATTAGCAATTTAACGTGTAACAATAGTCCCAGAAACCCAAATCCTCAAGATGGATGCTCTGGTGAGGATTTGGAAGCGAGTAGGAGATCTGCTCGGGGGACTCAGCGAGTTGTTCTCAGACTCGGCGAGTCGGATCGTGAGTCGGCCTAATCATCCCAAGTAGTGAGTTAAGGGTGACTTAGTAAGTGGGAAGAGGGACTCGACGAGTTAGTGCTGGGATAGTAGGAGAGGGACTCGGCGAGTCTGTGCCACGATTGGGCGAGTCCAGTCTCGGCGAGTCTGTGCCATGACTGGGCGAGTCCAGTCAACTGGAAGTTGACTTTGACCCAGGAGTTGACCTTGGACCAAGGGTAGGTCAGTCATTTGACCTAAGGGCATTTAGGACTGACTAATCTATGTTTATGGATTTATAGCCGGAGGATTGTCGGTGCAGCAGTCAGTCGTCTAGCAAGCAGACTTTCTGCGGCTACTTTTCGAGGTGAGTTACCTTCCAGTAGCGGAATGTCGGCCCACCAGTAGGAGTTGTATGTTAGATGATTGTTTTTGTGATATTCATTATAGGTTTGCTACTACTTGATATGTTTATGTGCTAGTATGTTATGATGTTATGTGATAGTGGTAGTAGGGGTGAAATAGTCCCCGATTACCGGTCGATAGGACCGAAGGGGTAGTTTAGTACCCAACCATGCTAGCCAGATTATGATATGTGTGATATGATATTATGTGGTAGTAGTAGGGGTGAAATAGTCCCCGGTTACCGGTCGAAAGGACCGAAGGGAAGGCCAACACCCAGATATGCTAGGCAGTATCTGGTCGAAAGGACCGAAGGGGTAGGTCGGGCACCCAGATATGCCTGACAGTATTTGTATGTTATGTGATTGTATGGTATGTGGTACGATGGGGGAACTCACTAAGCTTCGTGCCTACAGTTTACAGTTTTGTTTTCAGGTACCTTTTCTTCGATGTGGAAGGAGCTGGCGCGGTAGCGACACATCATACACGCACATTGTTTTCCGCACCATGAGTTATTCTGGGATTTTGTACTCTGACATTATGGTTGTTTTTATGTTTTGGTTTTCAGACACGAAATATGTTTATGAAAGGATAGGATCAAACGATATTTATTCACAAATGTTTTCGAAAGTATTGATTTAAAAATGAAATTTTTGGACGTGAAAATTGGATCGTTACACAAAAACAATTGGGTGTTGCACCAAGCCCAATTTCTAAAGTTATTTTAAATAGAAACGTTATAAACTAAAAGTTAACCATTTATCGTCCTAAAAAGTTTGCAATTGAGAATCATAAAAAAGTGTGTTTTTTATTGCATTTCTTACCAAACCTATACTAATAAACGATGGGTCATCAGAATCTATTTAGAAACATTTTGAACTAGAAATATTTCTCCGGGCTTTGACAAATTCTACTAGATTTATACATAATTTGTGTTTTTGAATAATTATTATTTAGATTCAACAATTTCTTGTTGAAAACTAATGCCAACTTTTGCTATAACATGTTGTGGTTTTTGATCTATTTCAAGTTCCTTATTCTTCCAGTTGCTTTGTCCATCAGAAACTTGTTTTTTTTGAGAACTCAACTTTCAAATAAATAAAGATCTTATCTTGATGAGATAAAAATAATAGAATAAACAATCTTTAGGATATCCTATGAATATATACTTAGTAGATCTTGGGTCTAGAAGCTTTTTGTCTTACATAAGTTTCACATCCCCAAAACATTAAGTAACATAAAGATGAAACATTTCCATATTAATTCTCACAAAGTGTTTTATCTACTTCTTAGTTTGATTTGTATTCAAAATACGAGTGGTAATGATTAACATAATCCTAAAATGATAAAAGGAAGAATATTTATACTTATTAGTTAAACGATATCTAATAAGGTTTGGTTCACCATTTATTATTGCTAAAGCCTTCGATGATCCTATGGAACAGTTTTTCAACTTCATATTGAAACAACTTTGAACATTTCAAAAGTTTCACATTTATGTTTTATCATACAAATATAATTAGAACGATTATAGTGGTTAATGAAGTTCATGAGGTATCTTGCCCTATATCTTGACATTCTTTCTGTAAGAGCGCAATATATCACTATGTATTATTCCTAACAAAATTCTTTTCTTTACTATTTAGAGAAAATAATATTAGTAATCTTTCACATATAAATATGATTCTTATATGTCAAATAAACTATGTTTGGTTTCTTTCAAAATTCATTTTTTGTTGTTGGAATATGTGTATCTTGTTTTTGTAATAAATATAACAATGTCATAGATAAGTTCGATTTAAATCATATTTGAATATAAGGTGTTTTCAAATAGAACTCTTGTTTAGAGAAACATTGATATTTGCTTTATAATATTATTAAGAGATGTAATTCTTGAAATAAGAATAATCATTTCAGAATATGGATGCGATCATTTTGAAAAACGATTAAGTAAATTATCAATCATCTACCATATAACTTAGACATATATTAGTCAAACACAATTTAAAACATACATTGTTCAAAACACTTATTGTTTTATGGTGCAAGTCTATTATGCCCAAAACAAACATAAATAATAAATTCCAAATGTACTACTCTATAATTTTTGCTTCTTAGCTAGATGGAGTACCAATTTGCTTCTTCTCAGCCATATACTCTTCTTAAATATTTGTAAGACATTTATAAATATTAGTTTAATAGTTAGTATCAAGTACTCGAGTGTTATATGAAAAGTAAAGTCCTATCATATAGATATAGAATTATGGGCATTTTCTTTATTAACTCCTTAATAAAATATGACAATCTGTAACATCCCCTTGACACGTATCACAATATTGTCTGCTTTGGGCTCCCGGCACGAAAATTCCCAGAGGTTCACCCATCCCTAAATTGCTCTCTCCCGTGCACGCTTAACTGTAGAGTTCTTGTAGGATTTCTAATTCTCATGGATTTAAAATGTGTTGTGACAAGGAAGGTACATAAATCCCTTATACATACCTTGTCATAATGCGTTTTAAAGTCGTGAGGACAGTAGATCTCATAAGAACTCTGCAGTTAAGCGTGCCCGGGCAAGAACAATTCAGGGATGGGTGACCCCTGGGAAGTTTACGCATCGGGAGCCCAAAGCGGACAATATTATGACACGTACCAGATGGGGATGTTACAAATGGTATCATAGCTAGGGCACGGGTCGATGTGTTCAGCAGGGACATCGAACCCTATAATGAGGGCTGCAGGTGGGTTACACCTGATCCCGTATCGTATGGGAAGGAGAACGAAACCTTTCTTAAAGGGGCATGGATACCTTCCATGTCACAACATGTTTTAAAGTCGCGAGGGCAGTAGGTCCCATAAGAACTCTGCAGTTAAGCATGCCCGGGCGAGAACAATTCGGGGATAGGTGACCCCCTAAGAAGTTTTCATGTCGGGATCCCAAAGCGGACAATATTGTGATATGTACTAGAGGGGGATGTTACATAATATTCTCTCGTCTTTAAGAAGAACTTGAGTCTCACTTGTCTTTGAAACATTTCATACAAGTGAATTATCATGTCATGTGCTAAAAAAATGTTCTAGTCCTTTCCGAAAGTATGGAAACACATATTCAAGCGTAAGTCATGATACATAGTCTGAATCATAAAAATGTTTCAAGTTTTAACCATGCTTTATGAGCTTATATAGAAGTGAGAGTAGTTTGAGAACCATTCTTAACTTTTGATATAAAGTAAAGAAGTTATATATGTACACAATTTCCTTTTAAAGAATGGATCGTAGGGTTAAAATATTCGGTGTGTTTGCATTTTCGGTCATCTCCAAAATTTTAACAAAATTCATTTAGTATTATCAATATTATATCTTCAATAACTAATACCCTTCATAATTGTAAAACATTAGTTATTAAAGTCTAAGATCCAAGTTGCAAAACAAATAAATGGTTAGGTGACATTTATCCAAATTATTTAATTCAACAAGGTAGGTAGCGATTATTAATTAGATTCTTATATATAATTCTTAGGGGGATGAGATCACTAATAAAATTTGTTAATTGACATGCATTGTTTGATCCTATTTATGCCTCAGACATCTCTTGCTTAGGTGACCTTTATCACAAAATATTTCCGACCAAATAATCCCATTTGAAAAACATATAGAACTGGAACATAACTACTGGTTAGGTAACATTTATCCCACTAGAATTTTCGAAACCACCTTGACCATCAAAAGGTAAACACAGGTGGTTAGGTTAACTTTATCCCACAAAGACCATTCAAGTGATGTGTAAGTGCCTTTCAAAAGGACGACACAGACTTGCATTTTTGAAAGGGGTATTTTTTATGCTTTATAATTTTAGTCTTTAAAACATATGATACCATGGTTATTGCATGCATCCAACAATCCATGATATCCTTTTATTAAAATCAAAATTTATTGTTAAGTTCTTTATAAAATCCAAATTTGCATTTCAACGTATTCAAATTTTAAAATAAATATTATATATTAAGGTTTGACGTCTGAGCATTAAAGATCCTTTTATAAAAATATTTTAATAAAACTTTCTTTTATTATTTTTAGGTTTGGAGTTTAAATAACTCTCTAAAATCCTAATTTTAAACTTATAATTTTCTAATCATCGAAATTTTCCATTATATAGTTTTAAACTATAGAACTCATTTTTGTTTTAAAACTAAATTTATCATCTTATGTTAAAAGACAAATTTTATAAAACCAAACTTTATGTTGTATTTTTTTATGTTCACTATATTATCTTTCATAACAACAAGCATCAGAAGCATATCATATGTGAATAAACCAAACCATAAATCAGTGACATTTTGTGAGCCATCACAAAAATATAACTTCTATTCCTAAGGGACATTAATGACAAGATCTTTTATGATGTCCTCCATGACAAGATATTTCATAACAACAAGCATCAGAAGCATATAATATGTGAATAAACCAAACCATGAAAAGTACCTTTTCCATCACACACTTCAAAATTCATTGAAATGAATGTTGATCTTTAAAATAGCCACCATCTTCAATAATGTTACATTTTGTAACATCTCGATGATAAGGTACTTCTAATTTTAACCCTATAATTGAATTATATTGCATTTTGGTCCCTAAGGTGAAAGAAGTGTACATTGGAAGCCCTAGTGGCATTTTCGTAATTTGGGAAGTTTGGGAGTACGCCATGCGTACGTGTGTATACTTAGCATACTAAGGCACACCTTAGTACGCATGGCGTACATAGGTACGTAGGGCTTATGTGCCAGACATGCAAACCCTATTTTTTAGGGTTTGGCTCATATTTAAACCCCATTATAGCCTCATTTTCCCTCACCTCATCAGCCTCCATCCTTTTGATACGATTTTGAAACCATAATCCCTCTTGTGAAGCATTTCTAAGCTTGTGTGTGTCTGTTTTGTGCTTTTGAAGAAGAAGGAAGGAAGAGGAGACCGCCTTGAAGGAGTGAAGCTCTCTAGATCCAGGATCACGCCACCTTTTGGCACCAATTTAAGGTATCAAGTTCTGAACATGGTGTAATTTCTTATAGATCTTGTTGTGGGATTAGTTTTAGGTTCTTTTTGTCCCAAATGTGGTGTTTCATGAACAAAGCATGTTCTTGACCCATTAAGTTGTCCTTTTAAACCCTTGGAAGGGTCTTGAGTCATAAAAATGGGTTTTAAATGGTTGGTGTTTCTCCTTGCATCTTGTAGAATGTATTAATGGATTAAGAAGTTGAGTTAAGCACTTAATGGGCATGCAAAGTCATAAAGTTGGAAACTTTATGACTCTTGAGTGTATTTTAGCCATGGATCTGAAATATGGACGTAAGAGCTTACGTCATTAAGCTCTTAAAGAGTTTTGGACCTTATGGGAGTACGCCCTGTGTACTTGGAGTATGTTGAACATACGAGGTCAACCACCCCGATGGTGGTGAACATGCGAGTACGCCCATTGTATCTTTGGAGTATGCCACACATACTCATTCTGAGTTGACTCGGCTGGGTTGACTCAGTTGATTTATGAATTTTGATTGGTCTTTAAAAGTTTAAATTTCTCGTGATTTTTATGGGTGTTACAAATTGGTATCAGAGCCTTGGTTTGAGTGAATTAGAGGAACACTCGTGTGAATCCAGTCTCAAACTAAGGAAAATGATTTTTCAAATTGTTTTCAAAATTATCAAGAAGGATGTGATGTGTACGATTAGTCGGAGCCAGTAAGTAGACCCCAAATTACAGCACTGTTACTTGATATTGTGATGTGTTAGAACAACATTCTAGTGATAGGCTAGGGATCTTCAGGAATTGAATGCCTGATAGCCTTGGGTTTTTCCTTATATGAATTTCACATCATTACTGTAGTTGCTTTGTGTGTACATCATCGTTGTACATAACTAAGATTCTATAGCCTGAGAATGTTTGGATTGGCCTTATTTCATGTTCTTGTTTGATGAAGGGCTTAAGGTAGGATCAAATATTTGAATGTCTATAGGGTCCAATGTTATGTATGATTAGCATATATGAGTGCTACATGGTTAGTGGAAGTTTCATGGGTAGGTTGTGTGGGGTCAGCCGTCCAGTTTCGTGATGTTTAGCTTTCCTCTAGGAAGTGAGGATTGAGTGCATGCATATTCTTGTGTGTATTATTAGGGTTGTTGAGGATTGAGTGTATGCGTATTCTAGTGTGTACTTCTGGAATCACATGAATCGTATGCGTATCAGGGAAGTCACAACGCCTAGGGATTTGTTGGGAATTGGTTCCCATGGTATGATATGCATTTTATCTGCTATCTCCCAGGTTTATTTTTAGTATGGTGATGACGAGACGATTTGAGGCGGGATCTAGATTAGGATCGGGAGCTGGTGGCCAGGATAGGCTAGCTTTGATTGAGGAGCGGGTGAGGGAGATCATGCAGGAGGAGGTTGTTTCCCTCTTTCGGGCACAATTACCAGAGATGCTTGGGTCTATTAAGACCGACATGGTGGAGTACTTTGATGAGTGTTATGCTGCATTGTCTGAGGCTGATGTTATTGCAGCCTGATATGTGCATATTTAGTTCATATTAAGTATAGATTTTTATTCATTTATTAGCTAAATTATTGCATTTTATGGACAAAAGGTACTTAAAAGTGTTTGAATTATCTTTTCAGTCCAAAAATGAAGCTCGAAAGCAGAAGGAAGCGGGAGAAGCAGTTGAGAGATCAAGAACGGAATAAAGAAGAAAAACACCAAAAATAACACCTACACGGACAGTAGGGTCGACTACTCGGCGAGTCTGATCGAAGAATCGAGAAGATAATGACTCGGGATCCCAGAGACTTATCACAATATGGGGACTGAGAGATGGACTCGACGAGTCGCCACCTGACTCGACGAGTCGATTTGTATATATAAAGATAACTCCTCAGAACGATGGGGAAGAATTCTGGAACGATTCAGAAGAGTTTAGCTGCGATTGAGAAGGCAGAAAAACCCTAGAAGACGACGAGAGAAGCTAGAATTAAATCCCGAAGAGTAATTGAGGCAAAATTTCGTCATTCCACTTATTCTTTTGTTTTATCATTATGGTTAAACAATTTGACTTTGTTTGTTTGCTGTTATTTACTTTAATTATGAGCTAAAACCTTTAGACTTCTTTTTGGGGATACAAAGTTGACAATATGGTTTGATTGATCGGTAGGATTAATTCTAAAGTTGGTGAATTTTTGTTATTTTAGCTTGCTAAAGAACCTTGTGTGTGAATAATAATTAATTTTCTGTTAATAGGAAGATAATTGATTAGCATGAACATCTATTGATTATTAAACTCATATGCTATGTGATCACTTTGCCATATGTCTAGGATTAATGAATATGAAACTAGAGTTAATAAGAAAATTGAGTAAATTCATGTGCAAGCTTGTAAGATGACCATCAAACCAGAAGTTAATTAAAAGAATAAATTAGTTAACTATTGCAAGTCTAGCTTAAACCGAATAATTAATCTAGTAAATTTAATTAAATTAGACAACTGGGCACTGTTTAAGTTAGTTTATTTGCTAAGGATTAGGGTAGTGAATACGAATCTAATCACTTGAATCGATAACCAACGAAAGAATTAATCCATTGCACCATTACCTTGAAATCAACCATAGAATCAACTAAGTTGAACTAAACAGAAGTTCCCTGCCATTTATTGAATCTAGTTAGTATTTTGTTTTCTAGTTTTTAAGTAAGTGATAGTTAGTAAGTTTCTAGACTTGTAAAACTAGATAAAACCCCTACTTATTAATTAACTTAGACAAAATTAGTTTTTAATTTTAATTTGCAGTTCCCTGTGATCGATACCCTGCTTATTTAACTATACCACAATTGATAGGTTCAATGCCTTTTGTGTGTTATTTGATATTTAAAAGCAGGTTTAACACTAAGTGAGTTTGCACACAGCAAGTTTTTGGCGCCTTTGCCGGGGAATGGTTCTAAATTAACATTAAATTCTAGTTTAATCAATCCCTTGTGTGAGATTTATCTTACACAAAGTTATTTAAGAAGCAATTCAGTGAGTAGAATTAGTTTTATTAAAATTTCGTTTTTAGAGTAACTAGAATTTTTTTTTTCTGTTTTTGCCTTGAACTTGCCGAGTGCACTTGTGCCGACTCGGCGAGTACATTGCTGTTTCAGTTTTAAAATTTTATTTTATTTTTGTTCCTTTTACGCGTTTTTCTGTTTTATTTACAGTTGTTTCATGACCCAAGGATCTGATACACCTCTGGTCCCCCCTCTTGAAGACCCGGAATCCGCACTAAGGAAGAGCAAGTGCAAAGCCGTTGGAGAATCCGCTTCTTCAAAGAACTCGCCACTCAAAAACCTCAAGTCCGTTTTCAGCAAGAAGAGGAGCAGGAAATTCGGAGCATCCAGTGCCTCTTTGACTATCGAAGACCCAATTCAAGAAGATATCGAATACGAGACTGAGGAAGAAGAAGAACCCACATTCGAGCACGACTCCGAGTTTGAAGACGATTTATTCATAACTATGGCTAATATCGATGAAGTCCCCATGGGGGAATGGAAGAAGAGGATGCGCGACGACACTGGCCTGGGACTTGTGCAGCCCGTAATTCCCGCGACCGCCACTTTCGAACTAAAAGGCCATATTCTCGCTCAACTCAAGGAGATTCCTTTTTATGGGAAGGATCACGAAGACGCCTACAAGCACTTGGACGAAGTGAATGATGTGGCTGACTACTTCAATGTACCGAATGCCCCCGCGAGACCCAACTTCTTCGCATGCTCCCAGTCACGTTCAAAGGGGCTGCAAAGGATTGGTTAAAGTCTCTTCCTCCCGGATCAGTCACCACATGGGCCAAGATGAAAGAGGAGTTCATAGATCATTTTTGTCCTCCCTCTAAAATAGCCAAGCTAAAGAAAGCAATTGCCAACTTCGAGCAACAGCCCCAAGAATCTCTTTATGAATCATGGGAAAGGTACAAGAGTTTGCTTAGAAATTGCCCACATCACGACCTTAATAGACAACAAGAGGTCTCCATTTTCTACGATGGAGTCAATGTCACCACAAGGCAATTGCTAGATTCTCAAGGTCCACTCACGAAGAGGGCGCCCCCGATAATCAAGGAGCTAATTGAAGAATTCTCTAAGCACTCTTGAGAATACCACAATCCAAGAAACGAAGTAAGTCGGACAAATGATGGCATAGCGGCGGTAATAGCTAAGCTTGATAGTCTTGATAGAAGAATGACAAAAATGGATCAAACAATCCATGCTAAGAGGGTGGGATGTGAAAATTGTAGAGGGCCCCATCTCACCAAGGATTGTGATTTGGATGAGAATGGAAATAAGAAAGCTCAAGTCTTCTATTCAAGCGGCGATCGATACGACGAAAATTGGCGAAAACCTAAGAAGGAATGGCTCCCGTACGAAGAGTATAAGAAGGCTAAGGAGGAAAAATACAAGCAGAAGGAGAGAGGACTATATCAAAGAGAAGAACCGGTAGAAAAGAAAGCTGATTTGGAAGAAATGTTCATTAGATTCATAGCCGCGTCCGAAAAGAGACACAATGATCACGATGCTGCAATACATGAGACCAGAAACATGCTAAGGAATCAGCAGACATCCATTCTCAACATTGAGAAACAGCTGGGACAGCTTGCACACCAAGTGAACGAAAGAAGACCGGGACAACTTCCAAGTAATACCGAAACCAATCCGAGAATGGAGAATGTGAGTGCAGTGACCTCCAGTCAAGAAGAAATTTTCATAGATGCACAGAGGATCTCCAAGAGGAAGACAGAAAGGGCAGAAGAGTCGGCTCCAGCAAAACCCGACCTGACTCGCCGAGTCCCTTTAATGGACTCGACGAGTTCATGCGTGAATGATAAAACTGTCAGTCTTTTAAAGCCATATAATCCTCCTTTGCCATACCCAATTAAAGCCATGCATGCAGAAAAAGTTGAAGCATATAGAACTTGCATGAAGCATGTTAAAGCCTTACAAGTTAATGTGCCATTTGTGGAAACGATGCTCTAGACACCAAAATACTTCAACTTGCTACAAGGACTTTTTGCTGCTAAGAAAGACTTGGCTGAAGTCGCGGAGATACTATTGAGTGAGCTGCCCAAAAAGAAAGGCGATCCGGAGAATATTATAATTCCGTGCCAGTTTGGTAATGAAGTTGTCACCCAAGCATTGACCGACTCGGGTGCAAGCATCTATCTGATGTCTTTCACTTTCTTTAAGAGGTTGAGTTTACCGGAGCCAAGACCAGTAAATATGAAGATCCATTTGGCAGACAAGACAACAATTCATCCACAAGGCGTTTGTGAGGATCTCCTTATTAAAGTAGACAAGTTTATATTTCCGGTAGACTTTGTGGTGGTTGACATGGAAGAAGACCCCAAAATTCCAATCATTTTGGGGAGATCATTTTTAAACACCGCATGTGCCTTAATTGATGTATGCGAGTCTACATTAACATTGAGGGTGGGTGATGAGTCCGTAATATTTAAAGCTTTACCAGAAGCCAAGCAAGAAGAGGAAAGAAAAGAAAACATCTCATTTATCCATTTGGATGATGAGATATTACAAAAAGAACTTGAAATTTTGCAAAAAGAAGATCCAACCAAGTTTCTGCTACATTCTGGAGAGGATGGAGATGTTAACAAGGACTTGGAGGAGTTAGAAAAGCTACTGGAAGAAGCCGACTCAGAAAACACCCAAGAAATGGTGGAATACGATCAGACTCGCCGAGTCACTTTACTGGACTCGACGAGTCCAGTCGAATTTGATAATAACTTGGACGGTTTGGATCTGCTGGTTGCTAGTCCTCTGTATAATCTGGATTTGGAAATTTCTCCTCATTCTTTAGGAGAACAAACAGAAAAAGAAGACATGGATATGGAAGTTCAACACGTCTATATAGCATGTCTTAATGTAATTACACTTAAAGATGGGGTGAGCACAGAGAAAGAAGAGGAGGCAAAAGAAAGGAGGGTGGAAGCTGATCAACCATTCATTACCAAACCTAGAGCACGCACCTTCACAAAATACGAAGTAATTCAATTTGAAGGAAAAGAAATGCAAAAGAAAGTGAAAACGAATGGGGTGAAGAAGAAAAAGAGGAGAATGGAAGCCCAAGCAGCTGAGAATGATGTTATGAAAAAGAAGAGAGAGGAAGCAAAACGGGCCTACAAAAAGAAGATTCACGCTTACAAAACGAAGTACAAACCACAAAAGACTAGGCGTGCATTTCCGATGCTGGAAGATGACGAGACGTAGACGGGAAGTAGTCCAACTAACGACTCCTTAAAAAGAAGCGCTTGGTGGGAGGCAACCCGTTATTTAGAGTTTGCTTTCTTTTACCTTTTTGAGTTTTGTTTGAAATTTTTTTGTTTTTTTTTTTTGAATTTTAATCTTCCAAATCATTGGACATGTCTGCTTGAGAGTGCGCATGGGCTAAGTGTGGGGTGAAATAAATTTTCTTTTCTTAATAAATGACAAGAATTTGAAAATTTTTGAATTGTTAGGAAGAGACTCGCCGAGTCTGACCATGACTCGACGAGTCCATATAGATTTCAGAAAAAAATTGACATCGCGACTAGACTCGCCGAGTCGGTATTATTCACAGAAAAAAATAATATTGAAATTACTCTTACAACCAGTAACTAGGGTTTTAACCCTAATGAATCAGTTTCTTTTTCACACACACTCGCCGTGCGCCTCTCTCTCAATTCTCTCTCAAGCATTCAAGTGTTCCTCTTCCATTATTCTTCAAAATTTTCATGTTTCATCACAAAAGGTAACAAATTTCTTCTTATTTTTTGTTAACAGTATGATTTTAAGGCTATCTATAATGGAAATTGCATAGAAAGAACCGATTTTGAAAAATATTAGATTTCTAGGGTTTCGATTTGTCAAAAATTATGATGTTTTGCATGTTTATTCTTGTCTAAAAACCTTATATACATGTGTCTAGACAAAACCCTAGAAGAAATTTTGAGATTTCTTGGTCCAATTTAGACCGACCCGCCGACTGACTCGTGCAGTTCTTGCGACTCGCCGAATCGTACATGGACTCGACGAGTCGTGTTGGGAAACATGTGCATGACGTTTTTTTAATTATACTCTATGTTTCTGGGTTTTGTATCTTTGTTTTGCAGAAAGAATGTTCAGCAAGGGGCAAAGTTCTGGGGGACACCAAGGTAGCTTTCCTTGGTTGAATTTCCCACAAATTGAGTCCGCTTCAACAATGTGGAAGTGGAAGAAGAAGTTAGCTGACATAAGGAAGAAGGAAATATACGTGCCCAATAGGATAGATTGGGATTGGTTGCAAGGAGTACACTATGAAGAGGAGCTAGCTCCGTATCTTTTAAAGGAGTTTACCCACGAAGGAGAAACAATGATTTGTGATGGGCGGAGCCGGGTCTTTCGAATTCAAGAGCCAGTGTATTTGGAGCTATGCCTAGAGTTCTTCTCCACATTATCTTTCACAGGGGGGGGATTGTTTGCACCCAACAAGTTTCAGTTTCTATCTTGGGGGTGAATTTCATCAATGTTCTGTGCTCGACCTTGCCTATCGTTTGGGAATTTATGACCAGCCATTGGTCTCAACAGCTGTTTTTCCCGCCTTTATGGGGCAATCCCACATGGTGTTTCCCGATGGAGTTACTAGCACGGGGTGGTGGAACACGATTGGCAACAAAGTTTATATTCCAAAATCGGCACAAGAGGGGAACATTCGATCACCTACACACCGCCTTATTCATCGTCTCATTTCATCCACTATTAACCAAAGGAAGGATGATGACAAGGTTTCTAACCTTGATGTCTTCTATTTATGGAGCATTATCACACCCGGCATTTTTTGCAATATTCCATGGTGTTTGGCTTCATATCTATCGGAGGGTATGGTTAAGGATCGCAAAACTTCTCGAATCAATGGTGGTATGTTTGTCACCCGGCTAGCCAACTCGTTTGGGTTGATGACCCGTGGTGCATGGAACTTTATGACGATGATTCCTACGCCTCCATTCAATCCAATTCTTTTCCAGCGGGCCAGGATTATTGAAGACTATGGTGGTGGTCATTATGCTATCCCGCATGATGATCAGGTAGTTGGTCCCGAAGCACCGGGAAGGAGGGTCCGTTCGAGGAGGGAGTGGGATGTGGAGGAAGAGCCGCCGGTGATTCCGGTTGATAATGAAGAGTTACCAATGGATTGGTACAATGTGGAGATGAGGCGGCTACAAGATCAAA
The DNA here is from genome assembly GCF_002870075.4 of Lactuca sativa. Taxonomy (NCBI): domain Eukaryota; kingdom Viridiplantae; phylum Streptophyta; class Magnoliopsida; order Asterales; family Asteraceae; genus Lactuca; species Lactuca sativa. The sequence goes on from NC_056630.2 coordinate 225,553,661, forward strand.
TGGCGTGGGGCATTAATTTTAGCAATCAATCACATATCTGGCTTTTTGATCACTTCAACATACCGCATATCGATGGCGGTAACTTTCTGTACATTCCATCGTGGGACAAGGTGATTAGTGCAAGAAGGAGTGGTGCGGGAGGAAGTGGAACAGCAACGGATCAAGACGAGGAGGAGGATTGATTTCTTTGCATTATTATTGAACAATTTTCAATTTTTATGTTTTTTTTATTTGGTTTGTTTGAATGTGTTAAGACTTTTTACTGTTTTATTTAATGTGTGTTTGCCTTGATTATTTTCAGAATTGAATTAGGAATGCTTGCATAGGAGGGTTAAAGTTATAGAGTCAAAAAGGGTTATAAGAGTGATAGAGAGTCACGAAAGGGAAGCATTAGAGTCAAAGTATCGAGTCCGGTCCTTAGGGACATGAGCGAGTGAGTCCAGAAGTGAGGAGAAAATTTTAAAGATTTATTGGAGGCTGGAACAAATGCAGAATTCCAATTTTTTCGTCCAGCGGTCTACTCGTCGAGTGCACTAAACTGACTCGACGAGTCGCCTTGTATTCTCACACATATGAAGATGTCCGCACTTATACTCGACGAGTCACATTTATGACTCGACGAGTCATTCATTTTTAACCGAAGGGGACTGCTGATTTGATGCTGATAAGAGTACCACTTGACCATTTATTCTTCCTATATTGATTCCTGAAGATCTTATACTGTTTTTCCGCGTATTTGGAGCGACCCAAACGAGATTTTGACACCCAAGACATGGATGAGTTGTTCCCATGTCTAAAGTCAATTGAAGTTGGAGCTAAAATGAAAGTGACCAACCTATCGACTGCTATCCCAGGGGAGTTTGTTCCAATTCCCTTTTTATTCTCTTTCTATGTTTTTATCATGCATAATATGCAATGAGGGCATTGCATAAAATAAGTGTGGGGTAGGGGGTTGGTTACATATTAGAAAATTTAGAGTCTTAATTTAGGCTAATTTTAAAAATTTGTTGCATACCAAAAATATTACTTAGGATTTAATTTAGAAAATTTTGGTAAAAGTAAAATTAGGATTCCATGTTAGAATTGTGTTGATAATTGCATGAAGACCCAAATGTTTAGTTGATCCTATATACGTTATAGTGCATTTGTGGCTTCCTTATTCCAGTGAAATCATGGGACAAAAACACGACCTTGCTCAGCCTGAGGGATGCAATATGTTTAGCAGCCTAAACCTGAAATGTATCCAGGAAGATTGTTATCGTTAGCCAATAAAGGTTGAGATTGAGCGCCCCTGCTTAAGCATGTAGGGATTTGAGTGAAAAAAGTGAGGTACATGTAAGAAAAAAAAAACAGAATTACAAGAAAAGTTGTATGAATTTTGGAGCAAATAAAGTAAAGATCAAAAGATCAAAATTCCAAGAAGTTCAAAAAAATTGAAGATACCAAAAATCAATAAAGGTGGTGAATTCAAAGAGATCAAAGATCAAATTATCAAAGGAAGTGAAGAATTCCAAAAGAGCTCCATAGTGGTTTCAAAAAGTGTAATTCTAGATTATGTATTCTTGGGTTGCTCAATTAAAAATACCTTGAGGGTAAGAGGTTTTATGCGGATGGATTCGGAGGGTTGCATAAAATGAGCATAGTTCGGTGTGAGTGGGCGAGTGTTTATGAGGATTGTGAGTATTTGGAGTATGGGAGGTCCTTAGGAAAAATTTTAGACACAAATGCATGCATTGCGGTCTTGGCATAATGGCTGGGTTAGATTGGAGTTGTCAAATATGATTCTAATGTTTTAAAATTTAGTTTTGCTTGGGGGCAAGCAAAAGTCAAGTGTGGGGTATTTTGATATGTGCATATTTAGTTCATATTAAGTATAGATTTTTATTCATTTATTAGCTAAATTATTGCATTTTATGGACAAAATGTACTTAAAAGTGTTTGCATTATTGCATTTTATGGACACCTACTCGCCGAGTAGGGTCGACTACTCGGGGAGTCCGATCAAAGAATCGAGAAGATAATGACTCGGGATCCCAGAGACTTATCACAATACGGGGACTGAGAGATGGACTCGACGAGTCGCCACCTGACTCGACGAGTCGATTCGTATATATAAAGATAACTCCTCAAAACGATGGGGAAGAATTCTGGAACGATTCAAAAGAGTTTAGTTGCGATTGAGAAGGCAGAAAAACCCTAGAAGACGACGAGAGAAGCTAGAATTAAATCCCGAAGAGTAATTGAGGCAAAATTTCGTCATTCCACTTATTCTTTTGTTTTATCATTATGGTTAAACAATTTGACTTTGTTTGTTTGCTGTTATTTACTTTAATTATGAGCTAAAACCTTTAGACTTCTTTTTGGGGATACAAAGTTGACAATATGGTTTGATTGATCGGTAGGATTAATTCTAAAGTTGGTGAATTTTTGTTATTTTAGCTTGCTAAAGAACCTTGTGTGTGAATAATAATTAATTTTCTGTTAATAGGAAGATAATTGATTAGCATGAACATCTATTGATTATTAAACTCATATGCTATGTGATCACTTTGCCATATGTCTAGGATTAATGAATATGAAACTAGAGTTAATAAGAAAATTGAGTAAATTCATGTGCAAGCTTGTAAGATGACCATCAAACCAGAAGTTAATTAAAAGAATAAATTAGTTAACTATTGCAAGTCTAGCTTAAACCGAATAATTAATCTAGTAAATTTAATTAAATTAGACAACTGGGCACTGTTTAAGTTAGTTTATTTGCTAAGGATTAGGGTAGTGAATACGAATCTAATCACTTGAATCGATAACCAACGAAAGAATTAATCCATTGCACCATTACCTTGAAATCAACCATAGAATCAACTAAGTTGAACTAAACAGAAGTTCCCTGCCATTTATTGAATCTAGTTAGTATTTTGTTTTCTAGTTTTTAAGTAAGTGATAGTTAGTAAGTTTCTAGTCTTGTAAAACTAGATAAAAACCCTACTTATTAATTAACTTAGTTTTTAATTTTAATTTGCCGTTCCCTGTGATCAATACCCTGCTTATTTAACTATACCACAATTGATAGGTTCACTGCCTTTTGTGTGTTATTTGATAATTAAAAGTAGGTTTAAAACTAAGTGAGTTTGCACACAGCACAGCCATCGCAGCCATTACAGCTGCTGGGATTGGTGCTGGGAGAGCCTTTCAATATCGAGACTTCGATAGTATGAAGCCCATGAAATTTTATGGAGTTCAGTATCTAATCATAGCCATGATGTGGTTGTCTGAACCTTCTTAGGTCCGAAGCGAAGGATTGGTGGAGACTTGTTACCTGTTCGTATTCTCCTGAGCAGAGGACTACAGTGACTTGGGAGCTGTTCTTGGAGATGTTCCGTTCTAGATATTTTCCATTGGTGGAGCATGAGAGGTTGGCCAATGAGTATTTGGATTTGAGACTGGGGACTGAGTCAGTGATAGAGATCACCAAGATGTTCATTTATAGGGCCATATTTTGTCCTGAGTTTGCTGCTTCTGAGCAAGCTCAGATGACCCATTACTTGAGCATGCTCAAGACGAACATTGTAACATCCCAAAATTCATGACCAAAAATTTTCATTTTTAATTTCGTAGTTATACAAGCTAATAGTCTAAAAAAATCAATCGTGTCATCACATGTCATAATCAAAATCAATATTGAAAAATGTCATAAGAAACAATATCAAAGTATAACTCCCAAAGATCTTATGTGCGGAAAATCATAGTGTGATGCGCTGCGATCATGCCAGCTCCTTTCCTTTTGAAGAAGTACCTGAAACCAAAACTAAAAACTATAAACACGAAGCTTAGTGAGGTCCCCCATCATACCACATACCATACAATAAATATACTGCCTAGAATATTTGGGTGTCGGCCTACCTCTTCGGTCTCGTGCAATCAGTACTACCTAGCATATCAGGGTGTTGGCCTACCCCTTTGGTCTCTCTCAACCGGTAACTGCCTAGCATATCATGGTGCTGGCCTACCCCTGTGGTCTCTTTCAACCGGTAACTGCCAAGCATATATGGGTGTTGGCCTACCCCCTTTGGTCTCTTTCAACCACATAAGGGACTATTTCACCCTCATTACTACCACATAATATCCTAGCATATAAGCATATATATCACATACTACTTAGCATATCTGGGTGTTGGCCTACCCTTTTGATCTTTTTTGACCGGTTACGGGGTCTACTTCACCCCTACCACTACCATGTAACAACATAGCATACAACCATATAAAACTCAACATATAGAGGCATATCGGAAAATTATCACAAAGACAATCATCTCTACTATAAACAACTACTAGTGGGCTGACATTGGTGCCTTTGACCCACTCATATAGGGAAGGTAACTCACCTCAATTGTGTGTGCCAAAATCGTACTCCTCGGATGGCTCGGGACTCTTCTTCGTAAAGCATAACAAGTCCCTTAGTTATGACTCCCTTATGTCCCAACTTCTAACTCATGTCCCAAGGCAAGGACCCTAGTCCTTGCCCTAATGGGCCTTTTCCCCTAAGGTCCAACCCATAATCAATTTAAGGCGCAAATCCATTCCTTTAAGCTTTAAATCCCAATAAGGCCTAAAAAGGCCCACTACCATAAATCCCAGTCCTAGGCCCAGAGGCCTTACTCCATAGTGGGCCATGAGGCCCAACAAATCTAGGCCCAATCTCCCAAGGCCTAAAAATCCATGTTAACCACTTTGCATGCGTACGCACGACGTACCTGACATATACGCCCGACATACACAAGCCTTGACCAAAAGTGGGAAACTGACCCGAAATGCACAATGTACTAGGGTGTACGCCCAACGTTCCTGCCAGTCACCCTAAAGTCCTTCTTTTTACTTAATCCATTAAGTCCCAACGTCCAGAACATAGATCTAAGCTCCTAAAAACGTCCTTAACCATAACGTTATGAACTTTATGCTTCTGCATGCATGGATGGGGATTAAAACACCCATTACGTCCATAAGCTCACTTTATGGCCATCTATCACTTGCATGGTTGGGGCTAAACCATCAATATATGATTTTAATGGTCCTAAATGCTTCCAAGAGCCCAAAAGGACAAATCTTATGGGCAGATTCTTCCACAACTAAAAGGACCTCAAGTATGGGACCAAAATATGACATACAACACCCCAAAAATACATCTAAGCATGCAATGGTCAAGGTTGGAACTTGATACCTCAAACAAGTCAGAAAAGATGTCAAACTTTTGGATCTACAACCTCTCTTCAAGTCCTTGCTCCTTCTTCAAACTCCTTTCTCTTCAAAACCAGCAAAATAACACCAAAATGCTTAGTGTAAGCTCAAGATACATACAGTGGAGTTAGGGTTCGAGTTGGGCACAGTGAGGATAAGGGAGGCTGAGTGGATTTTAGGGTTTGCATTTGATCACCCTATGCCCAAATGTACACATGGGGGCTCCCCATTCCGCACCTCTTATATGCACATCATGCGTACACCCTATATACCCGTCATACGCTCCCCCCCAAAATCCCAACATTTCATAATTAACTTGAATAAAAAGCAATATAATACCTGACGAATCGTGGGCGTTACAAATCTCCCCTACTTGAATTAGACTTCGTCGTCGAAGTCTGTTGTTGCTACTGGGAATAGCTCAGGGTAATGCTCCCTCATTTCATCCTCCGTCTCCCACGTCTATTCTAAGCCCTTGCGGTGCTGCCACTGCACCTTCACTAACTCGACCCTCTTGTTCCTCAGATCCTTCATCTTCCTGTCGAGATTGGATACTGGTCTCTCGATGTAGATCAAGTTGTTGTCCACTTGAATGTCCTCCAAAGGCACCACTGTAGAATCATCGGCTATGCACTTCCACAGTTGCGAAACGTGAAAAGTGTTGTGGATCTGTCTAACCTCTTCCGGAAGGTCCAACTGATATGCTATCTTGCCCACCCGGTCCACCACCCTAAAAGGTTTGATATACCTGGGGCCCAGCTTACCCCACTTTCTGAAGAAGATGACACATTTCCAAGGTGACACCTTCAGAAGGACCATATCCCCGACCTGAAACTCCAAGTTGGATCGACATCTGTCGGCGTAGCTCTTCTGCCGAATATTGGCCGTCTAGAATCTACTCATGACCTGCTGGATCTTCTTCGTCATCTTGAGTACCACCTCGGTACTCCCCATGATGCTCTTGACCGACCTCACCCCATCATATTGGGGTCCTACACTTCCTCCCGTAAAGCATCTCGTATTATTATAGGAAAACTCTGCCAAGGGTAGGTAGGTATCCCAACTACCACCGAAGTCTAGAACGCTCGCCCGCAGCATATCCTCAAAGGTATGGATGGTCCACTCGCTCAGACCATTCGTCTAAGGGTGAAAAGTCGTGCTGAAGTGCAGACGAGTATCCAACTCGTCATGAAATTTCCTCCAGAATGTGGAAGTGAACCGCACATCCCTGTCAGAAATCACAGAAACTAGCACCCCGTGTTGAGCTACAACCTCTCTAATGTAGATGCCTGCTAGCTTCTCAACTGAAATAATCTCTCGAATCGGTATGAAATGGGCGCTCTTGGTCAACCGATCCACGATGACCCATATCGCGTCAACTCCATGCGCCGTCTAAGGTAACTTCGTAATGAAGTCCATCGTAATATCCTCCCATTTCCACACATGGATATCCAAATTTTTCGTCATGCCGTGAGGTCTCTGGTGTTCGGCCTTGACCTTCCTGCAGGTCAAACACCTCTCCACGTACCAGGCCACATCCCGCTTCATGCAGGGCCACCTGTAATCAGGACGAAGATCTCTATACATCTTCGTCGCCCCGAGATGGATGGAAAATTAGGATTTGTGTTCCTCCTTCATCAGGATTTGGCACACACCACCCATGTACGGAACCCACACTCTACGATGGAGTATCAACAGCCCACGATTATCATAGTCCAAAAGAGGAAATCTGACCCACAATACGCTCATTATTCCGGTGTTCCTCCTTCATTGCCTCATGCTGAGCTTCCCGAATCCACTCCAAAAGTGGAGTTACTACTGTCATCCTCAGGCAAATTTCTCTGATCGGGGCCGCAAATGACTTGCGGCTAAGTGCATCGGCCACAACATTGGCCATCCCCGGGTGGTAGAGGATCTCGTAATCATAATCCTTCACCACGTCCAACCACCGCTGCTGTCTCATGTTCAGATTGGATGGTTCATCAATTACCTCAAGCTTTTGTTATCCGTGTAGACGGTACTGATGGGTTTTCAGCACTCTAACAACCTTATGGTGCACATGCAACCCTAGATGCTTTGGATCTAAGTTTTCTCTAATTATACATGCAATTTGATTTTCCAAAGCATTCATCCTAACTAGCATACAGTTGAACAAAATAACTAGTTAGATGACTCACCTCTTAATAGGACTTGTATTTATTGGCCTTCAAAAGCTTTAGCACCTCAAATTTGATGCCTCTAATGTGTCACAAACACCAAGTGCAAAAGGAGCGAGGCTTGAGAGAATAAGTTGCTTAGCATAAAATCGATTCACACTCTCCAAGAATGTATGTTGCCACCGATTTTGCATCTAGGGGCTCCTTTTATAGTGTGGCAAGTGATGGGTTTTGAGCATTCTAACACTCCTATGGTGTACATGCAACCCTAGAAACTTGGAATCTATGTTTTCTCTAATATTCATGCAAATTTGATTTTTCCAAGGTTTACATCCTAACTAGCATACAATGGGGAACTTGTAATACAAAAACTAGTAGAATGACTTACCTTTGTGTGTTTATGATTCCTTAAGACCTTGTAAGCCTAGCACCCCAAGTGTGATGCCTCAAATATTTCACACAACACCAAGAACACTTGGAATAACTTGAGAAGAGAATACTTTGATCACAAAAATCAGCCAGCCCTCATGCAATTGTCTTAGTGCCCATTTTGCTAGCTAATGAGGTCTTTATATATTTTGCCACATGTAGGGTTACTCCATGTAAACCTTAACGTGCATGGCTTTTCAGATTCCATGATCCACGGGTTCATAACCTCAATGGACTATCCATGGAGCACCCAATGGGTCCTAGCCCAATCTAGTGAATCATGAACCTTTAGCCCACTACATAAGAATAAAAGATTTACATAATCTATCCTCATATATTTAATTAGTCTCTATTTGATCAGAAAATTAATGCCAAGTCAATTCTTGATCAATACTAATTAAATAATCATATTAATATATTAGAACTTATAATATATTAACAAACCATAAGTATTTTTTTCTCATTTGTCTATCCAATTGTTCCGATGCCATGCAACACAAATGGACCATGCGAAACCGGGTAAAGTACATACCCAATATAGTTATGGACTTAGACACCTTATCCAACAGTCTCCCACTTGGATAAGTCTAATAACTATAGTTACTGGTATGACTTCAGGAACCGATCAGCAATCATAGCTCTTTCAAAGTCTCGTAGAATTGAGATGATGATGATACGCCATTTAAGATAATGGATCATATAATCCTCTGTTCTAGATATCAGCTGGACAAATACATGGAACAATGTCGTACTTATTGTCCAGCAGTTTGTTTCTCGATTTCTGATTTGTTTGACATAGAACTTAATCGAACACATTAACTAAGTTCTGACCGGTCCTGGTGCATGGGTCAAAAAAAATCATCGAGGGGCCCAGATATCGCTTCTAATCCTCCAAGGACTAGAAAGAATAGATATAACTTGACTCATATGCTTGTTCTACTACTTGTTGAATTATGCACAAAAGCACGTTTTATAACATCGAGTTATCGATGCGTTTTCATACAATCAATGCACAACCAACTCATAATCAACAACTCATATCTCTAGGTTTGAAGAATTATATGATATTACCGTTTCACGATCACTCGAGATAAATTCCGTAAAGTGATACAAGTGAGCGTGGGTTGAATCCAATACTCAGAACTTATGAGTACTCATGAATGTTGTAGTAACTTTTACTATGTCCAACATATTTGACATCTACAAGCCAACTTCATGACAATCTTGATTCATATCTACTTCCAACATATGACTGACTGTGGAGAATTTGAATAAAGAAATTATTCTGGAAGTCAAAACATGAAAAATTGAAACAATGGTAAATAATTAACACACGATAGCAGCACTTTACTTATAAATAAACAACAACTTTTATTTAATCATCAAATGTCAATTTACATTTTACAAGTTTTAGAAATAACTATCTAATCTATAAAACTAATATCATCCTTTAGCCCCATACGCCTCGCATGCTGCAAATGCTTAACCCTACACAATCCCTTTGTGAGGGGATCTGCTGGGTTCTCATCCCATGATACCCTCTTAACCACGATGAGTCCTTCCTCTATCCGATGTCTAATGAAGTGGTATTTCCTATCAATGTGCCTAGATCTGCCGTGATCCCTTGGCTCCTTAGTAAGGAAACTGCACCTCCATTGTCACAGAAAATCTCCATAGGCTCCTTAATAGCTGGTACAACTCCAAGGTCTCTAATGAAGTTCTTTAGCCATATAGCTTCCTTTGTTGCCTCGCTTGCTTCTATGTACTCTGATTTGCAAGTTGAATCAACTACTGTTTCTTGCTTGGAACTTTTCCAAGTAATTGCTCCTCTATTTAGGGTAATGACCCAGCCCGAATGAGAGCGGAAATTATTCCTATCAGTCTTGAAACCAGCATCACTAAACCCCACTACTCTCAAGTCATCACTCCCGCTGTGGGTCAGGACCACTACTCTCAAGGACCCTAGTCCTCCGGAGGTTCTTGAGAATTTTCTTCACCGCAGTCTAGTGAGCCTTGCCCGGATTCCCTTGATATCTACTAACCATTCTCAAAGCAAAATCCACATCAGGGAGAGTACAAGTCATAGCATACATGACCGAGCCTACATCGGAAGCATATGGTACTGGACCATCTCAGCTATCTCAGCCTTTATACTCGGGCTCTGAGTCTTACTCAGTTTGGCATTACTCTAGATTGGTAAGTCACCTTTCTTGGAATCCTGCATGCTGAATCTTTTCAGCACCTTATCCAAGTAGGTACTTTGACTAAGTCGAATTAGTCTCTTACTCCTGTCTCTCAATATCCTTATCGCTATCTTCTCCAAGGTCCTTCATAGCAAAACACTTCCCAAGCCAAGATTTAACCTCCTGCAAGGTTGGGATGTCATTTCCTATGAGTAGTATGTCATCCACATACAATACCAAAAAGCTAACTATACTCCCACTAGCCTTAACATACACGCAAGACTCATCTTCACTCCTTGAAAAGCCAAAATCTTTGACTTTGTCATCAAAACAAAGATTCCACCTGCAAGATGCTTGTTTTAGCCCATAGATATATTTCTCTAGCTTACACACGCTATTAGGGTGCTTTGCATTGACAAAACCTGTCACACCCCAAAACGAAGAACGGCGGAAACGTTTTGGGGCGGAGGACATCATGTACAGTATCACAACAATGTAAAGTACTAAACAAGCAAAAACATCATCCATTGCATTAATAATATAATTATTATACAAATGTGTTCTGTCAAATTATAATAGACACTAAAGCATAAATCAAAATGAAAGATGGGTCTTTAACGAGCTCCATCTTCCCAAATCCTTGCATCTGTACCTGTCTATGATGACCTGAGGATACAAGTAATTTTGAAAGTGAGTATCAGCTTTGAAGCTGGTGAGATCATAAGTATTTTAATGTCTTAATTTGTATGAAAATACTTGTATGTATTTGAAATGTAAGTATTTGTATGTATACGAATTGTAAGTATTGAAAATGTAAATGAACTGTAGGTATGAAAATGTTTGTAAAACAACTGTAAGCGTTTGAAAAGCTCTAGAAATCCCTATGATTCCTATTAGTAACAAAAGGAGTCTTCTACCAAGACTTAACTGTTCTCAATGAAGTCTTCTACCAAGACCTAACTGCTCTGCATGTAGTCTTCTACCAAGACCTAACTGTTCTGAAAGTAGTCTTCTACCAAGACCAAGTTGTATTAGTATTACCCTTTGGAACAAGGGCAACTAACAATGTTAACTGAAGACATCCGTAGATGTATATTTACCTTTGTTGCTAACAGCTGGGTATAGGAATAGTCAGTCCCCAAAAGTATACCTATAATGGTATCAACCGTTGACATCCGGGGATGTGCTTTTACCTCTGTAGCTAGCAGAGATTTCAGGAATGGTCAGTCCCGCAATGTATCCTTGGGTACTAGGATAATAAGTCCATTCTATCTCGTCGATTATGTGATTGAATCACAAGGTAAAGATAAGAATGAGGATTATATAACAGAATCTATACAAATAACATGTACTAGTAATTCTTGTAAGTTTACTCATGTAAATATGATTATGTGACCATATCTATGTAGTAGTATGGTAAAGTACTGTAATGTTCTAGCTAGTATTGTACGTGCTCTCTACCTAGCAAGTATAGTAATGTACTCGTTCTAGTATCGTTGTATATGTTCTCTTTCTAGTATAGTTGTATATGTTCTCTCTCTAGTATAGTTGTATATGTTCTTCTCTATTATAGTTGTATATGTTCTTCTTTAGTATAGTTGTATATGTCCTTCTCTAGTATAGTTGTATATGTTCTTCTCTAGTATAGTTGTATATGTTCTCATAGTAGTAAGTATTGACTCATGAATGAACTGACTCATAGTATGATATTGTGTTCTAGTAATAGTTCTAGTATCTTCCTAAACTACCCACATGGTAGTTTACTAGTAATTTAACTGGTACGTATGGACATGGATGTATACCCTTGTTACCCAAGGGCATAAGATGAACTGGAAGGACCTTTATGACTATATATGTACATGTGATATATAACTAATGTTCAAACGACCTTCGGACGAATACCCGATATCCCACCAGACCACATCTCAAGCGCGAAAAGGAAATAGGGTGGATAGCCTTCCTAAGTCTTTTAAACGTTTCTTATATAACTATACATATAGAGGCATGCAATTTATAATTTAAAAGCATAAAATAAGATTTGTAAAACCTTTGAACATAAATATTTTCTAAGAAAAGACCGACTTGATGTCAATCTATAGAACGGTTTGAAGACATGGGTTTGATAAAACGGTTTAGTATAAAGAAATATTTGTTTTGAAACAAAATTGTAAACAAGTTTGAAAAGTAATATACGAAGTAAAATGTACAGAGAAATAAGGAGTTTTAAACACATAAAGTGTTTATGAAAGACATTTGAAGGAAACTGTTTAGTAAAACGGCTAATGAGTAGTCAAACATTTGAATGCTGCTTATTAATCACATGTGATTGATATAATAACTAGCATTATTCTACTTGCATCCCCCCCCCATAAAACATTTAAAAGTAGTTTAAAACATTATTTAAGGGGTATGAACTCACCTGTAGTGAGTGGTTCTGATGAAAATGTTGGATCAGTTGCTAAGTATCAAGTGGTGACTTGAGTACACACGCGAATCCTATTTAGCATATATTGACACATATATGAATATAATTAGTGTTATGAACAGCTAATTAATGAATTGGGACCACCTTAGGGACTAGTAAACACTTATATTGAAGTGTTACAACCATATATGATTGTATGAAGGGGGTATAAGGCTTTACAATGGAGTGTATGGCCAAAATACACACTATATGTGTGTGTGCGGCCAGGTGTGCGGCCTAGTGTGCTGCCAGCACATGTGTGCGGCCCTGTGTGCGGCCATGTGTGTTGCCAGATGGTGTGTGCTGCCATGTGTGCTGCCAGATGGTGTTCTTGGTGTTCTTGGTACCTTTTATGAAGATCTTCAAGGAGAATGGATGATACTTGAGAGGATTTTCGAGTTCTATGCTTAAAGAAGTGAAAGAAGTGTTAAAAAATGACTAAGTGTGGTATATATAGGTGGAGTGTGCGGTTGGGAAGGGTGTGAGGCCGCAAACACATGTGTGTGGCCGCACACTCAAGTGTGTAGCCGCACACTCCATGTGTTGGAGTGTTTGGCCCGGTTTTGATTCCTACACTTCGAGTTAACCCTTTTTAACACTCCTACCTTGATTATAACACATTTAGAACGCTCCAATAGACCCTAAATGGTACTACAAGATAGCAAAACGAGTCTATTATTGATAGGAAATGAAGAATGCAAGCTAGAAATTTTCGGGTTGTCACAAAACCCTCTGGCTGACTCATGTAAACATCCTCAGCCAACTTTCCATTATGGAAAGCAGTTTTGACGTCGATTTGCCATATTTTATAATCATGAAATGCATCTATGGCTAGCAAAACCCTAATAGACTTAATCTTTGCTACTGGTGAGAAAGTCTCATCATAGTCAACTCCCAGAGTTTGAGTGAAGCCCTTCGCAACCAATCGCACTTTGTAAGTGTGTACATTCCTATCCATGTTGGTCTTCTTCTTGAAGATCCACTTGCACCCGACCGTCTTACGACCCAGTACATTGTCAACCAAGTTCCAAACTTGATTGTCATACATGGACTGAATCTTGCATTCCATAGCCTCTTTCCATTTGGCAGACTCGGGGACTGCCATGGCTTCCTTAAAGCTGTTAGGCTCATCTAAATTTACCAGTGTGCTATCACTGATAAATGCATCACCTTCCACACTAATATGAAAACCATAGTAATGCTCAGAGGCACGGACTCATCTATCGACTCAACAAGAGTTTCCTCCTCAGGTTGATTGCTAGTGTTTGAGGTTCCTTCACCGCTTGACTCTTGAAGCTCTTCAAGGTCAATTTGTCTCCCACTGTTTCCTTGACTTATAAAATCTATCTTGCGGAAGACCCCTCTCCTTACCACAAATACCAAATTCTCACTGGCTCTATAGAAGAGGTAACCAAAAGAATTTTGTGGGTAGCTGATGAAAATACATCGCTCACTACGAGGTTCGAGCGTATCCAGAGTCTCACGCCTCATGAAAGCCTTGCAACCCCAAATCTTGATGTGGTACAAATTAGGAACTTTCCTAGTCCACATCTCGTGAGGTGTTTTGGCAACCTTCTTGGTAGGGACTAGACTAAGGATATGGGTGTCAGTCTCTAAGGCATACCCCCAAAATGAGATTGGTAACGAAGCTCGACTCATCATGGAAAAAACGTTGTCTAACAAGGTTCGATTATGCCTCTTAGCCACACCATTAAGCTGTGGTGTCCTAGGAGGTGTCAATTGTGAAACAATTCCACATTCCATTAGATAGTCAAGGAACTCTGTACTAAGATACTCTCCTCCTTGATCGGATCGTAGCATCTTAATGTTCTTGCACAACTAATTCTCCACTTCCTGTTTAAACTCTTTGAACTTTTCAAAGGTTTTTGACTTATGCTTGATTAAGTAGACATAACCATATCTACTATAATCATCAGCAAAATTCACATAGAAATAGTTAGCATCCCTTGTGGTGGTTCTAAAGCGTCCAAACACATCTATGTGTACGAGGTCCAACAAACCTTCACCCCTAGCACAAGTACCAGTGAAGGGAGACTTTGTTATTTTTCCATGTAAGCAAGACTTCACAAGTACCAGTGAAGGGAGACTTTGTTATTTTTTCAGGACTCCAGCCTTCTGGAGTTGACCTATGCATTTCTTGCTAACATGTCTAAGACGACAGTGCCACAAGGATGCTTTATCGAAAGTAGTGGAAAAATCGATATGTAATACATTATTTCCTAAGTTGTCTAGAACCGACACAGTTTCATATACACCATCACAAGGTAATACTTTAAAATAAAGAACATTATTATAAAAAGCATTAATACCACCACATTCATTATCAAACGAAAAGGTAAACCCTTGTTTGTACAAACCGTGAAAAGAAATAATATTTCTCGCCATTTCAGACGAGTAACAACACTTATTCAAATCTAACACTAACCCACTACTTAGCAACAAAGAATAAACTCCAATCTTGGTGACAGGTGAAGCTTTCCTATTCCCCATGATCAAGCGTATCTTTCCGTGCTCCACATCCTCATTTCTTCTTAGGCACTGCAAATCATAACATATATGAATACCGCAACCTGTATCAAGAACCCAAGAAGTAGTATGTGGTGAGTTATTAGACAATATAGTGTAAATACCTTTATAGGTAGGCTTGACCTTCTCGTCCTTAACATCTTGCAGGTACTTGGGGCATTTTTGTTTCCAGTGCCCCTTTTCCTGACAATAGAAGCATTGAGCTTCCTTAGGTTTTGAAGAAGGAGTGATGGAACCACCTTTGGTTCCACTTGAAGAGGAGCCATCAAGGGACTTTCCCTTGGTATCTTCAAATGGGTTTTCGTCTTCTTCCCTCTACTTTTCCTGATTGCCAAGACAGGGGCGGAGTTAGGAGTAGGAGTGGTAACAACCGATTTACCCTTGAGACCACTTTCGACAGTCTTCAAGATCCCTTGAAGTTTGCTGAGTGTAACTTCCTACTTGTTCATGTGGTATGTCATTCAGAATTGATCATAACAAGTAGGTAAGGAGTGCAGTATGATGTCAATAGCCAACTCATCAGGGAAGTTCACATTCAATTTCAGCAAATGGTCCACATACCTTTGCATTTTCTGTAAGTGGCCTGTGATAGATTCACCATCCTTCATTCGGGTTGTTATCATGGAAGACATGATATCATACCTCTCTTGACGAGCACTTTGATGGTAGCGTTCCATCAAATCCATGTGCATCTCAAAAAGGTAAAAGTCCTTATAGGACTTTTGGAGTTCTGCGGTCATTGTAGCCAACATGATACATGCCACCTTGGTAGCATCTCTCTCATGTGCCCGAAAGTCAGCGATCTCCTTTGGATTAGCAGCGGACTCATCAATTTCCTTTAGCTCTTTGTCAAGGACATGTCCCTTGTCCTCGTAACGAGTGACAATCCTTATGTTCCGGATCCAATCCATAAAGTTGGAACAATCGAAGATGACTCTCCCACAAAGGTTCATGTGAGAGAAGGAGCCGATGCGGTTTGATCCAGAAGCAGCATTGTTGGAAGACATCTGAAAAAGAAGAAAGACAAGTTTAGATTAGATATATAATCCTTAATAAGACACCTAAATGTAATATTAAGGCAAAGACCCAACACAATACTTTATAACTTGGAAGAGGGATGCCGTAATCCAAGCTATAAAATATTTGAAGGTAGGTGAATGATGATTCACCAATTTCCACCATGAAAAACAAAATAGATTATTAGGTTTTATTTGGTTTTGAAATTCCTAGATCTTTTGGGATTCATTGAACTTTTCAATGGCATGTTTAAATCTCGATCGTGCCCTCTCAAGTTTGTGACTGGGATGCCGAGGATCACAAACAAGGTGTGAATAACCATGAAAATTAACTTGGTACCCTTAATCTTTATCACCTAATCGATGTGTCGGTTACCCACACACGCTCCACCGATCTATGACAAACATTAAGTCATCCTTTGCTACTTTTACTAGTCCATGTTAGTGTGTCGGTTACCCACACATGCTCCACCAACGACTTGGTAAGGTACAAAATGTAATTTCATGGGATAGCACCAATTTCACATTTTCCTAAAGTAACCAAGATTGGGAATTTATAAAAGGTTTAGTTACTTTATATTTTCATTATACTTTTAATGAGAATTATAGTCCTTGTCCTACCCATTCAGCTAACGACCCTCCACCAGTCAAGGAAGCAGTGGGTGAGAGCGGACACCCGTTAAGCTGCCACTTTATAGGCAACAACCCTATACCCCCTTATAGACCGGCTTCGTGAATAAGGCCTACTAACGGTAAAAATTGACTTGTTCTTATACATATATATTATTAACTTATAATATTATAAAGTATAAGGGTTGAATTTTAACTTTTAAAACTCTAGGAAATGGAATTAAAGTTTTCTAAAGTGACTTTACAAATTCCAAAACTTGAGGGCAAGTTTTGAAACTATTCAAAACCTTTCATATTCATAACTTATGAGTTTAATGGTTAATTAAAAGTAGACTCTTCATCTTTATGTAACCTATGGTTCTTTAATAACTTTTAAAGATGTGACTTTTGGTAATCCATAACTTGAGGAAAAATTATGGATTCCATCAATAACATTTAGATCAAGAATCATATCATCAAACAATTTGCACATAATTCCTATGATCTTACTAATTCTCATAAGCATGAATATTCATATCAACAACTTTAAGAATCATATAAACACATACAAAACTTGAAAATTTGATAACAACCATTGAAAATGGATTAGCAAGACCATTACACCATCAAAAATAGGTTTTATAAGACCAAAACAATTCAGGTAATGATTCTAGTCAATTTCCAGCAGCAAAACTCGAAAAACTGCACACAGGGGCTTCTACTCATCGAGTGCACGAACCTACTTGACGAGTAGCATGCAGAATCACTTGGACTCGTCGAGTCCCCCCATGCACTCGACGAGTCCACTGAACTGTGTGCAGAAAAACGATTTTTTCAAGCATTTTGCATAAAATATCAAGAAAGCAAGCCTAGGCTCTGATACCACTGATGGGTTTTGAGCATTCTAACACTCCTATGGTGTACATGCAACCCTAGAAACCTTGGATCTATGTTTTCTCTAATATTCATGCAAATTTGATTTTTCCAAGGTTTACATCCTAACTAG
Organism: Lactuca sativa; assembly: GCF_002870075.4. Taxonomy (NCBI): domain Eukaryota; kingdom Viridiplantae; phylum Streptophyta; class Magnoliopsida; order Asterales; family Asteraceae; genus Lactuca; species Lactuca sativa. Next base: position 225,571,303 of record NC_056630.2, read on the forward strand.
CATACAATGGGGAACTTGTAATACAAAAACTAGTAGAATGACTTACCTTTGTGTGTTGATGATTCCTTAAGACCTTGTGAGCCTAGCACCCCAAGTGTGATGCCTCAAATGTTTCACACAACACCAAGAACACTTGGAATAACTTGAGAAGAGAATAATTTGATCACAAAAATCATCCAGCCGTCATGCAATTGTCTTAGTGCCCATTTTGCTAGCTAATGAGGTCTTTATATAGTGTGCCACATGTAGGGTTACTCCATGTAAAAACCTAATGTGCATCGCTTTTCACATTCCATGATCCATGGGTTCATAACCTCCATGGACCATCCATGGAGCACGCAATGGGTCCTAGCCCAATCTAGTGAATCATGAACCTTTAGCCCACTACACAAGAATAAAAGATTTACATAATCTATCCTCATATATTTAATTAGTCTCTATTTGATCACAAAATTAATTCCAAATTAATTCTTGATCAATACTAATTAAATAATCATATTAATATATTAGAATTTATAATATATTAACAAACCGTAAGTATTCTTTTCTCATTTGTCTATCCAATTGTTCCGATGCCATGCAACCCAAATGGACAATGCTAAACTGGGTCAAGTACATACCCAATATAGTTATGGACTCAGACACCTTATCCAACAACAAGTGCTAGGGTTACTTCCATGTAAACCCTAATGCTCCATGACTCTCCATATTACTTAGGCTCCATAGGTTAAACCTCCATGGACTATCGTGTTGGAATAGTGTCTAAGGCTGCAACTATATTAGGCAAGTATTTGATCCGGTTGTGCATGGTCCTTTTGGGTTGCCTTCACCATAGCAACTTGATAGGATGATCTATTAAGAGAGAGTAAATATTATTAATATATATTATGTGAATAATATAATGAATAATATATTGTTATTTGATTAATACAAGTCATAGAATTAATTAGAATTAATTTGGTGACTTAAAGAGATTAATTAAATAAAGGGGTATAAACTGTCAATTGTTTGATAGTTAAGCTTTAGACTGTAAATCCATTTGGATATGGTATGGACGAATTCTAAGAGGTTTAGGATAGCTAAAATCGTCCATATGCTTATCTATGGAATGGATTTGGATAGCCTTAAGAGAAGATTATCCAATTAGGGTTTAGGTTGTAACCCTTAAGGAGTCTACAAGTATAAATAGACCCCATGACATAGGGAATTCGATACCTCTGAAAAAAGCAAGAGAACTCTGGTCGAATTCCTCCCCTCTCCTCTCTCCTAAATCATTCTAATTGCTATTGGTGTTTGTAAGCCATTAGAGGAGTGACACTTGTGACTCTAGAAGCTCCAAGACCTCAAGATCAACAAGGAACTCAAAGGTATGATTCTAGATTTTTTTCAATGTTGTTATTTAACCTAATTGGTCATTAGAAGACTTGGATTCAATGCATGTTTATTAGAAAGCCTAGATCCAAGCATTAGGGTTTTGCATGCGCACATAGGAAAGTTCTTATGGCTAAAACCCATCAGTGGTATCAGAGCCTAGCTTGGTTTTCTTTAAATTGTTGCTTGATTAACTGAAACAAACCTGCAAAATTCGATTTTTTGGTTTCTGTGTCACTGACTCAGCGAGTCCCAAGGTGGACTCGGCGAGTAGGCCTGACTCGGCAAGTCCCCTTGTGCACTCGGCGAGTCCAGGCGTCAGGAATGACCAGATTCGGGATTTCTTTGTGTTTATCTTATGGTAACTTACCTTAATCACAATAGATCAACCTAAATCCGATTTTATGATATATATGACTATTATCTTGATCTAGAAAAAGATATTTATCAACTAATTAAATATTTAATTTCCTTGTATGATAATTAATTAATTATTTAACTATTATGGTAATTATCTTTCAAAGAAATCTTGAATAAATCAAATATAGATAATTAGGATATTAATTGTTAATTGGAATTATTTGTTATTTGATCCTCCATGTTTTAAATGTTTAAAACCTACCCTCATGTTTTGAAATTTACTTTTGTGATTAAAAGCTTTAATTTAGACAACTTAAATTTCAAACCCTAGATTTTAAAAGTTTTAAAATACAACACTATACAAATATGATATTACTAGAATAATATATATATATATGTTTAACTAAATGCTAGTCTTACCGTTAGTAGGCCTCATTCACGAAGCCGATCTATAAGGTGAGTATAAGGTTGCGGCCTATAAAATGGCGCTTAATGGGTGTACACTCACACCCACCGCTTGCTTGATTGGTGGAGGGTCGTTAGCCGAACGGGTAGGATAGGGCAACCTCATTCTCTCATTAAAAGTATAATAAGAAATATAAAGTAACTACATATATTTTTAAAATTTCCCAATCCTAGTTACTTTAGGAAAAGTGAATTGATGCAATCCCATGAAATTACACTTTACACCTTGCTAAGATGTTAGTGGAGCGTGTGTGGTTTACCGGCACACTAATTGGTTCTAAGCGAAGGTGGCAAAGGGTGATTCATTGTTTATCATAGTTCGATGGAGCGTGTGTGGTTTACCGGCACATCGAATAGGTGATTGTTACAATGAAGGCACCATGTGAATTTGCATGGTAATTCACACCCGCTTTGTGATCCTCGGCATCGCAGTCACAAACGAGAGGGGCATATCGAGATTTAAACATGCCATTGAATAGTTTCAATGAATCACATCCGAACCTAGGAATTCTCAAAAACACTTAGGACTAATAGTGTAAGTTTTATGATGGAGAATTAGTGAATCGTCATTCACTTACCTTCAATTTATTTGCATGTTAGATTACGGCATCCCTTTTCTAGTATGTAAATGTTATTGTTGGATCCTAGCCCTAATTTTCTTATTGGGTGATAATTAGGGATTCTTATTCTAATCTATCTTTGTCCTTTTCTAATTGTAGATGTCGAACGCAAACAACGCTGCTGCTAGTTCTTTCACGTTGATGAGCCTTTGCGAAAAGGTCACCTTCGATGGAACGAACTTTAGCGAATGGATAAGATACATTCGCACCATTGCTCGCTATGAGGATAAGGAGTATGTCCTCGATGAGAAGCTCGAGAAAATCAACCCCGAAATTGCTACTCCCACTGAAAACACCGCCTTTGAAACTCATGAGCGAGATGCAACGAAGGTACATTGCATCATGATCGCCACCATGAACTCCGAATTCCAAAAGTCCTACGAGGCCATGTACCCGTACGAGATGCATCAAGACTTATTGGAAAGGTACCACCAAAACGCGAGACAAGAGAGGTACGAGATTTTCACTAACATGATTTCCGCGAAGATGGGTCATGGAGAATCTCTTACCGTGCACTTGCAAAAGATGCAAAGGTATGTTGACCGCCTCCGCAAGTTATATGTTGACTTCGGTGAAGACTTGGCGATCGACATGGTGCTTCACTCTTTGCCTCCGATGTACAACCAATTTAGGATGACCTACCACATGAACAAAGAAGAGGTCACCCTAAGCAAGCTCCAAGGTCTCTTGAGGGTTGCTGAGAGCAACTTCAAAGACAAGTCTGTTGCACCCACTCCCAATCCGCCCGCTGCTCCTGTCTTGGCTATTAGACAAGGGAAGGGAAAGAAGAGGAAAGCTTCATCGAAGAACTATCGCAAGGTGAAAGCCCGAGATGGTGCCTCTTCTAGTGGGACCAAAGTTGATCCCGCCAAGCCCTGCTCCAACCCGAAGGAGGCAGAGTGCCACCACTGCCACAAGATAGGACATTGGAAGAGAAGCTGCCCGGATTACCTGCAAGCAATCAAAGAAGGAAAGATCAAGCCATCTTTCGCAGGTATATATACAATCAAATCTAACGATTCTAATCATGCTATTTCTTGGGTTCTTGATACCGGTTGTGGTTATCACATTTGTTCTAATGTGCAGGGACTAAGAAGAAGTAGGGATGTGGAGCAAGGAAGGATCAATCTAATCATGGGGAACAGAAGATCGTCGCCTGTGACCAAGATTGGAGTGTATTCCTTAGTGCTTAGGAATAGTTTAGTTTTAGATTTGAACAATTGTTGCTATTCGCCAGAAATGGCAAGAAACATCATTTCATTTCATGGTTTATATAGACAAGGATTTAGATTTTCTTTTAATAATGATAATGGTTCTATTTTGGCTTATCTGAATGGTGTCTTTTACTTTGAAGCTATACCATGTAATGGAATATATGAAACCGTTATGATTGTTGATAACTTAGGAAATGATGTTTTGAATATTGATTCTTCCACTAGTATGGATAAAGCATCCTTGTGGCATTGTCGTCTTGGACATGTCAACAAGAAACGCATAGCCCAACTCCAAAAGGATGGAGTGTTGGAGTCATTCGACCTTAGGGAAGATGACACATGCGAGTCTTGTTTGCTTGGAAAGATGACTAAGTCACCCTTCACGAGTACATGTGAAAGGGGCGAGGGTCTATTGGACCTAATACATACCGATGTGTGTGGACCGTTTAGATCAACCACAAAGGATGGGAACCGCTTCTATGTGACTTTTACCGATGACTATAGTAGATATGGGTATATCTACTTAATCAAGCAAAAGTCAGACACCTTTGAAAAGTTCAAAGAGTTCAAGAATGAAGTGGAGAATCAATTGGGCAGGAAAATCAAGATGCTTCGATCCGATCGAGGAGGAGAGTACCTAAGTCTTGAATTCCACGATTATCTCAAGGAGTGTGGAATAGTTTCACAATTGACGCCTCCTAGGACACCGCAGTTGAATGGTGTGGCAGAAAGGCGTAATCGAACCTTATTGGATATGGTTCGCTCTATGATGAGTCGTGCTTCGCTACCAATCTCTTTTTGGGGGTATGCCTTAGAGACTGCCGCCCATATCCTTAACCGAGTCCCTACTAAGAAGGTTGCCAAAACACCTCACGAGATGTGGACAGGGAAAGCTCCCTCGTTGGCACATATCAAGGTTTGGGGTTGCGAGGCTTTCGTAAGACGAGATACTCACGACAAGCTTGAACCTCGAAGTGAGCGATGTATTTTCATCGGCTACCCGCAGACATCCTTTGGATATCTCTTCTATAGACCGAAGGACAATGTTGTCTTCGTTGTGAGGAGAGGAGTTTTCCGAGAGCGAGAACTCATAAGCCAAGGAGACAGTGGGAGGCAAATCGAGCTTGAAGAGATTCAAGAGTCGATAGATGAAGGAACCTCTACCGCTGGCAATCAACCCGAGGAGGAAACTCCAGTTGAACCGATTGACGAATCCTTACCTCTTAGACGTTCCGATAGAGTTAGAGTTCTACCCCAGTTTTATGGTTTTCATATTACTACCGAAGGGGACACGTATATTAGTGATGGTACACTAGTAAACCTTGATGAACCTAATAGCTATAAGGAAGCCATGGCAGGCCCGGAGTCTGCAAAATGGAAAGAGGCAATGGATAGCGAGATCCAATCCATGTATGATAACCAAGTTTGGAATTTGGTTGATTATGTGCCCGGACGTAAGACCGTTGGGTGCAAATGGATCTTCAAGAAGAAGACCGATGTGGATGGAAACGTGCACACATATAAAGCGCGATTGGTTGTGAAGGGCTTTACTCAAACTCCTGGAGTTGATTATGATGAGACCTTCTCACCAGTTGCGAAGATTAAATCTATTAGAGTGATGCTAGCTATTGCCGCATTTCATGATTATGAGAATTGGCAAATGGATGTCAAGACCGCTTTTCTTAATGGGAAGTTGGCTGAGGATGTTTACATGGCTCAGCCCGAGGGGTTTGTGGATCCGAAGCATCCGAATAGAGTGTGTAAGCTTGAGAAGTCCATTTATGGACGTAAGCAAGCGTCTCGCAGATGGAATCTTTGCTTCGATGAGAAAGTCAAAGAGTTTGGATTTGTACGAAGCGAAGACGAGTCTTGTGTATATGTCAAAGCCAGTGGGAGTATAGTAAGCTTTCTCGTCCTATATGTCGATGACATATTGCTCATAGGAAACGACATCCCGACTCTGCAGGAAGTTAAGTCCTGGCTCGGGAAGTGCTTCGCTATGAAGGACCTCGGAGAAGCTTCTTACATTTTGGGAATAAGGATAGTGAGAGAAAGAAGTAAGAGACTAATTGGACTTAGTCAGAACACTTACTTGGAGAAGGTACTGAAACGTTTTAGTATGGAAAACTCAAAGAAGGAAGAATTACCAATACAAAGTAATGCCAAATTGAGTAAGACTCAAAGTCCGAGTACCGAAATTGAGATAGCAGAAATGAGCCGAGTACCATACGCTTCCGCAGTTGGCTCAATCATGTACGCTATGACTTGTACTCGCCCTGATGTAGCCTTCGCTTTGAGCATGGTTAGCAGATATCAAGGGAATCCTGGCAAAGCACATTGGATTGCGGTGAAGAATATCCTTAAGTACCTTCGGAGGACAAAGGAATGGTTCTTAGTCCTCGGAGGGAGTGATGACTTGAAGGTGCGAGGGTGTAGTGACGCCAGTTTTCAGACCGACAGGGACAACTACCGTTCGCAGTCGGGCTGGGTCTTTACCCTAAATGGAGGAGCAGTGACCTGGAAGAGTTCCAAGCAAGAGACCGTAGCTGATTCAACGTGCGAATCAGAGTACATTGCAGCGAGCGAAGCGTCGAAGGAGGCAATATGGCTAAAGAACTTCATCGGTGATCTTGGAGTCGTACCTGCCATAAAGGAGCCCATGGAGATTTTCTGTGATAATGAAGGTGCGGTTGCCTTAACCAAGGAACCGAGGGATCATGGTAGATCAAGACATATCGACAGAAAATATCACTTCATCAGACATCGTGTAGAAGAAGGACAACTCGTAGTGAAGAGGATATCATCAGAAGATAACCCAGAAGATCCGCTTACGAAGGGACTGAGTAGGGTTAAGCACTTACAGCATGCTAGGAGTATTGGGCTGAAGGATGATATTAGCATAGATTAGATAGTATTAGAAACGTGTAATAGATAAATGTAATTGTCATTTGATGATTAAATAAAGGAGTTTTATTTATGAGTAATGAAACTATCTTATGTTAATTGTTTAGCTATTGTTTCACTTTGCATGTTTTGACTTCCAGAATAATTGAGTTTATTAGGATTAATCGAATTATTCAAATGGTCCACAATCGTTCATATGTTGGGAGTAGATATGAAAGAAGATTGTCATGAATTGGTGTGTAGAGTGTCTAAATGGTGTTAGACATAGCAAAGGATTGCTGCAACGTTCATGAGTGCTTATGAACTAGTTTTGAGCATTGGAATAAACCCGCGCTTGCTGGAATCACCTTATGGAATACGATATAAAAGGTGATCGCAAGACGATAATATCATATAGTCTTAAAACCTAGATATATGGTTTATTATTTGTTAATTGATTGTACATTGATAATACGAAAACGCATCAGTAACTTGGTGTTATAAAACGTATTGTTGTGTATAGTTGGTTAATGAATAAGTAAATGCATATAAGTCGAAGTTTATCTGTAACTTTTATCTAAGAAGGTAAAAGCGATATCTCGGCCGCTCGATGATTTGATTTGACTTATGTGCCGGGCCCGGTCAGAACTGAATTGATGTGTTCGATTAAGTTCTATGTCAAATAAATCAGAGATTGAGAAACCTAAATGCTTGACTAACCATTCCATAGGATTGTCAGCATGATATCTAACAGAGGACTGTACGTTCCCTTATCTAAAGGACAAGATTGATTAGATCAGAGTTGACAGCGTCTTTGAGAGCTATGATTGCAAACCGAATTGTACTTGTATAGTTACTAGACTTATCCAAGTGGGAGACTGTTGGAATAGTGTCTAAGGCTGCAACTATATTAGGCAAGTATTTGATCCGGTTGTGCATGGTCCTTTTGGGTTGCCTTCACCATAACAACTTGATAGGATGATTTATTAAGAGAGAGTAAATATTATTAATATATATTATGTGAATAATATAATGAATAATATATTGTTATTTGATTAATACAAGTCATAGAATTAATTAGAATTAATTTGGTGACTTAAAGAGATTAATTAAATAAAGGGGTATAAACTGTCAATTGTTTGATAGTTAAGCTTTAGACTGTAAATCCATTTGGATATGGTATGGACGAATTCTAAGAGGTTTAGGATAGCTAAAATCGTCCATATGCTTATCTATGGAATGGATTTGGATAGCCTTAACAGAAGATTATCCAATTAGGGTTTAGGTTGTAACCCTTAAGGAGTCTACAAGTATAAATAGACCCAATGACATAGGGAATTCGATACCTCTGAAAAAAGCAAGAGAACTCTGGTCGAATTCCTCCCCTCTCCTCTCTCCTAAATCATTCTAATTGCTATTGGTGTTTGTAAGCCATTGGAGGAGTGACACTTGTGACTCTAGAAGCTCCAAGACCTCAAGATCAACAAGGAACTCAAAGGTATGATTCTAGATCTGTTTCAATGTTGTTATTTAACCTAATTGGTCATTAGAAGACTTGGATTCAATGCATGTTTATTAGAAAGCCTAGATCCAAGCATTACGGTTTTGCATGCGCACATAGGAAAGTTCTTATGGCTAAAACCCATCATATCCATGTTGGTTTAGGTCATCCTAAATAGCCATGGATCATTGGCCCACACTATAAGAATCATTGATTTATCAAATCAATCCCCATATATTTAATTAGTCTCTTTTGATCACTAAATTAATTATTGATCAATACTAATTAAATAATATGATTTCATATTAATATATTATACTTGTAATATATTAACAATTCACAAATAACCTTATTCTCAAAAGTCCATCCTATCAAGTTGCATTGGTGAAGGAAACCCAAAAGGGCTATGTTACTCTCGGGTCAAGTACATACCAATTATAGTTATGGACTTAGATACCTAATCCAATAGTCTCCCACTTGGATAAGTCAAATAACTACAACTGCAAGTACAACTTAAAACACCGACTAGCAATTGTAGCTCTTAAAAGCCGCTGTCAAACTCTGACCCAGTCAGTGACATGTCCTTTAGATAAGGGATCATATAACCCTCTATGCTTCAAGATATCAGTTCGAAAAATACATGGAACAATTTCATACTTGTTGTCCAACAGTTTGTTTCTCGATTTCCGATTTTTTTGACAGAGACTTAATTGAACACATCAATTTAGTCCCGACCAGGCCCGACCCATAAGTTAAAAACAAAATCATCGTGGGGCCCAAGATATCACTTTTAATCCTCCAAGAATGAAAAGGAACAGATAAACTTTGACATTATATGCTTGAACTAACTATTCATCAAATCATACACAACAATGTGTTTTATAACATCAAGTTACTGATGCGTTTTCGCACTATCAATGTACAACCAACTCATAGTCAACAACTCATATTTCTTGGTTTGAAGACTTATAGGATATTATCGTCTCACGATCACTTGTGATAAATTCCATGAAGTGATTCAAGTGGATGCGAGTTTAATCCAATACTCAGACCTTATGAGCACCCATGAATGTTGTTGTAAACTTTTGCTATGTCTAATACACTTCAGACAATCTACAAGCCAAATTCATGACAGTTTTGCCTCAATACCTACTTCTAAAGTATGATCGACTATGGACAGTTTGAATAATAGAATTATTCTGGAAGTCAAAACATGCAAAACGAAACAATAGTACATAATTGACAAAAGATAGTAACTTTATTCATAAATAAATCACCTTTTATTTAATCATCAAATGTTAATTACATTTTATCTATTACAAGTCTCAAAATAGCTATCTAATCATTAAAACTAATATCTTCCTTCAGCCCAATGCATCTCGCACGCTGCAAATGCTTGACCCTACTCAGTCCCTTCGTGAGGGGATCTGTTGGGTTCTCATCTGATGATACCCTCTTTACCACGAGGAGTCCTTCTTCCACCCGATTTCTTATGAAGTGATATTGCCTGTCGATGTGTCTGGATCTGCCATGATCCCTTGGTTCTCTGGTTAAGGCAACCGCACCCTCATTGTCATAGAAAATCTCCATAGGCTCCTTTATAGCTGGTACAACTCCATGGTCTCCGATGAAGTTCTTCATCCATATCGCCTCCTTTGATGCTTCGCTTGTTGCTATGTACTCTGATCTGCACGTTGAATCGGATATAATCTCCTGTTTGGAACTTTTCCAAGTTATTGCTCCTCCATTTAGAGTAAAAACTCAGCCCGACTGAGAGCGAAAATTATCTATGTTGGTCTGAAAGCTGGCATCACTATACCCTGTGACTCTTAAGTCGTCACTCCCACCAAGAGTAAGGACCCAATCCTTAGTCATGCGTAGGTACTTAAGAATGTTCTTTACCACAGTCCAGTGAGCCTTCCCAGGATTCCCTTGATATCTGTTGACCATGCTCAAAGCAAAGGCCACATCAGGGCGAGTACAAGTCATAACATACATGATCGAGCCAATTGTGGAAGCATATGGTACTCGAGTCATCTCAGCTATTTCAGCCTCTGTACTCAGACTCTGAGTCTTACTCAGTTTGGTTTTGCCTTGGATGGGTAAGTCACCTTTCTTGGAATTTTCCATGCTGAATCGTTTCAACACCTTGTCCAAGTAGGTACTTTGACTAAGTCCAATTAGTATTTTACTCTTGTTTCTCAATAACCTTATCCCTAGGATGTAAGCAACTTCTCCAAGGTCCTTTATAGCGAAACACTTCCCAAGCCAGGACTTAACCTCCTACAAGGTTGGAATGTCATTTCCTATGAGTAGTATGTCATCCACATACAACACCAGAAAGCTAATTGTACTCCCAATAGCCTTGATATACACAAAGGACTCATCCTCGCTTCTCGAAAATCCACACTCTTTGACTTTATCATCGAAACAAGGATTCCATCTGCGAGATGCTTGTTTCAATCCATAAATGGATTTCTCAAGCTTACACACTCTATTTGGGTACTTTGCATTGACAAAACCCTCTGGCTGACTCATGTAAACATCTTCAGCTAACTTCCCATTAAAGAAAGCGGTTTTGACATCCATTTGCCATATTTCATAGTCATGAAATGCAGCTATGGCTAACATAACTCTAACAGATTTAATTTTCGCTACTGTTTAAAAGGTCTCATCATAGTCAACTCCATGAGTTTAAGTAAAGCCCATCGCAACCAGTCGTGCCTTATATGTGTGTACTTTCCCATTTATGTCAGTATTCTTCTTGAAGATCCATTTGCACTCGACTGTCTTACGACCCGGTACATTGTCAACCAAGTTCCAAACTTGATTGTCATACATGGACTGAATCTTGCTGTCCATAGCCTCTTTCTACTTTGCAGACTCGGGTCCTGTCATGGCTTCCTTGTAATTATTAGGTTCATACAAATTCACCAGTGTGTTGTCACTGATAATGTATCACCTTCAGATGTTATATGGAAACCATACAACACAGGTGGAACACTAACTCTTCCGGAGCGCTTCAGAGGTACGTATTCATCAACTATTTCAATAGGAGTTTCCTCCTCATGTTGATTTCTAGTGTTTGAGGTTCCTTCACCATTTGAATCTTGAAGTTCTTCAAGGTCAATTTGCCTCCCATTGTCTCCTTGGCCTGTGATTTCTCTCTCGCAAAATACTCTTTTCCTCGCAACGAAGACAACATTGTCACTCGGTCTATAGAAGAGATATCTGAAGGATTTTATGTGGGTAGCCAATGAAAATGCACCGCTCACTACAAGGTTTGAGCTTATCGTGAGTCTCACATCTCACGAGAGCCTCCCAACCCAAAACCTTGATGTGTGCTAATGAGGGAACCTTCCCTGTCCACATTTCATGAGGTGTTTTGTCAACCTTCTTAGTTGGGACTAAATTAAGGATATGGGCGGCAGTCTCTAAGGCATACCCCCAGAATGAGATAGGTAACGATGCTCGACTCATCGTGGAACGAACCATGTCCAACAAGGTTCGATTGCGCCTCTGATCCACACCATTAAGCTGTAGTTTCCTAGGTGGCGTCAATTGTGAAACAATTCCATATTCCATTAGATAGTCAAGGAACTCTATATTAAGATACCCACCACCCCGATCGGATCGTAGCATCTTTATCTTCCCGCCCATCTGATTCTCCACTTCTTATTTAAACTCTTTGAATCTTTCAAAGGTTTCTGACTTATGTTTGATTAAGTAGATATAGCCATATCTACTGTAATCATCAATAAAAGTCACATAGAAGCGGTTAGCATCCCATGTGGCGGTTCTAAAAGGTCCACACACATTGGTGTGTATGAGATCCAACAAACCTTCACCCCTTTCACAAGTACCAGTGAAGGGTGACTAGGTCATCTTTCCAAGCAAATAAGATTCGCAAGTGTCATCCGACCTTAAGTCGAATGAATCCAAGACTCCAGCCTTTTGGAGTTGGCCTATGCGCTTCTCACTGACATGTCCAAGACGACAATGCCAGAAACATGCCTTATCCAAACTATTGGAAGAATCAATGTGCAAAACATTATTTCCTAAGATCTCTACAACCATCACAGTTTCATATACACCATTACAAGGCAATGCATTAAAATAAAAAAACACCATTATAAAAAGCATTAATAGCACCAATTTCATTATCAAATGAAAAACTAAAACCTTGTTTGTACAAACCATGAAAGGAAATAATATTTCTTGACATATCGGATGAGTAGCAACAATTATTTAAATCTAATTCTAACCCATTACTAATCAATAAAGAATAAACTCCAATCTTGGTGACAGGTGAAACCTTCCTATTCCCCATGATCAAGTTCATCTTCCCGTGCACCACATCCTTACTTTTTCTTAGTCCCTACAAATCAGAACAAATGTGGAAACCACAACCTGTATCAAGAACCCAAGAATAAGAATGTGATGAGTTGTTAGATAGAATAGTATAAATACCTGCATGTGTGGGTTTTACTTTCCCAATGTTGACATCCTGCAAGTATTATGGGCAGCTTCGCTTCCAGTGCCCCTTTTTATGACAATAGAAACACTTTGCTTCCTTAGGTATGGTAAAGGGAGAAGAAAACCACCTTTGGTTCCACTTGAAGAGGATCCATCAAGAGAATTTCCCTTGTGGCTCTTAGAGGGAGCCTTCCTGTTCTTCCCTTTCCCATGTCTAATTTCCAAGACAGGGGCAGTAGCAGTAGGAGTAGAAACAACAGGTTTACCTTTGAGACTACTTTCAGCAGTCCTCAAAAGGACTTGAAGCTTGCTAAAAGTGACCTCCTCCTTGTTCATATGATAGGTCATACGTAATTGATCATAACATAGACGTGAAGAGTGTAGAATTATATATATGGCCAACTCTTCATCGAATTTCACATTTAACTTCGGCAAGCAGTCCATAAAACTTTGCATTCTATGCAAGTGGGTCGTGATGGGTTCTCCATCCTTCATCTTTGTTGTTATCATGGAGGTGATGATTTTATACCTCGCTTGACGAGCACTTTGATGTTATCTTTCCATCAGATCTTGGTGCATCTCAAAAGGGTAGAAGTCCTCATAGGACTTTTGGAGTTCAGCTGTCATAGTGGCCAATATGATACAAGACACCTTGGTTTCATCCTTCTCATGAGTCCTAAACTCAGCGATCTTCTCAAAAGTAGCATAAGACTCATCAATTTCATTAAGCTCTTTGTCGAGGACATATTCCTTGTCCTCATAATGAGTAACCATCCTGATGTTCCTGATCCAATCATTGAAGTTGGAACCATCAAAGATAACTCTCCTACATAAGTTCATTAGGGAGAAAAGAACTAGTAGGGTTTGAGCCAGAAGCAGTGTTGGAAGACATCTGAAAAGGAAGATAAAGTTTAGATTAGATAACAGTCCTTAATACAACACCCAAATAAAATATTAAGGCCAGGACCCAACACAATATTTTACAAATTGGACTAGAGATGCCATAATCCAATTTCAAAATATTTGAAGGTAGGTAAATCACAATTTACCAATTTTCACCATGAAAAACGAAATTGATTATTAAGTTTTAATTGAATTGAAATTCCTAGATTCTTTTGAGATTCATTGAACTTTTCAATGACATGTTTAAATCTCGATTATGCCCTTCAGTTTGTGACTGGGTTACCGATGATCACAAAGAAGGTGTGAATAACCATGAAAATGTGCTTGGTACACTTGATGTCATTTATCACCTAATCAATGTGCCGGTTAACCACACACGCTCTATTGATCTATGACAAACATCAAACTACCCTTTTCCACGCTTACTAGTCCAAGTTAATGTGTCGGTTAACCACACATGCTCCATTAACGACTTCACAAGGTGCAAAGTGTAATTTCATGGATTAGCATTAATTTCACATTTTTCCTAAAGTAACGAAGAATGAAAATTTAATAAAACATTTAGTTACTTTATAATTATCATTAGACTTTTAACGAGAATTAATGTCCTATCCTACCTGTTCGGATAACGACCATCCACCAGTCAAGGAAGTGGTGGGTGAGAGTGGACACCCATTAAACCACCATTTTATAGGCAGTAACCTTATACCCCCTTATAGACCGGCTTCGTGAATGTGGCCTAATAACGGTAAGACTGAATTGTCTTATACATATATATAATTATTAAACTTTTAATATTATAATAATATAAGAGTTGAATTTTAAACTTTTAAAATTCTAGGGTTTGGAATTAAAGTATTCATAAGTGTGACTTTACAAATTCCAAAACTTGAGGGCAAGTTTTGAAACTCTTCAAAACTTTTCATTTCCATAACTTATGAATTTAATGACTTTTAAAGAAAAAACTTTTCATATTCTATAACTTGAAGACAAGTTATGGAATTCATTAAAGGCATTTAGATCAACATTTCAATTAACAAAATAATCAAATAAGTTATCTATGAGCTAGTTAAACTCATAAGTCAAGATAATTCATATCAATAATTTGCAAGAAATTAGCCTAATCATATAAATTAATACAAATCTTGAAATTTTGACAATTATCTTTTAATTGGATAAGCATGATCACTACCATATCAAGAAAAAAGATTTCATGTTTCAAAAAACAGTTTGCCGTAATGATCAATCCAATTCTGGCCAAAAACTAGAAAAATCAACAATTAGATCAATCAACTCAACGAGTGCATGAACCTGACTCGTCAAGTTGGTATTTTACTGAGTGGACTCGTCGAGTCAACCAGTGGACTCGGCGAGGTCATTAGTCAGAAGCCAGAAAATCGATTTTTTCAACTTGGAAAATTAAAAAGCATCAAGTATAACAGAAAACAATCCTAATCTCTGAAATCAATTATGGGTTTTGAGCACTCTAACAACCTTATGGTGCACATGCAGCCCTAGATGCTTTGGATCTATTTTTTATCTAATTATACATGCAATTTGATTTTCCAAAGCATTCATCCAAACTAAGACTTACCTCTTTATAGGACTTGTAGTTCTTGGCCTTCAAAAGCTTTAGCACCTCAAATTTGATGCCTTTAATGTGTCACAAACACCAAGTGCAAAAGGAGGCTTGAGAGAATAAATTGCTTAGCACAAAAGCGATTCACACTCTCCAAGAATGTATGTGGCCACCGATTTTAGCTCCAGGGGGCTCCTTTTATGGTGTGGCAAGTGCTAGGGTTACATCCATGTTAAACCTAATGCTCCATCACTCTTCATATTACTTAGGCTCCATGGGTTAAACCTCCATGGACTATCCATATTGGTTTAGCCCATCCTAAATAACCATGGATCATTGGCCCATACTATAAGAATCATTAATTTACCAAATCAATCCCCATATATTTAATTAGTCTCATTTGATCACTAAATTAATTCCAAATTAATTCTTGATCAATACTAATTGAATAATATGATTTCATATTAATATATTATACTTGTAATATATTA
Organism: Lactuca sativa; assembly: GCF_002870075.4. Classification (NCBI taxonomy): domain Eukaryota; kingdom Viridiplantae; phylum Streptophyta; class Magnoliopsida; order Asterales; family Asteraceae; genus Lactuca; species Lactuca sativa. The sequence continues at coordinate 225,587,166 of NC_056630.2, forward strand.
ACAAATCATAAATAACCTTATTCTGAAAAGTCCATCCTATCAAGTTGCATTGGTGAAGGCAACCCAAGGGGACCATGCTACTCTCGGGTCAAGTACATACCAATTATATTTATGGGCTTAGACACCTAATCCAACAGGTACAACAGAACCTACAGAGGTAGTGTCACCAAATCTTAAGGGCAAAAACAACTATCCCCAACTCCAGGTCGTGCGCCAGGTAATTTGCCTCGTGAGGCTTCAACTGTCTTTAGGCATAAGCGATAACGTGCCCTCTCTGCATCAACACTACGCCCAAACCCGAGATAGACGCGTCACAATACACTACGTAATCCTCAATGCCCTCTGTCAGGGCTAAGATCGGTGCATCGCACAACCTCTGCCTCAAAGTCTCGAAAGCAGCCTGCTGCTCAGGCCCCCCGCAGAAACTCATCGACTTCTTGGTCGGCCGAGTCACGGGTACCGTTATCTTGGAGAAATCCAAAATGAATCTCCAATAGTATCCTTCTAAACCGAGGAAGTTCCGAATCTCAAATGGAGACCTCGAAATCTCCCATCTCATCACGGCCTCCACCTTGTCAAGATCGACCAGAATACCATTCTGGTTGACAAGGTACCCCAGAAACTGCACCTTGCGTAACCATAACTAGAACTTGGAGAACTTTGTGAAAAGTCTCTCCCTCCTCAGTGTCTCCAACACCTCCCTCAGGTGCTCCTTGTGTTGCTCCTGAGTCTTGGAATACACCAAGATGTCATCAATAAAAACTATCACAGACCGATCCAACATCGGTACGTACACATGGTTCATGAGATCCATGAACGTGGCAGGACAATTGGTGAGCCCAAAAAGCATCACCACGAACTCATAATGACCATAGCGAGTCCGAAAGGTTGTATTCTGCACATTGTTGTCCCTGACTCGCATCTGGTGGTAGCCTGATCACAGATCTATCTTGGAGAACCAAGATGCCCCCTTAATCTGGTCAATTAAGTCATCAATCCTCGGGAGGGAATAATGGTTCTTCACTGTTACCTTATTCAACTCCCGGTAATCTATACACATCCGATGTGACCCGCCCTTCTTCTTCACAAATAGGATTGGGGCTCCCCACGGCGAAATGCTTGGCCAAATAAATCCTTTGTCTAACAGCTCCTGCAGCTGTGTAGACAACTCCTGCATATCGAGAGGAGCCAACCAATATGGTGCCTTCGCTATCGGAGCTGCACCAAGAACTAGGTCAATCCTAAACTCTACCTGTCTCTCCGGAGGTACCCCAGGCAAATCCTCCGGGAATATGTCTAGATACTCCTGCAACTGACACATCCTCCACGGTCGCCTTACCCTTCTCCCGGGTATCCATAGCATAGGCGACATAACATGCGCATCCCTGCTGAAGGTAGCAGCTGGCTCTCGTAGCAGAACACACGATCGGACCACGTTGCAGTCCCTCACTGTGAATCACTATCTCTCCCTCACTTGGGGTCCTAACTCGAACCAACTGCTGCTCACAGTCGATCACCGAACCATTAGGGCTCAACCAACCCATGCATATGATGACCTTTTTCCCATGTAAAGGAATGGGAACCAGATCGACGAGGTAACGCTTGCCATCCATCATCAGGATGCAATATTAGTAAACCTTTGATGCCCGAACGGATTGATCATCCGCAATCTCGACCTCCAAAGGACGATCCAAAATACTCGTAGTCTCGACAAACCTCTTGCTGAGTGCAAGAGACGCAAATGATCGGGTAGCCCCCGAGTCAAATAATACCAGCACTGGGATACCGTTCACATGGAACGATCCTAAAACAAGATACATGGAATATAAATAATAAAACTGACATATAATAAAAGTTAAGGAGAAGAAACATACCCGTCACTACATCTGGTGTGACACGCGCCTCCTCGATGGTCAACTGGAAGGCTCGGTTCCTCACCACCGGAGCATCTGACTTGCCCTGGCGGCCATCTGTGATTCGCAAGGTCGTTGGAGCTGGCACTGCTACTGGCGCTCCTAATACCAATCTCGGGCAGTTGGTCTTTTTATGGCCTCGCTGATTGCAGTGAAAACAGAACATGTCTGATGTGTGAATAGTGGGGGCAGGGGCAGTATAATCCCTGCTAAAGTGCCCTAACTTGTCGCACTTTTAACAACCTGATCCCCCTAATTTGCAAGTTCCCTTATGCGTCTTGCCATATTTCCCACAGCAGCTCTGAACCTGTTGTCTCTTCGACCTCGAGTTGAATCCCTTGGGTTTCTTCACCGAAACCCCAGTTGTCTGCCCAGTTTCCGCCTTCCTCTTCCTGATGTGCTCTATATCAATCTCCCTCTCGTCTACCCAGTCTCCGCCTTCCTCTTCCAAATTTCACCTCTCAACATATTATGGTACCGGGTTTTCTTAATCTACTCATCACCCGCATACTGGGGCACCAACAAGGCCATCTCCCTAAACTTGGTGGTAATATCTGCCACTATCTCAGTAGTCTATCTCATATCCAAGAACTCCCTGGCCAACTACTGAACCTCCACAGCTGGCGAAAACTCTGCCTGAAACCTGGACACGAAATCCGACCAGGTCATGGCCTCAATGGCTGGGGATCCCAAAGTATCACCGACTACCTCCCACTAGTCTCTAGCTCGCTCTCTCAAACACCCAACATCGAATCTGACCTTCGACCCCCCAGGGAAGAAGCTCATCACCTGTGCAGACTCGATGTATACGATCCATCGCCTAGCCACAATGAGGTCTTTCACCCCGCATAAGTATGGTGCTCCGCATCCCCTGAAATCCTTGAAGGAGAGCGTACGGGTCCCTTACTGGCCAGGTGCCATGACACTCTAGAATTCCCTAATGTGATCCTCCATCAGCTCAATCATACCCTCCTTGATCGACCCAAAAATCAGCGGGGTCAACTCAAGGATGCCTCTCGTAATCTCAAATGCAATGAACTCGTGCAATCCCTCATCAATCAGCTCGGAATCATACCCGAACTAAACCCAGATCCAGAGCCTCCTGCTCCATGACATGTCACCACCATTCTGAAACAAACCATACAATTGTCAAGATTATACATAATAATCAAAATACCTCACACTTTGCCACTCCTGGTTCCCCCGAGGCTTTCCAAGATTCAAGTACGAATCCTCTACTTTCAGTCGTATGGGCCCATACTACCTTCTACATCTATCCGTACTTTCCTCCTGGTTTTCCTTGGTTTACCAAGGTTGCTTCCTATCTATGTATATGGTTTGCAATCAAAAAACTCATGTCACTAATCTCATCCTAGGCTTGACCTAGGGTAATCTCTGACCCACCCTCCGCCATCAGCTGCATAAGCAGTCCCTACTATCTTTCCGAAACTAGCTCGTGAATACCATTACATATCACTAAGACCAAATACTTTTTTGAATGAGAGGTACGGTCCTACCTTACAACGGTTAGACTCACATAAGAGTTGCGAAATAGGGCTAGACCTAACCTTCTGAAATTATTTTGTCCTCGTAATGTGTAACTTAACGTATTTGTTTACTAGTTAATTAAAGATAACTAGAACTCCTACAAGCATAAAGCAAGCAGCATTCGAGTATTGAGTAACTAAAACCAGGCATATCCTAAACAGGCCATTATATCACTGACTAATCAATACTAGCATATAGTTAACTAAGCGCATACAGTAGGTATACAAGGCATCCTTCCTAGATCTTTAGCCCTAATCTAGCATGCAGTTCAATAAGCACATACAGTAGGCATACAAGGCATCCTTCCAAGATCCTTAGCCCTAATCTAGCATGTGGTTTACATATTCACACTTCATATCATAGTATAACATGTATGGGTATCTTTGGAAAACTTATTTGAGCCTGGCCGATTGTATGCATCACACTTCTTGTTCTTTATTAAAAACCCTTAATTTTTAATTTTAGAAAAACTATTTTTCTTGTAAAAATCCCTCAAACCCTCGATTTGAGTCCAGACACCCCCGAAGGTGTGCCCAAATCCTTCAAACCAAGGCTCTGATACCAAATTGTAACATCCTAAAATTCATGAACAAAAATTTTCATTTTTAATTAAGTAGTTATAAAAGCCAATAGTCTAAAAACATCAATAGTGTCATCACATGTCATAATCAAAATCAGTATCCAAAACACGTCATAAGAAACAACATTAGAGTACAACTCCCAAAGATCTCATGTGCGGAAAATCATAGTGTGATGCGATGTGATGATGCCGACTCCTTTCCTTTCGAAGAATAAGTTCCTGAAACCAAAACTGAAAACCATAAGAACTAAGCTTAGTATGTTCCCTCATCATACCACATACCATACATTAAACATACTGCCTAGCATATCCGGGTGTCGGCCTACCCCTTCGGTCTCTTTCAACCGGAACTACCTAGCATATCAGGGTGCTGGCCTACCCCTTATATCTCTTTCAACCGGTAACCGCCTGGCGTATCAGGGTGCTGGCCTACCCCTTCGGTCTGTTTCAACCGATAACTACCTAGCATATATGGGTTCCAGCCTACCCATTCGGTCTGTTACAAGGTCTATTTCACCCTTGCCACTACCACATAATATCCTAGCATATAAGCACATATATCACATACTGCCTAACATATTTGGGTGCTGGCCTACCCCTTCGGTCTCTTCGACCGGTTACATGGTCTACTTCACCCCCAACCAATACCACATAACAACATAGCATACAAGCACATAAAACTCAACAAATAGTGGCATACCAGTTAATTATCACAAAGAAAATCATCTCTACTATAAACAACTACTATTGGGCTAGCATTGGTGCCTTCGATCCACTCATACAGGGAAGGTAACTCACCTCAACTATGTGTGCTGAAATCGTACTCCTCAGATGGCTCGGGACTCCTCTCCCTAAAGCATAACAAGTCCCTTAGTTAGTTATTGAGCCCAAGTATGACTCCCTTATGGCCCAACTTCTAATTCATGTCCTAAGGCAAGGTCCCCTAGTCCTTTCCCAATGGGCCTTTTCCCCAAGGTCCAATCTATAATCAATTTAAGGCCCAAATCCATTCCTTTAAGCATTAAAGCCCAATAAGGCCCAATGCCATAAATCCCAGTCCTAGGCCCAGAGGCCTTACTCCACAGTGGTCCATGATGCCCAACAAATCCTGTCCCAATCTCCCATGGCCCAAAAATCCATGTTAACTACTCTGCATGCGTACACGCGACATACCTGGCACGTACGCCCGACGTATGCTGGCCATGACCAGAAGTGGGAAACTGACCCAGAACGCACAGCGTACTAGGGTGTATGCCCAATGTTCCTGCCAGTCACCTTAAATTCATTCTTTTGACGTAATTCATTAAGTTCCAACGTCCAAAACATAGATCTAGGCTCCTAACAATGTCCTTAACCATAAAGTTATGAACTTTATGCTTTTGCATGCATGGAGTAGGATTAAGGCACCCATTGAGTCCATAAGCTCACTTTGTGGCCATCTATCACTTTCATAGTTGGGGATAAACCATCAAGATCTGATTTTTATGGTCCTAAATCCAAGAGCTCAAAAGGACAGCTCTTATGGACAGATTCTTCCACAACTCAAAGGACCTCAAGTATGGGACCAAAATGTGACATAAAACATCCCAAAACTACATCTAAGCATGCAATGGACAAGGTTGGAACTTGATACCTTAAACTAGTCAGAATAGATGACAAACTTCTGGATCTACAAGCTCTCTTCAAGTCCTTGCTCCTTCTTCAAACTCCTTGCTCTTTAAAACCACAAAAATAACACCAAAATGCTGAAAATAAGTTCAAGATACATACAATGGATTTAGGGTTTGATTCGGCCACTGTGAGGACAAGGGAGGATGAGAGGAATAAGGGTTTAGAGGGTTATAAGTTTTTTAAATAGGGTGCAACCCCTAAATTTTAGGGTTTGCATCTGATCACCCGACGCCCAGCGTACGCATGGGTATGCCCAACGTACGCATGGGGGCTCCCTTTCCGCGCCTCTTATATGTACGCCGTGCGTACACCCTGTACATCCAACGTACGCTACACTCCAAAAATCCCAGCATTTCATAATTAACTTGAATAAAAAACAATATAAGACCTGATGAATCATAAATGATACAAACCTTTTTTGTAGTTTGTATCCACTCAAAGTTATGGTTCATTTTTGGAGTTGCAGAATGCCTCCAAGCGGTGTGAGATTGAGCTGGAGCTGCATATGAGGGAGCAGAGACCAACCCCAACACAGTCGCAACCAGCGCCGAAGTGGTTCAGGGCCGCTGATACGAGATATGGGAGTCATAGGGGCCACACTTGTGGGAAGTGTGACAAGGTTCATGATGGAGCTTGTCCATCTTCTTCGGTATGCCACAAATATGGAAAGCAGGGCCATATTGCAAGGGACTGCCAACAACAGGCTCTAACATCCGACATCAGACTTTGTTATAATTGTGATCAGGTGGGCCATATGAAGGCCTAGTGCCCCTTACTTTTTGTTATGTCAGCACAGGCTCCAATGTCGCCTACTCTAAGGATCACAAATGGGAGTCAGGGCTGGGCGGAGCCCTCGAGGGCTCGGGGCCGCGCTTTTCAGCTCATGATAGAGGAGGCTAGCTTGGCACCAGATGTCGTGACCAGTATGTTTCTATTAATTATTTTGTTGATTATGTTTTATGTTATGCTTATGTTTATGCTCCTAATAGGTATGTTCTTAGTGAACTCTTTTCCTGTCCTTGTATTATTTGACTCGAGCGTGATTCGGTCTTCTCGATCACTCAGTAAGGAGTTTGATATACCTATTAGGGAGTTAGAGTGTCCGTTGTAGGTTTCTATCGCCAACGAACATGGGGTTCTGCATTTATAGTGTATCAGGATTGTATATTAGAGATCTTCAGAGTGTGTTATCCGATTGATCTGATCCATATCCCCATGGGGGATGTGTGCATGATAGTGGGTATGGACTGGATGGGTAGGTTTGGTGCCATGATTGATTGTGAGGGCCAGTAAGTTGTAGTTCGAACCCAAAGTGGGCGCGAACTGGTTATCTGTGGAGAGGGAACCAGGGTTAGTTTAGGGTTTTGTCTGACATCCAGGACTCGACAGTATATTCAACAAGGGTGTGCCAGTTATTTGGCTTATGTGGTTGATACTCGGGTTAGGGAGCAGACTTCAGATTTAGAGATACTAGTTGTCAGGGAGTTTGCTGATGTTTTCCTGGAGGAGTTACCCGGTGTACCTCCTGAGAGGCAGGTTGAGTTTAGGATTGATCTCATGCCAGGTGCGGCCCATATTGCTAAAGCGTCGTACCGCTTGGCACTGCCTAAGATGCAAGAGTTGTCATCTCAGCTCCAGGAGTTGTTAGTCAAGAAATTTATCAGACTGAGCAGTCCTCCATGGGGAGTGCCGATACGGTTCGTCAAGAAGAAGGATGGTTCGCACCGGATGTGCATTGATTACCAGGAGTTGAACAAGTTAACAGTGAAGAACCGTTACCCCTTCCACAGATTGATGATCTCTTTGATCAGTTGCAGGGTGCATGTTGGTTCTCTAAGATAGATATGAGGTCTGGGTATCATCAGGTGAGAGTAAGAGAGGAGGACGTGGAGAAGACTTCATTCTGGACTTGTTATGGGAATTATGACTTCGTGGTGATGCCATTTGGGCTCACGAATGTGCCTGCTGTGTTTATGGATTTGATGAACCAGGTATGCAGGCCGATGCTCGACCGATCTATCATTGTGTTTATTGATGATATCTTGGCGTATTCCTAGACCAGAGAGCAACATGAGGAGAACCTTCGAGAGCTTCTGGGGGTTTTGAGGCAAGAACGGCTTTATGCCAGGTTCTCGAAGTGCGAGTTTTGGTTACAAGAGGTTTAGTTCCTTGGACATCTCGTTAACCAGGATTGGATTTGATTGATCCGGCCAAGATCGAGACTTTGACACAGTGGGAGGTTCCAAAATCTCCCTTAGAGATCAAGAGTTTCTTGGCTTTGGATGGGTACTATCAGATATTTATTCAGGACTTCTCCAAGATTGTAGTACCCTTCACTCGTCTGACGAGGAAAGAGGTGGATTTCCAATGGGGCCTTGAGCAACAGTCGACATTTAAGACTCTTCGGAAAAGGTTATGTGAGGCCCCGATATTGACCCTCCCGGAGGGGGTCGAGGATTTTATGGTATTCTATGATGCATCCATCACCAGTTTGGGCGGTCCTTATGCAGAGAGGACGAGTGATTGCTTATGCTTCGCGGCAGTTGAAGCCGCATGAGATGCAATATCCCACACATGACCTGGACTTGGGAGCAGTGGTGTTCTCCCTCAAGATTTGGAGACATTATCTATGTGGGGTCCGTTGTACTATCTACATGGATCACAAGAGTGTGAGATACCTGATGGACCAGTTGAACCTAAACATGAGGTAGCACAGGTGGCTGGACGTCGTCAAGGATTATGACTATGAGATCCTTTACCATTCGGGTAAAGCGAATGTGGTAGAGGATGCCTTGAACTGCAAGTCGGTTGCGTCTTTGGTCGGGGAGATGGGTATGAGGATACCCGTTGATTCTCCGCTTTCGGGATTAACCAGAGAGGCTCAGGTAGATTCAGAAAGAGAAGTGGAAACAAGAAAGGTGATGACTTTGAGCACTACAACATTCCTATGGTGTACATGCAACCCTAATGCTTTGGATCTAGGTTTTTCTCAAGTTATACATGCAAATAATAATTCAAAGCATAAACCCTAAAACTAGCATGTTATTTTTGAAATCCATAACATAAACAAGATTAGGAGAATACCTTTCACTTGTAGCTAGTTAATCTTGACCTTCAAGAGCTTAGTACCTCAATGGTTGCACCTCTAGGGTTCTCTATGAATGCATAGGTGCCGATTTTGGAGCCATGGGGTTCCTTTTATAGTTGAAGCTTCTAGGGTTTTCAACTTGGAAACCCTAATTCCCTTGCGTAATCCATAAGCAACGTATGGACCTCCACATGAAAGGCTTTGGACGGAATATTTATGGACTCTCGTAGACTTTTCGTCCGCCACTTATCAATATGGTCCATTAGCCCAAACTACAACTATCACTGATTTACATAATCAGTCCCCATATTTTAATTAGTCTCTTTTGATAAGTAAATTAATTCCAAATTAAATTTTGATCAATACTAATTAAATAATATGATTTCACAATTAATATATTATTCTTATAATATATTAATAAATTATAATCAACCTCTTTCTCCATTATTCATCCTATCAAATTGCTATGGTGAAGGCAACCCGAAAGGACCATCTACTATCGGGTTAAGTACATACCAATTATATTTATGGTCTTAGACACCTAATCCAATAGTCTCCCACTTGGATAAGTCTAATAACAATAACTGCAAGTACGACTTCAAAATACGATTAGCAAGCGTAGCTCTCAAAAGTCGTTGTCAAACTCTGATCTTATCGGTAATATGTCTTTTAGATAAGGGATCAAATATTCCTCTATTCTATAAGATATCGTATAGACATGAGACATGAATTTGTAATCATTTTCCCTGTCCATGTGTTGTTTCCCAATTTCCGATTTATGACGACTGACTCAGACTACAATTGGACACATTAACTTAGTCCAGGCTTGGCAAAGCGCTTAGGATGTCATCTCTAAATCATCGAAGGGCCCACATAAATCACTTTTATCCCATTTAGAGTAAAAGGAACGGATAAACTTCGACTCATATGCTTGCTCAATTTACTCATCAAATCACACACAACAATACATTTTATAACACCAAGTTACTGGTGCGTTTACATATCATCAATGCGCAACCGACTTGTAAACTACAACTCATATGTCTCTGTTCCAAGAATATAAGATATTATTGTCTCATAGTCACTCATGATAAAATCCATGAAGTGATTCAAATGAACGTGGGTTTAATCCAACACTCAAATTCCTATTTCAGGAGTACTCATGAACACTGCAGCAAATTTGTGCTATGTCTAAACATTTAAACAATCTACAGTCAGATTCATGATAGTCTTGCCTCATTACTTACGTCCAAAGTATGATTGACTGTGGATGTTTGAATAATCTTATTATTGGGGAAGTAAAACATGTGAAGTGAAACACAAGAACAAGCTAATCCAATATGGTCTCAAAACTTTTGAATATAAATAATACACTTATTATTTAATCAAGATATTGATTAGACCTTATTCATTGTTTAATTTTTCGAACAATCAACTTAATACTTGAATTATAACAATAGTCATCCCATGCTCCAAGCATGCACACTATGTTTATCTATGGTCCTTACTTTGTGAAACAGATCAATTGAACACATTTCCAATGATGCTCATTTCACGATTCCAAATCCTTATCGTAAGTGTAAGAATACCAAATTCTTACCATTACTAGAATCTTGTAGGATCTAAACTTACATGCAATGTTCATATTGTAATGTCAAGGCACCAAAGTCATAGAGACTTTGCCAATGATATTACAAAAACATTCCACTAGAGATTGTTACAAGACAATTCTCCAGAAATGAAGTCTCACATTCAAGGTACATTCCTTGAACATCCTTCATGCATAAAAGTTTCTAACTTACACATAGATTCTTAACATCCAACTCCCATTATGGAAACATTTCCATAATTGCCATATGACAATCCATTCTTGATAGAATCCTATCTATTCAGAATTATATCAATATGGTCCATTCATTAATATACTTCCAACTGTCCACAAGCAACCAATCTTTAGTAAACCTTAGATTGTCCTTGACAGTTGCTTAACAACTTTAATCATAGCCAGTTCTAATCCTTTTTCCATCTTAATGCACTAGGCATTTGGAAAAATCAGAACATGTGAATATTATAGCATATGCAATCAATCCTATACCCGAAGCATATGGGATACGATTCATAATGTCTTACATAAAGACCTGACAGTCTCTTGCTATAATATTTCCATATATAGAATTTCCTATATTGAAACATTTCAACATGACATTCATATATATATATATATATATATATATATATATATATATATATATATATATATATATATATATGTATGTATACACACACACATGACTAAGTTCCATTAAAATTTCAGTCTAAGCTTTTAGATGCAAAATGAAGTACTAATGCCCTCTCCCTTAAACCTTACGATAGAGAAACAATTTTCAAATTCTACAACTTTGCAAATTTAGAACTTTGTTTCCTATAAATGGCATTGCTAACTTGCAACACCTTAACATAATAATCACGCTCCTACTAGCATAATAATTACATTCTTACTATCATAACACTTATGCTTCTATTAGCACAACACTTGTACTCCCACTGGCTTTGACATGTACTCGGAAATCTGCTGGACTTCTATAAATCAATACTTATTGACTTTCTTACCAAAGTTCAGATTTTTGATACATGATGCTTTGATAAGTCTTTATCTGGACTTCTCAAGCTCATTCATCTATCATTAGATAGCTTATGTGTGTGTCTAAACCTTTTCAGAACTCACAACAACAAGTCCCGAATGTTCAAACTATTTTCCACTTTTCATAATTCGAACTACAAATAGGGATGCCATAATCATATCCAAATTTGAGAATGCAATTATCACAACTGCTAACTCTAACCCTATAAGATCTACAAGTGAAAGCATTTCCTCATAATCATTTTCATGAAGTAGAGAGAAACCTCTTACCACTTAGATTTTATGATGTATGTGTTCCTATCCATGTGAAATTGTAATTTCCAACCACTATCATAAGACAAGGTTTATGAAAAATCCAAACTCATATGGACTGAACACGCTTAATCTCAATTTCTTCCCATCTGGCAGCACATGGGCCTACCATTGCTTCAAAATTATTGATCAGCCCACCAACACTGATCAATGTACTTTCACTGATCAAGGTGTTTTGCCTTATGCAATCAAATGAGAACTCATAGAACTCACATGCATAGTTAACTTATGTGGAATAGGAACAAAAAGAAGAATATGTCAACACGATAGGTTACAAACCTCAAGTCGTGTGCTAGTGACAAACAATATGTTTATTCTTGATTAGTTTTTGAAACTATTCAAGACCATTAAGACTCCCACTGACCTCTTGACATATAAGATTCTCTGTTAAGAAACATTCATTGAAAAAAAATATTCTAGAGTTAGTGTGGGATCTTATCAAGATAACACTTCAATTAATTGGTCTTAGTTCGTCTTTGTTTTAACCTAAAACATCACAACTACCAATTTCAAATGTGCAAAAATAAAAAAACATTTATACTCCACATTTTATGAGGTGTTATAAACCTACTTAGAACATGTCACTCAAGATACAACTTGGAGTAACTTAGAGTACGATTCTAAAACTCGAATTTGGAACGAAGTATGATTCATCTTCTTGATTTAACCATTTCAACAATTCCTGATTTCTCTTCTTAGCCATACAAGTGTACTAAGGTGTCCTTAGAGGATCAATTGTGACATGGTTCCATAATCAATAGTATGATCATAAAACACGATACTAAAGTACTTTCTTTTCCTTTCAGATTGGAGAAACTTTTATCTTTCTAACTAATTTGATTCTTCTTATTCATTCTACTATACTTTGAATATTTTCAACGTATCAGAATTATACTTAATCTTGTAAGCATAATCACATTCACTAAGCTTTCAATAAATCATGACGAATAAAATTTATCGTACTTTGTGGTGGACCTGACCAGTTCACATCAATGCGTACTAGATCCTTTCATCTTTCACTTGACTTACATACATATGTAAACAAGGAATTAGTCCCAATTTCCAAAGTACCAAGATTTTCATACATCACAAAATTTAAATCATTATGATTCCATGTTTTTGTCGAATTGAAACTTAGACGATGAGAATCTTTCCTTAGAAAAATTACAACACTGCCACAATCGATATAACTAAGAATCAAACCATTTTCAACATTGCTATTAATAGAAACATACAAACAACAATTTTCACAAATGTCATTGCAAGGAAACATAAAATAAGATAAAATAAGATAAAATCAAAATTTTCTTTATTTATAAAATGCGGAAAAACTTGTCCTTACAACGCAAATTCATGTGAAAACTATGTTCCTAGATATTCCTAACCAATCTATCATAACTCCTAAGCAGCAACTTAAAAATATGATCATTGAACCATGCGATCGAAATCCATCTCTTCATGATCAGACTCAGCTCACTTTTCCTTTAAGCTTCCTTTCTTTTCTTTGATCCTACAAAACATCAAAATGCAATCTTATCACATCATCTATTAAGAATCTATAAATTAGGAACTTAATAGAGTTAGATAGTGGACTTAACTGAAGTAGAGTTATAGAATCTGACTTTACAATCCTTGCGATCTTTAGGTAGATACGACAGTTTTGCATCCAATGCCGCTTCTCTTGGCAATAGAAATATATGGACTCTTTGGCAATGGAACATGGGACTATCTCAGAACTTCCCTTTCTCTTATGATCAAACTTTTCGACCATGACCGATTTCTCTCCTTTAGGAGGAGAAACCATTTCGGGACTATCACCTTTGCCATCACGAATGTTTATCGAAATTTGGGATGCAGATCTTCCAGAAAAATCTTCTTGACAGGTGCGCCAAAGCATTCTGCTTCAGCAATAATTAGAAAATAAGTCATATCAATTTGGGTAACGTCGTGATCTGTCATATAGTAGTCTTTAACAAACTGACCATATGAATCGGAAAGTGATTGAAGAACCAAGTCAATTGCCAGTTCCTTTGGGAAAACGACACCCAACATTCCCAGTCTGTCAAGGTGCGACTTCATGTTTTGAACATGTGCACGCATAGAGTTTCCATCTTTATGTTTACATGCCAATAGGGCTTGAGTAACCTTGAACTTTTCAAGTTCATGAAACCATGGGTAAGGGAGAATTACTAGAGGAGGTGGAGGAAGAGAAGTATGATTTCTGGTTCCATCAATGCTCGAAGAAGGGAATGATCTTTCACCTTGATTGACACTTGGAACATCATCTTCAGAAGGAAAGCCTTTTCCAAAAGGAGAAGGAAGACCATAGTTGTCTGAACTAGACATCTACAAAAAAAGAGAAAAGTCAAGTTAGTTGATTTAATCCTTAATATAACACCCAAATGAAATATTAAGGCTAGGATCCAACACAATAATTCACAATTCGGAAGATGGATGCCATAATCCAATTGTAAATTATTTTTCGATAGGTAAATGACGATTTACCAATTCCATCACGAAAACGAAATAATAAGCGAATTAGGTTGTAGATGAAATTCCTAGATATTTTGAGATTCATTGAACTTTTCAATGGCATGTTTAATCTCGATTATGCCCTTCAAGTTTTTGACTGGGATACCGAGGATCACAAACAAGGTGTGAATAACCATGAAAATTAGCTTGGTACTTTCGATGTCATTTATCATCTAATCGATGTGTCGGTTAAACACACACGCTCCATCAATCGATGATAATTTACGAGCTACCCATTGCCATCCTTCATTAGTCTCATATTAGTGTGTCGGTTAATCACATATGCTCCATTAACGACCAATAAGGTGCAATGTGAAATTTCATGGGTTAGCATCAAATTCACATTTTTCTTAAAGTAACTAAGATTGAAAATTTATAAAAGGTTTAGTTACTTCATATGTTCATTATACTTTTAATGAGAGCTTAGTGTCCTATCCTACCCATTCAACTAACGACCCTCCACCAGTCAAGGGTAAGGTGGGTAAGAGTGGATACCCAATGACGGTCATTTTACAGCTGGCTTCCTTAAACACCCCTTATAGACCAGCTTCATGAATGAAGCCTACTAACGGTAAGACTGACTTATTCTTATACATATATATAAATTAAACTTTTAATGTTATAATAGCATAAGGGTTGAATTTTAAACTTTTAAAATCCTAGGGTTTAGAATTTAAATATTTTAAAATTAAAACTTTTTAATCAAATTTTAAATTCCAAAACTTGAGGGCACAATTTGAAATTTTTCAAAAACTTTCTAGATCAAATTTATAATAATTAAATTAATCATATAACTTTATATTTATCAAAAATTTGAACTACTCTATTTTATATGGTAAGAAATTCAAATCAAATTTTACAAATAAATAATTTATCACATAATCTTGTAATTATCTTATAATTTGACAATTATCTTTCAATTAGATGAGGATATGCATTACCATATCAAGAAATTCGATGTTAATCAATTAAAACAACTCATGGTAATTATCCTTATCTAATTTTGGCCTAAAATCCGAAAAATCTACCATCAGACCCGATGCTACGTTGTGACAAGCGAAGCCACGTCGTGTAGACCAACATGTTGTGTTCATCAGACATAATCAAAAATGATTTTTCATCCAGCTTTGAACAATTCATATTAGCATCACATATAACTGAAAAACAACCTAGGCTCTGATACCACTGATGGGTTTTGAGCACTACAACGTTCCTATGGTGTACATGCAACCCTAATGCTTTGGATCTAGGTTTTTCTCGACTTATACATGCAAATAATAATTCAAAGCATAAACCCTAAAACTAGCATGTTATTTTTGAAATCCATAAGATAAACAAGATTAGGAGAATACCTTTCACTTGTAGCTAGTTGATCTTGACCTTCAAGAGCTTAGTGCCTTAATTGTTGCACCTCTAATGAGTCACAAACACCAAGTAGTAATGGAAGAATATGAGAGAGAGGTGAGAGGCTCTAAAATCGGATAGGGTTATCTATGAATGTATAGGTGCCGATTTTGGAGCCATATGGTTCCTTTTATAGTTGAGGCTTCTAGGGTTTTCAACATGGAAATCCTAATTCCCTTGCTTAAGCCCTAAGCAACATATGGACCTCCACATGAAAGGCTTTGGACGAAATCTTTATGGAATCTCATAGAGTTTTCGTCCACCACTTATCAGTATGGTCCATTAGCCTAAACTACAAATATTACCAATTTACATAATCAGTCCCCGTTATTTTAATCAGTCTCTTTTGATCACTAAATTAATTCCAAATTAATTGTTGATCAATACTAATTAAATAATATGATTTCTCAATTACTATATAATTTTTTTAATATGTTAATAAATCATAATCAACCTATTTCTCCATAATTCATCCTATCAAATTGCTATAGTGAAGGCAACCCAAAAGGAGCATGCTACTATCGGGTCAAGTACATACCAATTATAGTTATGGGCTTAGGCACCTAATCCAACAAAAGGATCAAGGGTGAGATTGACAGATTTTTCACGGATAGTCGAGGGTTATTGACCCGGTGTGGTCGGGTTTGGGTTCTGGTTTCTGGTGGGATCGGGTAGATTGTGTTAGAGGAGGCTCATAAGTGTCACTTTTCTATACACCTGGGAGCCACCAAGATGTATCGGGATTTGAGATTGAGTTACTAGTGGCCGTGTATGAAGAGGGATATAGCCTAGTATGTCGAGAGATGCTTGACCTGTAGGATCGTCAAGGCCGAGCATCAGAGGCTGCATGAGAAGTTGCAACCTCTGGAGGTTCCCATCTGGAAATGGGAACATATCACCATGGATTTTATCACTAAGTTGCCAAAGACGGCCAAGGGTTTTGATGCTATATGGGTCATCGCGGATTGATTAACCAAGAGCTCTTTGGTCGAAAAGTTGGTCAATGTGTTTGTTCGGGAGATCTTTGCTCATCATGGGGTCCCAATCTCCATTATTTCAGACCATGATGTTTGGTTCACTTCCCATTTCTAGCAGATGTTCCACGAGGAACTGGGAACGAGGTTGCATTTCATCACTATATATCATCTGCAGACTGATGGCCAGAGTGAGAGGACTATACAAACCATTAGGGATATATTACGGGCCTGTATTATTGATTTTGGTGGGAGTTGGGATTCCTACCTACCTCTTGCGAAGTTTTCCTACAATAATAGTTATCACTCCAGCATTGGTGCTCCGCCATTTGAGCTCTTGTATGGTCGGAGATGTCGTACCCCGGTTTGTTGGGGTGAGGTTGGTAATAGGGTCATGGGAAGGACCAAAGTAGTCCTTTAGACGATGGAGCTTATTCAGCAGATCAGGCAGCGACTACTGACCACTCAGAGTTGGCATAAGAGTTATGTCGACCGGCGCCGATCAGAGTTGGAGTTCCAGGTCGGCGATATGGTACTACTGAAGATATCACCTTTGAAAGGTGTGATACACTTCAGGAAGAGGGGGAAGTTGGCTCCCCAGTATATTAAGACTTTTCGGGTGATTTTCAGGGTTGACAAGGTAGCTTACAGGTTGGATCTACCTAACGAGCGCAATCAAATTTATATCACTTTCCATGTCTCTCAGTTGCGGAAATGTGTGTTGGACAGCGAGTAGTGGTTCCGTTGGATGATATTAAGGTTGATGAGCACCTGAACTATGCTGAGAGACCAATAGCTATTCTGGAAAAGAAGATGAAAGTCCTACACAACAAGGACATACCTTTGATAAATGTATAGAGACAACATTGAAGATGCTCTGAGTGGACTTGGGAGCCAGAGGGTTGAGATGCGGGAGCATTATCTTGAGTAATTCGTCACAACTGACTTCGAGGACGAAGTCTTGACCAAGTGCGGGAGAGTTGTAACATCCCGATGATAAGGTACTTCTAATTTTAACCCTATAATTGAATTATATTGCATTTTGGTCCCTAAGTAGAAGGACGTGTGCATTGGAAACCCTAGTGGTGTTTTTTTAATTTGGGAAGTTTGGGAGTACGTCATGCGTACGTATGTACGCTTAGCGTACTAAGGCATGCCTTAGTGTGCATGACGTACGTTCCAGGCATGCAAACCCTAAATTTTAGGGTTTGGCTTATATTTAAACCCCATTATAGCCTCGTTTTCCCTCATCTCATCAACCTCCACCCTCTTTATACGTTTTTGCAAGCCTAATCCCGCGTGTGAAGCATTTATAAGCTTGAGTGTATGTGTGTGTGTGTTTTGTGCTTTTGAAGAAGAAGAAGGAAGGAAGAGAAGACCACCTTGAAGGAGTGAAGCTCTCTAGATCCAGGATCACACCACCTTTTGGCACCATTTTGAGGAATCAAGTTCTGAACTTGGTGTAGTTTCTTGTAGATCTTGTTGTGGGCTTAGTTTTAGGTTCTTTTTGTCCCAAATGTGGTGTTTCATGAACAAAGTATGTTCTTGACGCGTTAAGCTGTCCTTTCAGACCCTTTGAAGGGTCTTGAGTCATAAAAATGGGTTTCAAATGGTTGGTTTTGCTCCATGCATCTTGTAGAATGTCTTAGTGGATTAATAAGTTGAGTTAAGCACTTAATGGGCATGAAAAGCCATAAAGTTGGAAACTTTATGATTCTTGAGTGTATTTTAGCCATGGATCTGACATATGGACGTACGATCTTAAGCCATTAAGCTCTTAATGAGTTTTGGACCTTATAGGAGTACGCCACAAGTACTTGGAGTACATTGAACGTACGAGGTCAACCACCCCGATGGTGGTGAACATGCGACTACGCTCAACGTACCTTCAGAGTACGCCCTACGTACTCACTCTGAGTTGACTCGATTTGGTTGACTTAGTTGATTTATGGATTTTAACCAGTTTGACCTTGACTTTGACCAAGTTTGACCTTAAGGGTATTTTGGGATTTTAATGGAAATTAGTCATTTGGTTGGAATAGGTGTCGGTTGGGGAGTTGAGATTTGGAGTCGAGATCTCATCAGCTTTTGTCCAGTTTGTGAGGTGAGTTTTCCTCACTATACTTGCGGGTCAAAGGAACCAAGGCCGACCCTTTGGGTTGATATCATGTTTTGTATGCTATCATGTTGTAGTGATTTGTTAGATCAGTATCATAGTATATAGGATGATGCTATGCTTAGTAATATGTAGATCTGCATAACTGTCTGTAGAATATTATTATATGTTATCTGTTATATGTGCACATATTTGGCCAGTGGTTGAAGCTTTACTTATTTGTACGTAAAACAAGAGGCCGAGGGCATACCAACCCGATGGTTGATTAGGCTCAAGGGTATTCCATCCTAAGGATGACAGGACCTGTTGTAGATTAGCATTCCAACCCGATGGTTGATGGGTCTGGGATATTCCAACCCGATGGTTGACTGGACCCATAATATATTAGCATTCCAACCCGATGGTTGATTGGACCCGACATGTTGTTATTGTATATGTTATATGTTTATGTGTTGGTACTTTGGGGGATCTCACTAAGTGTTGACGTATAATTTTAGGTTATGTTTCAGGTACTTCAGATGATCGCGGGAAGGTGAAAGCGTAACTATACACATCCTCATGTTTATGGCTTATGATTTTGGGAGACTCTGATGCTGAAAAATGCTTTGAAAACTATGATTATAAACAATTTATGAATTTTGATTGGTCTTTAAAAGTTTAAATTTCTCGTGATTATTATGGGTGTTACATATTTTTTTTTTATAAAATAAACTATTCTAACACTAATATATTACAAACAAAAATAAACAAGATGAAAAATATTTATTTAATTATTACATACCATATGAATAAATAAATATTGAAACTATTTTAACTAATCAACACAAACATCATCACTCCTTATTTAAGGACACTCTCAATCCCCATCCTACAAGTAATGCATAAGTAAGGATGCTTCAAAAATTACTTTTTTCCAAAACATAAAGCTTTTATCAAGTTTTCATGTCTCAAAATATAATTTTCATACATTACACATATATGTTATAAGACCACTTACCAATCAATGTATATAAGTGTAAAAACTAATATAAAAACATTTTCATACATACAAGAGGACATATACCCCATTTATGTACTCACCTTGATCGAAAGAAAGTTATCCACTCGTCTCATACTTCCTTTATTCTTTACAAATGGGTTAAGAACTCAAGTGCTACCTATGAATATCAATAGGTGTGTGTTTGTTGGGATGCAAAGTTCTTATGGAGGATGACAAAAAGAAGACGTGGAAGACCTATTTAGGCATGTAGATTTTTAGCTTATGGCTTGAGAGAGAGAGAGAGAGAGAGAGAGAGAGAGAGAGAGAGAGAGAGAGAGAGAGAGAGAGAGAGAGAGAGAGAGAGAGAGAGAGAGACATGTACCTCTATAAATAGTGATTGTCATATTCATTATAGAGCATGGTTGAGAGACATAATATTTGAGAGTTGTGAGTTGAATTAATTATTTAGACTAGCTTTAATTTCTTTTTGTAGTTCCTTAGATAATATTTTTTAGCACCAAAATCATCATGTCAATTGTTTTTTGATTATTCTTCATGTTAAATCAAACTTTCATGTCCTAACAAGTTGTATCATAACTAAACCATGACGATTCAAACAATTATTTCATGGAAGATTCACGATTTCTACACAATTCGAATGATTTTGATATTTCTCTCAATTTTGTGGAATCACATTTTTATTTTCTTTTTATTGTTCATCAATTTTCTAATCGGATATTATTCGTTTCAAACCCGGTTGTTAAAATATTTGATTTAGCCAAAAAAAATACATAAAATCATTTGCTAATTCATTTTAAAGCCCAATCCAAATTGTTAGCCCTACACTGTTCATGAATCAATTATTTGAGCCCAATACTTGTTCCTAAATCATTTGTTCCGAGTTTTTTTCGATCATTCTTTCTAGTTCGCATTTCATCGAGATATGAAATTAATTTGGTTTATTCATTCAATTTAATACTTCCATTCGTGCAGATCATGATTTTATTATCATCCAGCTGATTTGTTATGAAATTGTTCAAAGTCCAGTAATTTTGTCCTCGGTCTATATGAATTCGCTTTGGTCGATCGTATTCTTGATTCAGTAGCTTTTATCTTAATGATCGTATATCCTTCAGATCTTATTCTCGATTATCTTGACTTTCGGTTGATTTTCCTACATTTGCTCCATTTGATTATCGATTTTTTTTCTATGATTCAATGGATTCATTCTATTTTGGTTTGTGTTTGATCATCTCCTGTTCTCAATCAACAATCGATGATCAAGTCTCGAATTGAATAAGTAAAAGTCAAAGATAAAAGTCAAGATTGAATTCAGTAATCAAAGTGATGCACTCAGATTCACTCCCAGTTTAATCATTCAGACTCAAGTCTACAATCTTATTTCAGACTCACAGTAGATTGATCTCTGATTCGGGTCCAAACAAGATTTCTTTCTTCAGACTTAAGATTTATGAAAAGATATGTATTTTCCGGTAATAAAATTTCATTTCGGGATAATGAAATAGATTTCAGGTTTATCACTTTCGGATTGAAATGCATTTTGGGCTTGGAAAGGGTTTATATCTACTGGGGTTAATGTATTTTCGGGAGAGTTTTGGACTTGGGGTGTTTGACATTGAATTTTTTCAGAAAATAAAATAATAATAATAATAATAATAATAATAATAAATAAAAAATGTTTGTATAATAGAAAAGTTCATTTGAAAATGATTTTTTTTTCGTAGAGGAAAATGAAGAGATTTAAAAAGTTATAAAACTCATACTTTTTGTGACTTTACATGAAAAAGTTAAACCAAAAGTCTTTTTGTTAATCCAAACACATTTTAAAGATTTTCTTTTGCAAAAAGTCATTCTACAAAAAAGACTTTTTGATGTTCAAAAGCAATCCCAAACACCTCCTTAGTTTTGTAGTGCAACCAAAAAATTGGGGAAGAAGACGACCATGTTACACTTTTGGTCCTCTTAGTTTCAGCAAAATGGTAGTTTTGCTCCCTGGATTTCAAAGAAGTTCAAATTTCGGGCATTTTCACTAAAGCTTACATTTTCTGGGCAAATTATCAGGAAAATCATATCTGAATATTTTTAATGTGGCATGGGCAGTCAAAATCAAGGATGAGCATTTTGACAATAGGGTGAGCATTCTGACATAAATTGAAGCATTTGACACAAGGTGAAACATTCTAACATAAGGTGAAACATTTTGACATAAGGTGGAGTATTCTCTCATAGGGTAGAGCATTATTAATTGTTAAATGTGCTATGGCATTTCTGAATGCTCTAGGGCATGACTGAATGCATTACATAGAAGAGAATACACTAGGGAGGTTCTTTTGGGGTCCAAGAATGTGCTAGGTCATTTGGTGTAGGCGTTGTCCGATCTAAATGCACTATAGTTGATGTTTGAACATGCTACATGTGTGAAGGTGTTATGGAGAATATATTGGGACCTCTGAATGTGCTCCTTGACATGTTGATTGCGTTGGGATGCTTCTTGGAAGCTTGAATATGTTATGATGGTGTAAATGTGCTCATGGTTGTTCAAAGGTGCTCTCTTGGTGCAAAGGTGCTCTTTTGGAGTAAAGGTTCTCTTGGCGAGAAGTTATTTCTAGCATGGTTATTGTGTCCTAGGTGCATGGTTGATAACCATGCATATCTCCTAAGGAAGAAGGTTCTAGAAGCAGTTGTATGGCAACATGTGATTGGTTGACACCTTTCATGGATCCATGGACTGATGTGCTTGGCCCATTAGGGTTTTAGGTCTGATACCTTGTCTATAAATAGGGATGTATGTGAGTCATTTATTTGTACCTTAAATTCTAGTGAGTAGGCGAATCTATGAGAAATTGTACTTGTAATATTTCTTTTGAGAACTCGTAAATAAGAATACCCCCTTCTGCGTGCGGACGTAAGTCACATTAACCGAACCATGGCAATAATATGTCTTTATGTGTATGTTATTTAGTGTATTATCTGGTTTACTTCCAAAGCAATTTTTTTGCAAGAAAATTTCATGTGAACAATACATATTGGATTCCGGCACAAGTCAAAGGCAATTTGGAATGTCAAAATTTCGAAATTTGTCACCTTTTTCGAGTTTTTTAGTTCCAAAGCTTCATGTTTATTCCACTTGTTGAGGGGGAGTATAACATTGATACATCCTATTTGAGCACATTCTCATGCCTATTTGAAGGTATTATAATTATATTTATGTAACACTCGTTTTCCACATTGGTCTAGCTTAAAACTCAGCGGGATCAAATATGGAATTGTTAGGAAAAACTCCATGCCACAACGTGGCGCATTGAAGCCCACGACGTGGAAACGTTAATCTGGAACACGCGTTTTAGTGGGCTCCAAGGCGTGGCAAAGAATGGTCACGGCGTAGCAGCCGTTGGAGCCCAAAACCTAGGATTTTTAGGGCTTCTCTCGTATATAAAAACCTTAACTCCCATTCTAGGTCATCTTCCTCAGCCTCCATTACCCTAAAACCTCAAAAACTCTAACCCTAGCCTCTCTTGGTAATTTTAGCTCATTTTGGTGCTTTTGGTGGCTTAAAGAAGAAGAAGAAAGTGTTCTAGTGTCTTGATCCGGCAAGTAAGTCTCATCATCCTTCTCTTTTGCATTCTCTGGACCTTTGTAAGTGTTCAAGATCTTAGCTTTTTGTTGATATTGTAACAACCCATTTTTACATTCCAATAGAATTCAATATAAACCGTCGTTTATAATATTCGAAGTAGAGATATTACTTTTTAGCAAAAGTAGTCGTCATAAACATGTAGGAAATGTCAATAAGATTTCTATAGATATATAGAACGCCCGAATCCGACTTCATATGAAATAGTTATGCTTCTTCGAAGTTTCGTGATTAAACCGACACAGCTATGCACGTCATAAAATATGAATATGAGAAAGATTGCTTATTAGCCTAAGCAATCCAAACAAAATTCATAATTGTAGTAGTAAAACCGAGAGTGTGCATATAAAGAATGTCCAAATCTGACTTCGTAAGAGGATTAGAGATGGCAAAAAAAAACCGTACCCAACGGGTACCCGAAACCCTAACCCGAGTTGACCGGGTAAATCCCCAAGTTGACCGGGGATGGGGACGGGGATGGGTATTATTCGAATATAAAAAGCAGGGATGGGGATGGGGATGGTTTTACCTGTAGGGTACCCATACCCGTACCCGAAAACCGGCCCCGATGGGTACCCGATATATATATATATATATATATATATATATATATATATATATATATATATATATAGTATTATTTATGTTTTTATTTTTAGTAATGCATAAGCAAATGTTCATTAAACAAAATAAGGTTTTCTAACAATCAAACGTATGGTTTTGGGAAGAATTTTTATGTCTTTTTTTTTTTTTGAAAAGAATGATTTAATTTGTAACCTTGAATGTTATTGTTCGTGTTTGAAGACATTCGGTGATTATAGTGTTTTATATTAGTTCTGTTAGTTTTTGGTTTGTTGGTTAATATATAATTATGAGTTATTTTTCATAAAAGTTGAAAACTTTGTAACGGGGAAAATCCCCGATTACCCATTGGGGATCCTCAATACCCATTGGGGATGGGGATGAGGATAGATTTTTAATCCCTGATGGGGATGGGGTCGGGTATGGGGATGGGGATGGGGATTCGGGTATTAGGATGAGGAACACGAAACCCAATATACCTATACCCATTGCCATCCTTAATGAGGAAGTTCTGATTTTTCGAAGTTTTAGTGCAACAGTGTGGACACGTAAATCAAAATTCAAATTGGTTGATTGTTAACCAAAACAATCTAAATGAGAGTTGAAGATCTCATGAATATGAAACCGTCGATATAAAGGCAACCAACAACCCATTTTTACATTCCAATAGAATTCAATATAACCGTCGTTTATAGTATTTGAAGTAGAGATATTATTTTTTAGCCAAAGTAATCGTCATAAACATGTAGGAAATGTCAATACGATTTCTATAGATATATAGAACGCCCGAATCCGACTTCATATGAAGTAGTTATGCTTCTTCGAAGTTTCGTGATTAAACCGACACAGTTATGCGCGTCATAAAGTATGAATCTGAGAAAGGTTCCTTATTAGCCTAAGCAATCCAAACATAATACTTAATAGTAGTAGTAAATCCGAGAGTGTGCATATAAAGAATGTCCAAATCTGACTTCGTATGAGGAAGTTCTGATTTTTCGAAGTTTTAGGGCAATAGTGCGGACACATAAATAAAAATTCAAATTGGTTGATTGTTAGCCAAAACAATCTAAACGAGAGTTGAAGATCTCGTGAATATAAAACCGTCGATATAAAGGTAACCAACAACCCATTTTTACATTCTAATAGAATTTAATATAAATCGTCGTTTATAATAATTGAAGTAGAGATATTACTTTTTAGCCAAAGTAATCGTCATAAACATGTAGGAAATGTCAATACAATTTCTATAGATATATAGAACGCCCGAATCCGACTTCATATGAAGTAGTTATCCTTCTTCGAAGTTTCGTGATTAAACCGACACAACTATGCGCGTCATAAAATATGAATCTGAGAAAGGTTGCTTATTACCCTAAGAAATCCAAAAAAAAAAATTCATAGTAGTAGTAGTAAATCCGAGAGTGTGCATATAAAGAATGTCCAAATCTGACTTCGTATGAGGAATTTCTGATTTTTCGAAGTTTTAGTGCAACTGTGCGGACACGTAAATCAAAATTCAAATTGGTTGATTGTTAGCCAAAACAATCTAAACGAGAGTTGAAGATCTCATGAATATGAAACCGTCAATATAAAGGCAATCAAGAACGGAATTCGTATGAAGGAGTTATGAATTCCGCACAGACTTTAACAGTCTAAATCGGTCTAAACATGAATTTTAGTTGTAGTGAAAAACAATTGTTGAGACCTAAAGGAACGTTGTAGAGCTCTTCGACAGGGTTCCGGGGATATAAAGAACATCGAAAACAGAGCCCGTATGCAAAAGTTCTGGTCATTTAAAGATTTCAGGAAAATACTTGTTGTGATAATGTGGCGACACCAAAGTGCGCCACGTGGCAGAGCCGCATCAGACCCTTTACCCGACACGATGATGTGGCACCACAAGGTTGCGACACCTGGCATGCTTCTAGAAGAGGTGGTGTAGACGAACTCGGACGAGACACGTGATGAAAGAAGGATGTAGCCTATAGCACCCAAAGGTGCGACACGTCCATGAGAGGTGCGCGACGCACCCTCCCTTAAATATGCCTATAAATATCTTGCAACTCCTTTTCATTTCTCACACATCATTCCTATTCTCCCTCTTGAATCTCTTTGCATTTGGCCCTATAAATCTCTAGTATTTAGGATATTTTGGCAAGATCTGAAGTCCTTGAGCGCCCAACATTAGTAGCTATCAGACTAGAGTTCTGCTAGTACAATTTTCGAACTTTTATCAGAATATCTCTGTAAGTTAAGCTATGCTTAATAGGCTTTAAGTGTAACTTATATTTATAGTCATAGACATTATTATGAACGTAATATTTATCAGTAATGTAATTATAATAATGATTCGTCTACTTACGGGAGAGGTGTCTAGAATGGTTACGTTGGATTGGTTGTTGGATTTTAGAAAGGCTATATGCCGAAATGGTCTTGCCTCCCAACTGACTGGCGTAACTAATCCTTATTTGATAGAACTCTCGGTATTCATTGGGATTAGTGAAAGATCTAGTTTCATTACTAAATTGTTATAAGAATTAATACGTTAAAGTATTATAGGTTAATACTCGTTAATCGTTAGGTGCATTGACCACCAGTGGGATCGCCTAGAAAGTTGTTAGTCTTTTGAGAAACTGTCGAGGTGAGTTATGTCACTATACCGTGTAGTACAATATATATCCATGTATGTTAGGATAGAGAACTAGTAGAATAGAAAGTGTAAATGTGCCTACATTAGTAGAATCGAAAGTGCACTCTCTATATGCGTAATTGTTGTGATATTAGACCTAGGTAGGGGTTGATGGTGGAACGGTTACAGAGGACGGGAACCTATAGACCCACAAAGCTTTAGTTAGGGGATGATGGTGGAACGGCTAAAGAGGCCAGGAACCTATTCCAAGATATAATTGACAGATTGTGAGTAATTGTTTGTATGTATGTATATGGATTGTGGTTATGGTATTTTGGGGGAACTCACTAAGCCTAGTGTTTACCCATTTGTTATAAATGTTTTCAGGTACTTCGTGAGTAGGGGAATGTTCGATTGTACACATGCTTGCTCGCAACATGTTTTTTGCACAATGTAATCACACTTTGATATGTTTTAATAAAAAAATGAAAATTTTGCCTTGAAAATCGGGACATTACAAATTGGTATCAGAGCCAAGTTTGAGAGAAATGGATAAACACTCGTGTGGTTCCATACTCAAACTAAGGATCTGAGTAATTAATAAATCTTTTCATAAAAGAATGATACAAAAAGGAAAGAATGTGATACGTACAGTCAGCCAAAGCTTAGAAACGAAAGTGATTCCCAAAATGTCCATATTGTTATGATTACTAATATGTTAAATGTTAGAAATGCATGCTAGTATGTAGCCTTGGAATCTTTTCAAGAATTGCTAAATAGAATTGCCTGATAAATTAGATGACTAATAGCTTAGGGATTTGCTTGTTAATTTTTTCTTAGAACCTATATTGATATTAATTAATTATTTGAAAAATACGTTAGGTTGCATGATCCAAAACTTAAATAGTTTTAGATTGCCTGATTGGCTCTATTTCATAGCTCTCGTCTCAGTCTAACCGTCATAGTGTCGGATCTTTTAGTCAATGGACTGTTTGATTTTAGAGGCATATAATCGCATTCGTCTGATAATTAGTTAATATTGGTAGAAGTTCTTCCTCAACCAATAGTGGAAAGGAGTGGAAGGAATCCTAGAAGAGTAGTCTAGGAAGTTTAATATAGGCTTGATAATCATATACTTCTAAGATAGGGCCTCGATAGAGACGCACGATCCTAGTGAAGTTTAGGAAAGAAATAATTAGGTGCTTGTAACACTATGTGTGTGAAAAGACCTATCAATAGCAGAATGTAGTGACTTGGGAACCTTGGAGAATTTTTCTTGGATCTGGTGTGGATAGGTGTGGAAGGTAGTATAGGCCCGTACTACCGGAAGAACAAGATTCATACAGGAATCAAGAAAAGCCACAAAGTTGCTAAGGAACTGGAGAGGATTCAAATATCCCTTTAGAGTTAGTTCGATTCATATTAACCTTTTCTCTTTATGCCTTCAGCATGGTAATGATCACAAGAGCAAGTGGGTCAGGTTCTGGATCTGAAGGGTCAGGACCGAGTGAGGTTGAGATACGCAATTAGATTGAGACAACGATATCAATAGCGATAAGATAAATAATTCCGAAAATGTTCGGAACTATCAAAATTGAACTAATCACCCTATTTGATGAACAGTATGTTGTTGTTGCCAGTGCCATTATCGCCACAACTACTGTTGTCGCTGCTGCGACTTCACCAGGAGAAAAGGAGATGCCTTATCGAGAGTTCAATAACACTAAGCCCCCAAAGTTTGATGGTGTTAGAGATCCAATTTTTTCCATGAGGTGGATCTCGGATGTGGAATGATGCTTCTAAACTTGTACTAGTCCGGCGAACTTGAAGTTTAGATATGCGTAGAATCTTCTACGTCTAGGAGCAAAGGACAGGTGTAACTTTGTCACTAAGAACTGTTCACATGCGGGGAAGAGCGCGATGACTTGGGAGTAGTTTGTTGAGAAGTTCAAGGCAGAGTACGTTCCACCAATAGAGAGAGAGAGAGAGAGAGAGAGAGAGAGAGAGAGACTCACTAAAGAGTATCTATCACTCAAACAGACCACTAAATTGGTGACCGAGATCACCAAGATGTTCACTGAGAGGGCCTTATTTTGCCCAAAGTATTCCTCATCAGAACAGGTTCAGATGTGTTGATACTTAAGAATGCTCAAAACTGACATCAAGGAATTCGAATCGAACAATCAATACAAGAACTAAGAAAAAATGAAAGAGCATCTCAGGAGAAGGGGAATTGAGTTGGAAACTCAACGAAAGGAAAAGAGGCAGACTCCAGCTCGTTTTCTACCAACATCAAAGAAATTCAAGCACAACGAATCAAGGTATGGAGGACAAAGAGTTCCTCGGTGTAACAAGTGTGAGAAGTCCCACGAAGGAGTTTGTCATGCTATAATATGCTACCAGTGTGGCAAGGAGGGACATTACAACAGAGACTGTAAGTAGGGAGCACAGGGAGTGTGTATTTGTTTCCATTACAACCAAATAAGTCAGATCAAGGCAAACTATCCTCTGCTGAATCAAACAGGCACAATACAAGCTTTAGCACCTGCAACTTTAAGTATAACCGATAGACAACAAGGAAAAGTCGTAGATCCAAGAGCCAAAGGGTGAGCCTTTCAACTCAGGAACAGGAAGCAGGGAATCACTAGAGTTCGTAGCTGGTTGTTTTTCTGATCGAGTAAAATCTCCAGCATAAATGTGATTGCATTGAAGAGATTAAAAATGCTCCTAGATTTAGTTAGGACCCCATGTAAGAAATATATGATGATAAAGTATAATAAATATGGAAAATTCATAGCTCCAAGAGCCAAAGGGTGAGCCTTTCAACTCAGGGAGAGGAAGCAGGGGAAGTACCAAAGTTCGTAGCTGGTTGTTCTTCTGATCGGGGAAAAGCTCCAGCATAAATGTGATCGCATCGAAGTAAATCAGATATGGTGACGTCTAGGAGAGTAAGGAGCAGGATTTTGGGGACGAAATATTTGTAAGTGGGGGAGAGTTGTAACACCCATTTCACATTCCAATAGAATTCAATATAAATGGTGGTTTATAAAATTCGAAGTAGAGATATCTTACTTTTTAGCCAAAGTAATCATCATAAACATGTAGGAAATGTCAATACAATTTCTGTAGATATATAGAACACCCAAATCCAACTTCATATTAAGAAGTCATGCTTCTTCGAAGTTTTGCAATTAAACAAACACGGCTATGCGGGTCATAAAATACAAATCAGAGATAGGTTTCTTATTAGCCTAATCAAACTAAACGAAAGTCATAACAGTAGTAAAACCAAGAGCGTGTGTATCGTCCCGAAAATTATAGGGTAAAATTTTCATTTCTAACATATATTCAAACATTTAGAAGTTTTTCAAAATAAAGCAATTATCAGAGTTCATTCCCAAAATCACGAATTGCGGAAAACATAGGTGTAAGCGCTACGATCAAGCTGGGCCCTTCCATTTCGAACCGGAAGTACCTGAAACCATAAACCACAAACTGTAAGCATAAATCTTAGTGAGTTCCCCAAATACCACATACCATACATATCATACGAGCCATACATATCAAACATACAACATAAGGTGCTATGTGCCAACCATAGTCTTGCCATTAAGCCACGAGCCATATCATGGTCTTTCTTGCCAAGCCGGGGTCCAAAACCATGGGTCTTATAGACAAGTGCCAGGAGCCACCTCCTGTTCTTTCATGCAAGCATCACAAAGACAAATAGCATACAATCTACAACTACTTAACCAATTAACTGCCAGAGTTCAGACTCTGGCCTTGCATACAGATTGCCAGGAGTCAACTCCTGGTCTTTCATACAAATGCCAAGGGCCACCCCTGGGTCTTCCGATAATACATTAACCAAATAGGCGGGCATTGGTGCCTTCGATCCACAGTATAGTAAGGAGACTCACTATAACAGCTGAACCCACAAAATATCTCTGACTGTAGATCTGCTAGAATCCTCATGCTATCAAACAAATAACACCTAAAAACTCCCCTAAGGTTCCAAACCAAATACAATAATCCATACATGGGGTAAAGATACCATTTTATTCTCGCCTAGTTTGGTCCAAGACTAAGGCCCAAACTCCCCATCATAAACGCCCACAAACCAATAGTCATCTAAAGCCCACTTATGGCCCAATTTTCCAAATTGGGCCCAACCCTTACATGTGCCTTACCCTAAAGCCCAAAAACTTTTCCTAAACCAAAACACATATTCACTACTGGTCCAACAAAACCCCAAGCAATACAAGCCCAAACGATAACCCAAACCCAAAATGACACCACAAGGCCTAATAAGGCCCAATATCCCAATTAGGCCCAAACGCATCATGGACCTATCCCGAGAAGGCCCAATATCTAAAAAGCCCCGAATAAATGAATGCTCAACCCTATTCAACTCCTAGTCAATGGTCAAATGTCTAAAAGGTTAACAATTCAAGGAAACCCAAACTGGCCGAGTACACCCCGCGTACTCAGCTGGTACGCCCAGCATACAACCCTTGGGGCAAGTACGCGCAACATACCAGATGGGTATGCCAACGTACTCCTCTGAACCCTATCCATTCCAAAAAAGCACTTAATCACTAAATCCCTTGCTCCAAACTCTCAAATCTGATTCCTATAGATGACTTATCACATAAAGTAGGCAAATTTACTTGCATACATGGCTTAATGGGACTCTAGAGCTCAAAAGAGCTTAATGAAAGGCCTTAAAACTTGTATACGTCAAAATAAACCATAAAGATCACATTTTTATACCTTTGGGACACCTAAAACGTCCACATCCACAAGATCAAACCTCTGAAACAACCATAACTCACAAGAACCACCAAAAGAGGCTAAAAGACTATGAACAAACCCAAAAGAAGATCTAACCAAAGAGTGAGAAAGATAGAGACTTTATACCTTCAAGATCACAAAAATATGATGTTACTTCTGGATCTCTAAGCTCCTTTCAAAATAGTGAGTCTTCAACCTTCTTGCACAAGCCACCACAAACACTCTTCCTAGCTCCAAGACCCACTTGAGGCGTTCTAGGGTTACAAGGTAGATGAAAGGGATTGAGGATGATTTAAAAGACCTAAAGGAAGGTCATAATGATCCTTATATAAGGTAAGAACCCAAAAATTAGGGTTTGGCTTTGAAACATCTTCGAACACTTGGATCGCTTAAAACTTAACACCCACATCCAAAAAGGGCCAAATCCCATCTTTCCCCAAGGCCTTAAGCCTTAAAATAACATATGATTGGGCCACAACCCCGAATAATGAAGCAATCCGAAGCCGAGTGTTATAGTGTGCATATAAAGAACGTCCAAATCTGACTTCGTATGAGGATGTTATGACTTTTTGAAGTTTCTGCGCAGCAGTACGAACACAGAAATCAAAATTCAAATCAGTTGATTGTTAGCCGAAACAGTCTAAACAAGAGTTGAAGATCTCGTGAATATGAACCTATCGATATAAAGACAGTCAAAAATAGAGTTCGTGTGAAGGAGTTATAAATTTTGCAAGGACTTTAACAGTCTAAATCAGTTTAAATATGAATTTTAATTAGAGTGAGAACTAATTGTTGAGACCTAAAGGAAAGTTGTAAAGCTCGTCGAGTGGATTCTGGGGAAATAAAAAATGTTGCAAATGGAGCTCGTATGCGAAAGTTCTAGCCATCTAAAGATTTCAAGAAAATACCTGATGCGATGACGTGGCACCAAAGTGTGCCACAAGGCAAAAGATGTGTTAGACACTCTACCCGACATGATGTCGTGGCACCACGAGGTTGAGAGACGTGGTGCCACAAAAGCTTGTTATGTGGCATGCTTCTAGAAGAGGTGGTGTGGACGAACCCGGACGAGACACATAGTGAAAGAAGGATGGAGCCTGTAGCACCCATAGGCACAGCATGCCCTCCCTTAAGTTTGCTTATAAATAGCTTGGAACTCCCTTTCATTTCTCCCACAATATTCCTACTCTCCCTCTCGAATCTCTCTACATTTGGACCTAGAAATCTCTAGTATTTAGGATATTTTGGCAAGATCTGAAGTCCCTGAGAACCCGACATTAGTAGCTATTAGGCCGGAGTTATGCCAGTATAATTTCCAGACTTTTATCAGAAAATCTTTGTAAGTTAAGCTACGTTTACTAGGCTTTTAAGTGTAACTTATATTTATAGTCATAGTCGTTATTGTGACCTATAAATAAGATATACCATTAATTCCATTTATAATATTGATTGATCTACATACGAGAGAGGTGTCTAGAATGGTCACATTGGCTTGGTTGTTGGATTTCAAAAGGAATATACGACGAAATGGTCCTGCATCCCAACTGACCTGCCTGGCTGAACCTTGTTTGATAGATCTATAGGTAATCATTGGGATTAGTGAAAGATCTAGTTTCATTACTATATTGTTATAAGAATTAATAGGTTAAAGTATTATACGTTAATACTCGTTAGGCGCATTGACCACCAGTAGGATCACCCAGAAAGCTGTTAGTCTTCTACGAAATTGTCGAGGTGAGTTATCTCACTATACCATGTAGTATAATATACATCCATGTATGTTAGGATAAAGATGTAGTAGAATAAAAAGTATAAGTGTGCCTATATTAGTAGAATCTAAAGTACATTCTCTATATGCGTAATTGTTGTGATATTAGACTTAAGTAGGGGTTGATAGTGGAGCGGTTAAAGAGGCTGGGAACCTATTGACCTACATAGCTTTAGTTAGGGGATGGTGGTAGAACGATTAAAGTGTCTAGGAACCTATTCCAAGATAAATATTGATAGATCGTGATCCATTGTTTGTATGCATGTATATGTATTGTGGTATATGGTATTTTAGGGAACTCACTAAGCCTAGTTCTTACTCAGTTGTTATAAATGTTTCAGGTACTTCGTGAGTAGGGAGAGGTTCTACTGTACAGATGCTCACTCACAACATATTTCCGCACAATGTGATCACACTCTGATATGGTTTAATAAATAAAAATGAAAATTTTGCCTTGAAAATCAGGACGTTACAGATATGCTTCAAGATCTAGATTTCTTGTCCCTTTTCTTCATTATTGTGAATGTTAGATGGAATGGATTCCATAAATTTGGCAACTTTATGGACCCATCAAGTCTCTTTTAGGTCATATGTTGTAGATCTAGATTATCTTGGAGAATTCGGTCCCATGCAAAAGTTTTAGCTTATTTTATCTAGATTATGACCTAAATTAAGAAGGACATGCATTGGACATGAATGTCCATAAAGCTATGATTTTTTTGTTCCATTAGGTTTAGGAATCCCTTATGGAAACTTTGGGGAAATGGCTTTTATGATTAAGTGCTTAAAGGTTGAGTCATACCTTAATTTGCCATTAGGAAGGACATGCATTGGACATCAAAGGTTGAGTCATACCTTAAGTTTCCATTAGGACCTAGGTTTTGAGATCTTGGTGTATAGGGATGTCCTAAGGGATAAAGTCTGAAAATTTATCCATCAAGACCTTAGGAAGAAGTAGATATGAGCTTTGGAGCCCTTGGTGTAGTGGGAGGCATCTTAATGCATTAAGCTATTGTAGATCCAGTTCCCACGATGTGAAACTTTGTTGCCACGACGTGGCGACTGGAGTGAGCCCCAACTGTATTGCATCTTACTGCCACGACATGGCAAATCACTGAAGTGTTTTTGGTTGTTTGACTTTGGACCGTTGACTTTGACTTGTTGACTTGGGTTGACTTTTGGTCAAGATTGTTGGTGTTAGTGTATAGACTAAGGTTGTACCTTGTATGTTTTGATAGAAGTGTTGTAGCATCTGTTACGGGGCATTAAGCTATGGTTTAGCTGATCTCGTGATTCAGGTGAGTCTTCTCACTATACTGTGTAGGATGCTAGTTGTCTTTGTGACTCTTCCATTATGTGTTGGGCTGGGCATATTGGTATGCATGTTGGGTTGGGCCTATTTTCATGTTGGACTTGGCTTATTGGTATCATGTTGGGTTGGGCCCATTTGCATATTGGGCTGAGCCCATTGATATATAGTGATGGACTCATTATGATGGGTTAGGCTCGTTGATATGTATGGTATGTGGTATTTTGGAGAACTCACTAAGTTTTGTGCTTACGGTTTGTGGTTTAAACATTTTTTAGGTATTTCCAGTTTTAGAGGGAAGGGCCCGACTTGACTGCAAAACATCCTCTGATGGCTTTTTCTGCACTGACTATTAATGTTTTACTTTGATGTTTAAAAAAAAATACATTTTACTCTGATTGGTTTTGGAACAATTGGTTGTATGACTCGATGGTTTAAAAAGAAAATTTTTATCGGTATTTTTAGGACATTACAATTTCGATTATAAAAAGGGACAATTTGGTATGGTCATTCAAAAGAAGGTTGTGACTTTTCAACCTTGTGAGTTTTAGTAAAGATTGAAAATGATTTATTAAAGTATGGTATTTTTGGTGTCTCGATGAGTATATTGGAGTTTATGTGTTGTCATTGACTACTTGTGCTATTGACTCGAGTTTGGTTCTTCTTGATTGAGTTTGATTGACAATCTTGATCTTTATTTGTTACATAGAGCTTTTTGATCTTCATGCCATTAGCGGATGTTCTTCATGATTATTTTGAAGACAGATGTGATGTTGAGAGGAGTTCTTAAAAGGAATTGGGAAGCATATTAGTTATTCAAAATAGTTATTTCTAAACTGGGTTTTGACTAAAAATAATTATTTTGGGATTACTTTCAAAGCTCGGGTTGACCATTACCCATGAAGCTTATTTTATGTTTTATAAATATTCTAGAACCCATCGACGCTTATTAACTACCGGAGATTCAAGTTTGCAGATTTCTTCATCATTTCTTCTCATTATGATATGACGAGCGAACTTCTTGTTCGTTAGATGCTTTTCGAGATTTTAGAGTCTCTCCATCCATTCCAAATTTTTAGGGGGGGGGGGGATTTCAGGATGCAAATTTCTTCATGGAGGATGATAAAAATAAGACTTGGAAGACCCATTTAGACATGTGGGTTTTTAGCATAGGGAAAGAGAGAGAGAGAGAGAGAGAGAGAGAGGGAGAGAGAGAGTGTGTGTGTGTGATACTTGTGATGTGATTTTTAGGTTACAATAAAACATAAAACAACGCAACAGAAATCACAAAAATATCTCTGGGAACATGCAACCTAGAAATCTATGGCATTTTCTCATTATAGCCTATAACACTAGAAATCAGATTAGTAAATATACTTATATGAAACTATAAATCAGATTAGTAAACATCACTTAACTATAATCGTATATAGATACTCCTTTGATCTTCAATGACTCGTAGAAAGCAAGCCCCAATAATGTGGATGCATCTAATGACTCACACCCAAAACCTTATAACATTAGAAATCAAGAGGAAACAAAATGAGAAGTATGAAATTCAAAATTTATCATTCCAAGAGGATTAGCCACGAAATTATGATGCCAAATGGTATTATTTTTAGCTAGTGGATCTCCAAGATAAACCCTAATTTCAAATATTCAAATTTAATCTACCTAAGGCATTTATCTATATCAGTTACCAAGAGGCTTCCAGAACCTTTTCAGAGCCCTATGAAACCGTCTACCCCATAGGAACCATTTAGAATTGCATTTCTTTCTCAATTATGAATAATTCAGCACTTACACCTTTAATTAATTCCAATAATCTTGAATTAATTCTAATTAATAATTAATAAATACCAATCTTTTTAATTAATTTATTAATCATATAATAAATTAAGAAATCATTATCCCCCCTCTCTATCTATCTATCTCTCTCTGCTAAAGTCATTCCTAGTTATTTCTAGTTACCTAGGGCAACCAAAAAGGACTTTACTTTTATTCCATAAAGTTATACCAATTTAGTTATGACCATTATCAATTTTGTTATGTCCTTGGACACCTATTCCAACAATCTCCCACTTGGACAAATCATCAACTATAATTGTAAATATAGACCTTGAGTAACCAACAGAGTGTGCTTTTTATAGCCACTACCGGAATGTAAAATAATCAAATGTTGGCCATTAGATAAGTGATCATCTATTACTTCGTTCTACAAGATATCACATGGACACAAGAGATGGATACAAATCAATCTCATAGTCAAAAATTATGTTTCCTTTTTCCAATTTATGATGACTAAATTCAAACTATAAATTGAACACATCAATTCAGTCCAGGATAAGCCTATCACACTAATTGTAACATCCCAAAAATGGTGATTATTTTTTTAATTTTTAAAATCATTAGTTCCATACATCAGATGTCTCAAAGTCAATCCCAATACAAAGTATCAGAATCATCAGAGTAAAATTAATCATAAATGGAAAATAATGAGGGGGACGATGTGACATCATGCTGGCCCTTCCTTTTCATACCGAAAGTACCTGAAACCATAAACATAAACTATAAGCATAAATCTTAGTGAGTTCCCCAAAGTACCACATACCATGCATATAATTAGGTCCAGCTCTGGGGTATATTCCAACCCAATATACAATCACTGGCCCAACCCTGGGGTATGTTTCAACATAATCATACATACATGGGTCCAAACCCGGGGTTTCTTTCAACCCAATCATACATGTAAGAGTGACAAAGACAACTAGCATCCTACATAGCATAATCCAGTGGATTGACATTGGTGCCATTGACCCACAAGTACGAAGAGAGGACTCACCTCTCAATCAATGCTCAACTGCTACTACTCCCACTTCCAGAATATTGATGCTATGCTCCACCTATACAGCCAAACCAGCTAAAGCCTTAAATCTTCTTCCAAAACTAGGTGTTTGACCAAAAGTCAACTCAAGATGAAAGTCAACGGTCAAAGTCAACACTCAATGTTGACTTTAGTCAACTACCACGCCGTGGCCCTCATACTTCTAGACAGTCGAAATTTTCCTAGTTGCCATGTTGTGGGCACTAGGTTTCCAACAACTTAGGGGCTGTTTGTTTACCTCTTAATTTCATAATTAAGAGGCAATGTGTTAAACTTTCAGATTTAGACCGTTTGTTTGTGTATTATTTTTTGCCTCTTAAAATGAATAATACCTCTTATTGTTTTAGAGAATAAACCAAGTCTGAAAAAAAAGACACGTGTTTAAGGATTCCCTATTTTCCCTAAACAATCGATGTGTCTTCTTTTCTTCCATTGTGTCTGCTTGCTTCGCGTATTTCTCCTCAGCATCGGACGCCAGGTCGCCGCCCACCCTAATCCCCGACGACGCTGCAGCCAGCAACGTTGCCTTCCTCCGCCGCCTCCATCTACGCGTCGTTCTTCCGCCGACCGCATCAGCCAACCGCAGCAGCCAACAACAAGGTATTCTTCGGTTTATTCTTTTGTTGCTTCATTCTTTCCCTCGAATTCACTGTTTCTTCTTCTATTTCTTCCTTCTTTGCCCTCAAACTTGAACATAAAAAATTGAAATTGATAGCATATTGTTTATTCTTCTATTTCTTCCTTCTTTGCCCTCAAAACTGAACATAAAAAACTGAAATTGTTATGCTATCAGTTGTGCATTTGATGTGTTGGATCATGTTTGTTTTTGGTAGTGATTTTAACAGCAAAGTTGTCCCCCATGTTGCCCCTCCAGTCTCGATTTGCTATTATAGGTCGATTTAGGGGGCTGGAAATTATTGATCAGGTGACTTTATTAGCTGCCATATGATTAGGTTACTTTTTTGGCTGATTCTTCCCAACTAATTTAATAGTTACTTCATCCTTCCTTATTAGTTAAATATGTTTTTAGTCAAAAATAGTTAAATATGAGCTAGAAACTTATCTGAATTGTGCATTTGTGCTGTTGAAAATGTGTATTTGTTTCGTTAAATTGTTCATTTGTTTTGTTAAATTGTTGTTGAAAACATGCATTTTTTTTGTTGAATTGATCAAAGAAATGGGATAAAAGAAGGATAGGATTAGTTGGAAGGTTGAAGGTGTAGAGAAAACATTTTTAGAAACTTGTTTATGTGATGTTACAGTCAATGGACGGGAAGGGAGTTGTTTGAAAGCACTATCTTGGACGAATGTAGCTGAAACACTAAAAGTTGAACATAACTTTATTGCCGACCAAAAACAAATGAAGAACCGCTATGACTACCTAAAGTCAAAGTTTGGTGCTTTTTTAAAGTTAAAAAACAAAACCGGCAATGTGTACAATTCAACAACCAACACCTTCAATCTTCTAAAGAAGAATGGGAACTAGAATCAACGGTATTTTGTTAATTTATAAAAAATAGATTATCATGTTTAAATAATAAAATATTTTTTCCTAACAGTCAAACAAACATGTGGATTCTTTAAGACGAACCCCACTACCGTACCCCGGCCTTTGCACATAGTTGTTTGAAGGCGTGACTGCGATATGCATTCATAGTTGGGGACCAACTTCTACCTTTCCCCGTCCTACTCAAGAGTCAAGCCACTATAGTTTGCATGACTTTGATGACATTGATTGCACTCAACAAGAAACTGAGGTCTCGGTGACGAGTCATCCACTCAATCAAAAAAACAAAAGACTACAGATACGAAAAAGAGTCAAAATAAAAGTAAAGATAAGGGCAAAGATGCATCGAATTCAAGATTGCTTGAAATCAGGGAAGATATTGCCATAGTTGCTAAGATATTTGTGGAAAATCATGCTTCTTCAAATTTGGGTGCGTGTATGGAAAAGTTGGAGAAGTTAGGATGGGGAATATTTGATCCAAGATACACTACTGTTGTTGCTCTTTTTGGTGAAAGTGCGGATAACAGGCACGTGTGGTTAACCATTGATCCAACTATTTGTGAGAATTGGGTCAAGACTGTTGGAGCACATTATGGAATGTTTCGCTAAGTAGATGGTTTGAATGTTTTGATGGGTTTTTTTGGATAACTAGATGTTTTGGTTTGAACTAGATGGTTTTCTTTGGATTACTTGATGTTTGGTTTGAACTAGATTTTTATATGACATGAATGACTTGATATTTTGGATTACTTGATGTTTTGAATTACTATATTTTTATATGACATGAGTGAATTGATGTTTTGGATTAATTTTTATGTTATATGTTGTTAATATAATTGTTATGTATTTTCAAAATAACAGATTGCTTATGGATTCGGATGAAGAAATTGCATTTTTCATTTTACTATGTTGTTATTGGTTGAATCTAGCATCCAATAGAATTGTGTAACATCCCGAATTTTAGGAGTACAATTAAAGAGTTTAAAGTGTAATTTCGAAGAAGGGACTCGACGAGTAGGTACGCTTACTCTCCGAGTCGGAGCGGTATAAGGCCATTGGAGGGAGATTGAAGCTTTGAGAGGTGTTCTAGTGGAAGAAACTTGAAGATCAAAAGGGTTTGCATCAAGAAAGTAGTGTAGATCC
The DNA here is from genome assembly GCF_002870075.4 of Lactuca sativa. Classification (NCBI taxonomy): domain Eukaryota; kingdom Viridiplantae; phylum Streptophyta; class Magnoliopsida; order Asterales; family Asteraceae; genus Lactuca; species Lactuca sativa. Next base: position 225,627,195 of record NC_056630.2, read on the forward strand.
AGAATCTACTGCAGTTTTGGGCACATCTTGGAGGTAATGAGCTGTTACCTTTCCTTTGTTGCTCCTAGATTTATTCTTGAATCACATTTGGGGCCATTTTGGTATGATTGGGATCCACTTCGGGTTTGGAGTCCAAATCTGAGGTTCCCACTTCAGATCTAGACTTGTATTGGTCTAGAGAGTCATAAAGCATCAGTTATTGAATTGTGGGTGAAGCCCTTTTGTCCAAAACCCAAGCCCTAGTGTGTTTTGGGCCTATATCTCTTTGGTTTCACGTAAAGTTTGCAACTTTATGTGAGGGATAGATTGTAGAAGGGTGGATCTACGGATTGGAGCCTCATCATGGATCGAAAAGCCTCTAAATGGATTGAGAACTGGAGAGACTTGGCGAGTCACATGGGTGTACTTGACGAGTTGTATGAACACGTGCATGGACTCGACGAGTTGGAAGAACAACTCGGCAAGTCTGTTGAAGATTGCCTTGGACTCGGCGAGTCTGTTCTTAGACTCGACGAGTCTGGTCGTGGAACCCTAACCTCTTTTGGTTAAAGCTTTGGATCGATGAGTCGAGGGACAACTCTGTGAGTTGAGTAGGATGAGACTCGGAGATCGTTGGACTCGATGAGTCTTGGGGCGACTCGGCGAGTTGAGTCGTGTTGTGGGAGGTTCTGAGTATAGGAACTCGACGAGTCGATGGGTTGACTCGGTGAGTAGAATCAACCAGGAAGGTTGACTTTGACTGAGGACTTTGATTTTGACCTTCAGGGGTATTATGGTAATTTGGATATTTATGTCAATGGTTATTGATGGATATAGGTGTTGGAGTTTGATGCAGTGCTTCGGGATTGTGCTCTTGTGATTCGGTTCGGCAGTTGCAAGGTGAGTTATCCTCACTATATCAATAGGGTCTAAGGCACCAAGGCCGACCCTTTTAGTTGTTATCATGGTTACAGTATGCTACATGTGGTTATGTTATGTTAGATCGGTATCCAGATAAACAGTATGTTGTCATGCTCTAATGATCCGTTAGGATTGGTATGTTAGTGACCTGGTTTGGTCGTTGTTTTGGTTATGAGAGATTACTATGATCGATGATCTATGAGATAGTTATATCTGATACCTGTACGTGTACTGTTTGATGTGCTTATTGATCTGGTTAGATCAGAGTCCTGGTAATTAGGACAATATTATGTTAGTGACCTGGTTTAGGTCGGTATCTTGGTATATAGGATGATGCTATGTTAGTGGCCGGTTAGGTCAGTATCCTGGTTAGGATGTTGCTATGCTTTATGATCTGTTAGATCGATTTGTTTGTCTATGGACTGTTATGTGATTACCTGTTATATGTGCACATGGTTATTTGCTTGAATGTTTGGGTTGAGGCGGTCCTTCTTTGTGCTGAAGGCCAACATACCCTACGAGCGGTCCGGATAGATTGTAGGCCCGTATGGCGGTCCAGTCATACCGAAGGCAGGGGATAGATACAGATAAACTGAGGGCTCGGTGGGTGCGGACCAGTCATACGGTAGACTCAGAGAGTGGACCAGGTGGACCGAGGCCTGTTGAGGGCAGACCAGTCACACTGCAGACTTAAGAGGCAAGGTTGTTATGTATTGTGATATGATATGATATGATTATGGTTGTATGTGGTTGGTATTTTGGGGAAAACTCGCTAAGATTTCAGGCTTACAGTTTTAGTTTATTATTTCAGGTACATCAGGAGATCGTGGTAAGGTAAAGGCATGATCGTACCGCTCTTCATATTCATGATTTTGTGATTTGGTTATGGGAATACTCTGATGTTTAAACTATTTTGAAAACAAGTTGTATAACTTAATGGTTTTTGAATGGGTTAAAATGTTTAAAATTGGCTTGAATTTTATGGGTGTTACAAATTGGAAGGGAAATTGATAATGATTCGGAAATGACCGGTCATCAACATACACAAGAATTGTTACACAGAAATTCTACATAATGTCATGAGCTGATGTGTCTTTCACATGAAGCGTATGTACTTTTATGCAATCATTTTAGACGAAACAATTGGTTTCAAAGTAGTAGGCATATAAACGTTGAAGAAAAGACGGTTATGCTCTTAACAACTATAGCACATAAAAACGGTTCAGGATTATCAAACGAAGGTTTCAACGCTCCACAGAAACAGTGCATAGATGCTTTCATGAGGTGCTAAATGCAATGATGATTTTTGCAAAATAAGTTATAGTGCCAACGAATTCTAATGCAACCGTGAATTCCTCAGAGAGACATTGTAGGCTAAAAGAAATCTTTCCTGGAGCAATAGGTGCGTTAGAAGGAACTCTTGTACATGCAGTCGTGGCTGCTGATCAACAAACTCGTTACAGAGGAAGAGGAAAAGGTGATTTCAAAATGTTTTAGGAATTTGTGATTTTGATATGATATTCACATTCGTATGGGCTGGTTGGGAGGGTATAACACATGATTCGCAAGTTTTGAAAGAAGTTGCATGTAACCCGACTTCAGGCTTTCCATTCCCTCCTCCAGGTTTGTAATTCTTTTTAAATTTATTCTAAAATACAATTTTAAATTTCTATATATAATACTTCCTTCACTCATGTGTATAGATAAATATTACCTTTGTGATGCTGCATACACCAACACTCATGGATTTATGACTCCTTACCGCTACACAAGGTATTGGTTAGCCGATTATCGACGGCGACATGCATTAACTAAGGAAGAAAAATTCAATTATGCTAAATTTGGATTTTGTATGGTGTTTATATTTTTTTAATACATATTTAAGAAATTTATTAGGTTATTTTGTAAACAAACAGTTGACTTCAATAAAAAAATAAAACAGTAGGGTAAATGGTCATTTTAATAATTCAGCACAACAATTCAGAGGTCCCAACCAAACAACATGTTAAACATTCAGCTCTTAAAATTTCAGACCCTCTTAGAAATTCAGATCTTAAAAATTCAGATCCTACCAAACAGCTTTTAGTGGGTTAAGCCATATTCTTCAATTCACAGTGCTCCAAAGCTCAAATCTAGTCTGAAACATGGTCTAGAAGGATATAGTTTCTAACTTTATCCATTAAGACCACCTAAAAGGGTCAAATCTCAAACCCTAGGTTCCAAAGAGGCTAAATAAGACATGGATTCACCCATTAAGCACTTAATTCAGAAATTCCTTAGCTCATTTACTCCAGAAGGGGTTCTAATATCAAAACCATCATGAAAGTCAGTTCTTTATGGACATGCATGTCCAATGCATGTCTTGAAGCCATAAAGAGTCAAAATAAAGGTTTTTGATAAAGATCATATGCATGGATAAAAAACTCAATTATACTTTAGATCCAAAACCATAATCATACCAAAAGATCCAGTGATTCATAAAGTTGCAAACTTTGTGAGATCTCACCACTCCAACTAACTAAAATATGAAGATTATGGTACAAAAATCAAGATCTAGCAACCTATCATGATAATAATCGAGCCTTGGACACTTATAAAGATCTAGAACAGTGCCAGGACGAAGAATGAATTTTTGCATGCTGAATCTTCATCACTTCCTCTTCCTTCTTCCTTCAAAAGGCTTCCAATAACATGGGATAATGCTCTCTCATCTCATACTTAGGCTCCTATGTCCACTCAGAGCCATTCCAATGTTACCACTGCACCTTTATCAAGTCACCACTTTGTTGCACATAGTCTTTGTCTTTCTGTCGAGAATCATAATCTGTCTCTCCATATAGTTCAAGAACGCATCAACTTGAATGTCATCCAGAGGAATTACTACATAATCGTCAAATAAACACCTCTGTAACTAAGAGACATGGAAAGTGTTGTGGATCTGACTGAGCTCATCAGGAAATCCAGTTGGTATACCACCTTGCCCACCCGGGCAATAATCCTGAAGGGAACAATAAACTGGGTGCCTAGGTTGCCCGCTTCTGAAACTGGATGACACCTTTCCAAGTTGACACATTCAAAAGCACAAAATCCCCGCCCTAGAACTCAAGGGTAATCGTCGTCGGTTAGCATAACTCTTCTGTCGACTTTTCACGATTTGCAACCGATCATGCACCTGTTGTATCAACTCAGTGGTCTTGAGTACTACCTCAATACTCCCCATGAACCGATGCCCAACCTCGCCCGAACAAACCAGATTCCTACACTTCCTTCCAAACAACATCTTGAAAGGTGGTCGATCAATACTTGCATGATAGCTATTTTTGTATGAGAACTCAGGCCAAAATCTATCACGTACGCACTGAGCATATCTTCGAGTGTCTGAATCATCCATTCACTCTATCCAATGTCTCAAAAGCTGACTGTTGATCAAGCCCCCATCGAAAAGTAACATTCTTCTTTGTCAAGCAGGTCAGTGGTATAACGATCTGGGTGAAATCCTGGATAAACCTCTAATAATAACTCGCCTAACCTAGAAAACATCAAATCTCAGATGGTGTCATCGGAACCTCCCACCCCATCACAACCTCAATCTTAGCCAGATCGACCAATATACCCTTTTGGTTGACGATGTTCCCCAAGAACTGCTCCTCGTGCAACCAGAACTCACATTTGGAGAATTTGGCATACAACCTCTCCCTCCTAAATGTCTCCAATACCTCCCATAAATAATCCTCGTGTTGCTTCCTGGTCTTGGAGTAGACCATAATATCATCAATAAACACAATTACCAACCGATCCATCATTAGTCTGCATACTCGGTTCATGCGATCCATGAATGCCGCTTGTGCATTGGTGAGACCAAACTACATCACCACGAGCTCGGAATGACCATACAAGTCCTGAAGGCCATCTTCTATACATCCTTATCTCGGACCCTCATCTGGTGTAACCTGACCGCATATCAACCTTGGATAACCAAGATGCACCCTAAAGCTGGTTAAAAAGGTCATAAATCCTTATGAGTGGGTAAAGGTTCTTCACCATTAGCTTATTCAACTCCCGATAGTAAATGCACATCCTATATGGTGAACTACTCGGTCTGATAAACCCTTTATCTAGCAGCTTGTAGCTAAGTAGACAACTCCTGCATCTATAGTGGTGCTAAAAGATACGATGCTTTGGCTGTTGGAGCCACATTGGGAACCAAATCAATCCGAATTTTGACCTGCCTCTCGGAGGCACTCCAGGTAAATCCTTAGGAAACATATCGGGGAAATCCTGAAAAATGGGCACCTTACTCAACTTCGTCGTCCCCCCAACCCAAGTATCCTCCATATAAGCCAAAAAACCAGAAAAATCTGGCAGAGCCCTCGTAGCTGAATAGAGGTTCGGTCCATGCGAATTTCCCTCGCCATGAATAAATAGTTCTCCCTCACTTGGGGTTCAAACTTTCACTAGCTGGAAGTCATAGTAAATAATGGGTCCATTGGTAACCAACCAATCCATCCCTATGATAGTCGTCGACCCACACAGAGAAATTAGAACCAAGTCAATAGAATATCTCTCACTGAATAAGTTCATAACACACCCTCGATAAACCCTTGAAGCACTCACTGAACGATCATCAACAATCTCAACCCCCAATGAATAATCCATAATCCTGGGAGCATCACTAAACTTCTTGCTAAGCATAAGATATGCAAAGGACCAGGTAGCACCCGAATCGAACAAAACATGAGCAGTCGTACCAGTGACAAAGAAAGTCCCTAATACATGATCGAATATAACATAAGCATAAATAAGGAAAGAAAAGATATGATAAAATCACATACCGGTAACCACATCTGGTGCTACTCGAGCCTCATCAATAGTCAATTGGAACTCTCTGCTCTTCACCACATGTACCTCCACCTTGCCCTGGAAGCCATCGGTGATCCTCAAGTTGGTCGGTGTAGGAGCTGCCACTGCTCCTCCTGTCAGCCTCGGACAATCGACCTTTTATGGCTGTTCAGATTATAGTGGAAGCAAGTTAGTGCACCTTGGGAGCAGTCCCTACTCATATTGCCAGTCTATCCACATTTAAAATAACCCAAACCCACTGTACCGTGTGGCTTGTCGCACTTTCCGTAACAACTCCGACCCTATTTGCCCCTAGTGTATGAATCAGAATTCTTGGGCATCTTTGCCTAGACTCTCGATGTTTGCACTTGCTCTGGTTTGCGCTTCGTCTGAAGATCCAACTCAATCTCCTATTCCCAGGCCCTAGCAATCATGTCATTCGGGGTCTTGCACCCCGAAAATCTCACAAACTATAAGTTCCTAATCAGGATCTTTACCAGTAATCAAGCAATAAACGATCACAATAAAAGAATAAAGTGAAAAGGAATCGAGCTTGCACACATTTATATTCAGAAAAACGTCAAGTACAACTCGATGGAACACTCTGTAGACTCAATGGCATCAACAACCACAAAAGACCAACTCCTCCACTATTTATATAAGACTCAGATCGCAAACTGAGTTTGCTACCGTAAACAGGGTTTACGGCCGTAAACTAGTTTACGGCCGTAAACACAGTTTACGGTCTTAAACCCACAAACATACCAAAACACATACATAACTCATAAACAATATTACAGACTCTATCCAGAAAAATATACACTGAAAGCCTAGACCAAACCATTAACTGAACTCTTCAATCTCCCTCTTGGTTTGGTGCTAGCTTGGACTCAGTTGTCGACCACCAGTACGTCGGACTTTCCCATCGCACTGTTCCGTATCTTCTTCTCGATAATTGTAGCCACCATCGAAGTATACTCTTTTGCAGCGGGCTCAAAAATATCCTCAGCCACCACGATCTGATGAGACGCGAGATAATGTATGTCCCGCTTGCCAAATTGAAGCAAATCCATTTTGTCATACAACCGGATGCAATCTTCTTTAAGCTTAACGACAGCAGCATCTGTGGATTCATCGTACACCCAATATTGCATGGATGCGAGAGAACCATCTGAGAAATTTTGGAGAACGGGAATGTGCTTAACTTGGGCAGTTGTAGGCCACCTCACTAACCGAAGTGGCTGGCTTGTTTTAGGATCAATAACCTTTTTATGAATCTTGACAAAGGACTTCGCAGTCTTCAATGACAGAAATCCCTTGGCCACTTCATCTTCCAAAAAGGATTTGAACTGGCTTGCCCTGGGATTGCCTGATGGATTTGAGAAAGGAGCATTGGAGATCTCAATGAGATCAACCTTAGTAAAAGAATGAAAGTCATGAGCGTCCTTGTATAGTTCTTTGTTGCCGCTCTTTCTCCTTACCATAAACATGTTCATGGTGTCATGGAATCCCCATGAAATGATTCCTAACCTATCACAATACCTGTCTTTGAAACGATGCACACCCAAATTTGTAACCGTGATCTGCGGACTATCCCAGGGTCCCTTATGATCCACGCTCCTTTTAAACAACAAATGACCCTTGTTTGAGGACTTGTCCAATTTAGCTCGTTTCAATGCAGCTGCACTTGGAGCTTGGGCCAGTTCTGTTTCGAAATGGTCTTCGATGATGGCAGTTCTGGTAGGCTTAGGAACAATGGGAACATCTTGGTTAGGAAGATAAATCCGCGGCTCGTCAACGGATGACTTGAATTCATCGCCAAGTTTTTCTTCCAGCTTTTTCTTCAACTCGTAGTAGCTGGCGGTCAACAGGCCAAAGTGTGTCTGAAGATCTGTAATTTGCTTTGTCTTCAGAACTTTATCATCATTAAGTTCGGCCACTTGAATACTGAGCTCTGTGCTTTTAGTCTGAAGGTCTGTGACCTTGATAGTCAGCTCAATATTTCTTTGATCAAGATCAATGTTTTTCTGATTCAGAACATCGATATGTTTTTGGAGTCCAAGAACTGAAGGAATCTCTTCTCCTGAGCTTTCACCCCCAATAGAAATTCCTTTGCCGCGTGGGAGTGGTGTAGAAAATCGTTCGTCTGCCAGGAGCCTAGCCAGCCTAATTGAGGCAGCGTCATCTTCTGTCCTGGGAGGAGAGAGACCTGTTGGGAAATAAGGGCCACCAGCTTCAAAGAAGGTACTAGGACCTTCACTGACAGGTTCAGTAGAGACTATGGCAGGTGTAATTGTCGGCGGAGCTGTAGCATTTTGAGTTGCCAGTCTAAGGACGAGTCTGCGTCTTTTACTTGGGGGAGGAGAGGCTTGAGTAGTGGTGTGATCACTTTCCACCGGCTCAGATGTAGGTAAGTCAACATCAAGGGGAGGAATCCCTGATACTGTCACCATAGGAGTTGCTATTTCTGCCGATGGATTGGTAGTAGTAGGAGTGGCTTCAAAAACATCTTCTTCTTCCCTTGTCTCTGTTGTCGGATGAGCAACTTCATCGACATTATCAAGCAACTTGTCAAGGCTTTCTCCGGTCATAAAGTCTTCATTACTGCCGAAGTTCAACGGAATATCATCATTATCAAATCCTATGAGGTCGAAATCCTCAGACAACTCAGTCTCAGCCCCCGACCCCTCATTGTAATCCCCTTGAACCGGTATCGATTGCAATTCGTGTTCCTCGGCAACTTGGGCATTTGCAGCAGCAGTTTCATCGGCATCATGATCTAAAATGGTAATGACATCATTAGACACAACCCTTTCAGATGAAATGGGCTCAAATGATGCATTATCAGATACTCCATGAGACTCGGAGGATTCATCAATTTCAGCAAAATTCCCAAACTTCACCAGGGGATGTAAACCTTGAAAGACAACCTTTCCCTTTCGATTCTGTTTGATGAGACCGACAGTGTGAGGACCCAAGGATTTTATGTCCAGCTTGTCACCATCCTTGACCATCTCTGGAAATTGATCGTCGATGAACGTTTGAATGAACCTTGGATATAACAAGAATACATCTCTGGTTCCCCGGGTCATGGCATTAATGTTCACCAGGAATTCATCAAAAATGAACTTCGAGAAGTTGAATTTAATGCCAGCAGCCAAGGAGATAATCGCCCTTGTGTTTCCGAGTGAGATCTCGTCAGCTCCCGATCTCCTGCCTGAGATGCAACTTACAAACACGTGAGCCAAAAATCGCCAGTAAGGAGGCATGAGCTTTTTCACCGTGGGAGGGTAGGTACCCTCGTATCCCATTCTCTCAAGGATCCGTTGTACATCATCAATTCCAATTTCTGTGGGGAAACTGGATTCGTCATTAATCAGCAAAGTATCTCTGATGTACTGCTCCGTGAGTCTGATCCAGCAGCCCTTAACCACAGCTTCGATTGACATTTCTCCATTGAACCTTGACATCTTAGCCGTCTGCCAAAATTCTCGAATAATGTTGTGATAGATGATGGGATTCACTGTGATAGCACAAGACAAGCAGCACTCTCTCAGTCGGTAGATCATTGATCTGAATTCTGCATGAGCGACCGGAGGATCATCCAAGACAATTGCAGATTGTGTATGTCCGCAAACTTGAGATTCGCCATTGATCTGCACTAAACAGGCCAAGTAAGAAAACACAGCATTTATCAATTTAAAGTTTTAAGTTTTCTTAGACAAACAATTTTATTTTGGCCCCTTTTAAAAGTTAGTCAAACAAGGAGTTTACGGTCAAAGTGGGACAAAATGGAGTTTACCGTCAAAGTTGGTCAACGGACCGTAAGCTGAGTTTACGACCGTAAACTCGAGTTTACGGTCGTAAGGCCAAGGAGAGTTTACGGTCGTAAGACCACATGCGATTACGGTCGTAAGACTAGAAAGGGGTTTACGGTTCTTGAATATCTCCAAACCGTAAACTCCCCCAAAACCGTAAACGCCGACGAACGCTAAAACTTCGATTACTCCTCCAGTTTTAGTCGATTCGATGAATAGATTACTTTTCCCCAGTCGGTTTTAGTGTACCTTCGAAGTGGACTAAGTGATTTCACAAGATTTTGCAAGAAATTTTTTCGAGGAGAGAGGGAGGAGGCTTGTGGTAGTAAAAAAGGGAGAGGAAAGGGTTTACAGCAGTAAACTCTTCCTTTTATACCTCCTTAACTTTTACCTGTCTCCCACACAGTATAAAAATCCAGTCCAAATTTCAATTAAAATTTTTCAAAAATAAAACATTTTGAGGACATAAAAATAAAAATAAAAATAAAATTAACCTAAAAATAAAATAAACTAATTTCTAAAATTTAAGAAATAAAATATTTTAAAAATTAAATTTTGACAATTATAAAATAAAATAATAATAATAAAATAATAGTAAACACAGTCAAAAATTTATCTCAAGATTTACTAAAATTTTCTTGTGATGCTAGGATAAAAGTTGTTAGACAGCCTTAATCCACTTGTTGGTACCTTTCATGTTCACATCTTTGTCTGGTCGATTGTCGGTATTGTGGTCCACTTAAACACGAAAAATTGTGACAATTTTAGGACATACTAATAATTGTAAGACAAAGTGATCCTAAGTTCTTAGATACTATATCTTAAGGACCATTCATCTGACGACGACCAGGGATATTGTTGTCCACCTAAATTGAGCAGCGAGATCTATAGACAATCTTTGAGTGTTCAATTTTAATTGTACTGGAACATGTTTCCCGCTTCCTGATATGCCCCAGCAATCAAAGACTTCCAGATTACTCCTTACATCGGGTGAGCAAACAATCATTAAGAGAGAAGATAGATTTAGATTATTATCACTTATAGTTTTTTTTTGGGAGGGATTGAAAAGTAGAAGGTTGCATATGCTGTGTACCAGGTCGGATTGTTAGTCACGCAAAGGAGACAACATATGGCTAACAAATAAGAAGAATTTCATAGATATAGAATGCAGAGAAATAGAGTTGCATATGTTACAATCCAGGTCGGATTTTGAGTCACGCAGAGGAGGTAACATATGACTAACAGACAGATAGAAGAGAAAACAATTTTCTACAGACTTAATTCATCGGAATTTACCAATCGCCCCATCAATACCGGAATTAAGGATAGAATCCGCACATCGAGAAAAAGCTAAACCACGGTTCCAGATACGGGTTTATTTAATGTGACGAGTAGATTCCCATATATATCTCCCTGCTCAACCTATCCAAGCGTCGTATTGTCAGACTAAACAGATCTAACTAGGTCAAGATTTGTCAAGTCTATGAATTCCTAAAGTTCAACTCTGCCTAGTCATGTCCATTTAGAATCTTTCGTGCCTACCAATGCATCAAACCAGATCATAGACCCTTCAACTTTGGGTACGTTACGCAGACTCAGATTGACTGTTATCACTTGATGATATCACTTCCCAAAAAATCTCCTTCAAGCTCATTTCATAACCAACATTTTTTTTAATTTTCTGATTTTCTAATGTTTTTGGATTTTTTAATATTTTCTTATTTTTTTTGTTTTGTTTTTATTTATCCTCCTAAATTTGTGCATGGAAGAGAATGAAATGACTGAAATGCTCAAATTTAAACTAACCTAATTAAAAAAAATAATCCTCAAAACGAATCATTTTCAAAAATCCCACAAGCACATCGAATCGAGCTATGTTAAAAGGCTTAGTGAACAGATCTGCCACATTATTGGCAGTGGGAACCTATTCTAGCCGGATGAGCGAACGCTCATAACAATCTCTGATAACGTGAATTTTGATGTCAATGTGCTTGGTTTTGGAATGTTGGACCGGATTTTTAGTGATTTGAATAGCAGCCTCATTATCACAATGGATTGGGGTCTCTAGATAATTCAATCCGTAGTCCAACAGCTGATGTTGGATCCAGATAACTTGAGAACAGCAAGCTGATGCAACAACTTATTTCGCTTCTGCTGTTGAGGTAGAGACGGTATGTTGTTTCTTGCACTGCCACGACACCAGCCTATCACCAAGGAATCGGCACCCTCCTGATGTGGATTTCCTGTCAAGCTCACAACCTCCATAATTACTGTTAGCAAAAGCATATAAATCAAATTCAGAATTCTTCGGATACCAAAGACCCAATTTTGGGCTGCCTTTGATATACCGAAAAATCCTTTTGACAGCAATAAGATGTGAAAGTTTGGGATTAGCCTGATAGCGAGCGCATTGACATACTGCAAACAAAATGTCGGGACGGCTTGCAGTGAGATACATCAGGGAACCAATCATCGATCTATAATGAGTTTGATCTACAGATTCGCCATCAATATCTGGATTCAGCAGGGGTCTTTCAGCCATTGGTGTCGATGCTGGCTTTGCGTCTTCATACCCGAACCTCTCAAGAATATCCTCCACATACTTAACTTGATGTAGCAGGATTCCGATTTAACTTTGTTTGACCTGAAGCCCCAGAAACATGGTCATTTCACCTAGAGAACTCATCTTGAATCGCTTCTTCATCACGCCTTCAAACTCTTTGCAAAGCTTTGGACAAGTAGACCCGAAGATAATGTCGTCAACATAGCTCTAAACTAGTATCTGATCATTACCCACGTGCTTGATGAATAAAGTTTGATCAATAGTACCGCAAGAGTATCCATGCTCGAGCAAGTGCTTTGTTAGAGTCGCATACCATGCTCGAGGAGCTTGATGTAACCCATACAACGCCTTGTCCAACTTGTAGACATGATTAGGGAATTTTGAGTTAACAAACCCAGGGGGTTGATCAACATAAATTTCTTCCTTTACCTTACCATTCAAGAAGGTAATCTTGACATCCATTTGGTAGACCGTGAATTTCATGTAGGAAGCGTATGCAAGAAAGATACGAATAGCCTCCAGACGAGCCACAGGAGCATACACCTCAGTATAATCATGACCCTCTATTTGTCGAAACCCACAAACCACCAACCTTGCTTTATTACGCAATATTACACCAGAATCATCCTGCTTATTACGATAGACCCAACGCGTGTCAAGAGACCATTTGCCCTTTGGTAACTCAACCAATTTCCAAACCCCGAGCTTTTCAAACTGATTTAGCTCTTCATGCATTGCATCTACCCAACTGGGCGCATTCAAAGCCATTTCAACATTCTTCGGCTCTACTTGAGATATAAAGCAAGAGTAGAGACATGCATTAACATCTCCACTCTGACTTCTGGTTTTAACTCCATCACCTAGCTGGCCAATGATGTTATCAATTGGATGATCGCGTTGAATTCTTGAAGGTATGTCTTGGCTGATATCATTGAGGGAAACTGGAAGAGTGTGTATGTTGAGACCTCCATCATCTGCTGATTGATTCACATTAGATGAATCTGCTACAAACTCATTAGCAATTTCTTCAGGAAATAGTAGTTCCATAAAAGTTGGACTAACAGCGGAAGCATCTCTAGACATGAACTCTCTCTCAATAGGTGTAGCATCAGCATTAGGAGTTTCATTTGTAACCTTAGACTCTGGACTATCTGGTTGATCAGATGACTCCCCCTCAACCGTTGGAGGTTTGTAGACAACTTCTTCGTCTTCGTCTTCAGAAACAATCTCCGAACCAGAGGAGGATCCACTTGAACTATTTGTAGACACATTTAAAGATTTGAAAAGTGATGTGTAATCAAATAACCAGTCGGGACCCACTCGAGCATCTGTTTCATTCTCCTCCAACCAGCGCACGTCATAGGATTCTACAATCTGCTTAGTCTTTTTGTTGTAAACCCTATACGCGATGCGCACAGCATACCCTACAAAGTAACAATCATCGACTTTGGCATTGAATTTAGGGTTGGATTCCAAGTGAAGAAGGGTGCAAGGGCAGCCAAATACACAGAAATGCCTGACAGAAGGCTTGTGTCCATAAAGAATCTCGTACGGTGTCTTCATATGTGCTTTGTTGATTAGAACACGATTTTGTACGTAGCAAGCAGTGTTAATCGCCTTGGCCCAAAAGAAAACAGGTAGCTTGGAATCACAAAGCATTGTCCTTGCGGCGTCTTTCAAAGTTCTATTTCTCCTTTCAGTAACACCATTTTGTTGAGGCGTGTGAGCAGAGCTATATTGACGCACTATCCCCTTTTCTGCGCAAAAGTGGTCAAGAACTGCATTATTGAACTCAGTTCCATTTGTCAGTGCGAAGCGCCTTCACTTGGTTATTGGTTTGCTTCTCAATCATTACAATGAACTTCTTTATCAGATCAGCAACCCCGCTTTGTTGGATAAGAAAAAGACCCACGTAAATCGAGAGAAATCATCGATCACAACTAGACAGTACGAGCTTCTATTGATGCTTAGGACGTTGACTGGACCAAATAAGTCCATATGCAATACTTGGAGCACTTGACTGATTGAGTTGACTTGTTTGGGCAGGTGTGGTTTCCGATGATGTTTGCCTTGAGCACAGGAAACACACTTCTCAAATGTAATAAAGTCTCTGACGGGTAGGCCTCGGACCATCTCATTCTTAGCAAGGGGATTCAGGTTTTTCGCGTTGGCATGACCGAACCTTCGGTGCCACAACATTGCATTTTGTTCAGAGACTTTTGAGAATAGACAAGTGACTTGTTCAGGTAGGTTACTTTTCATATCAATAATGTAAGCATTTCCATCCCGCTTAGATTTGACAAGAATCCACTCTTCCAGGATGACAATGCCTGGCTCTAGAATCATACATTCTTTATCGGTAAAATGGGTAGAGTAGCCTTTGTCGCAGATTTGAGAAACACTCAACAAGTTGTGCTTTAACTCAGGAGCAAAGTTGACATTTTCAAAGCTTAGCACTCCATTTGTAACAGTTCCTCTTTGTGTGATCTTGCCACCGTCTCCACCCGCAAAGGAAACATAACTCCCATTAAAAGATTGAATTGCGCTCAGTTAGGAGATGTCTCCTGTCATATGTCGAGAGCAGCCGTTGTCAATGTACCAAGGACGAACGACATTCCTCCATAACTGTCCCTGTAAAATGAACGGAATCATTTAGATTTAGGAACCCAGGTCATCACTGTCCTAGGTTTCCTTTTCGTTTTTTCTGATTTATCTTTCAATACTTTCAAGTTAGGATCCTCATTCTTAATCACTGCAGAAGATGTTAATGATGGATTGGAAAGTGATTTGGGTTTCCATTGATATTTAGGTTTTACAACATTCTCAGGTGGTTTCGAAATATGTTTCTTAGGAGTTTGCACTGAGCCTCTGAATTTTCTACCAGAAGTGGTGGAAGATTCAAAATTGCTTTTAGATGAAACCGATCTTGGCGGGGCCTTGTTCGGTTTTGGCAAACTACTTTGAGCTTTGTGTCACACCCCCAAACCAAGGATGGCGGAAACGTCCAGGGGTGGAGGACTTCATGTACAGTATCACAACAATATGTATAATAGTGCTCAAAGTAAATACAACCATCATAAATATAATTGAAAAAGTTACACCAAAGTATATGTTTACATGTTTCAAAATCAATTACATTATGATGACAAAAATAAATTGTTGACGGTTTAACGTCCCATCCTCAAAGCGCTGAAGTTTTCCTGTTTCACTGATTTCCTGAGAATACAAGTAGTTTTGAAAAGTGTCAACAATTAAGTTGGTGAGTTCATAAGAGTTTTGTTTGGAGTAGAAACCGTTTTCCTTTTTAAAATCGATGAAGTTTGATTTCCAGAAAATCCAATATTTTCTTAGTTAAGTGTAAACAGAATAATCCTAAATGATACGTTGATGTATTCTAGATTTACCTGTAGATTTCCCCTATAATTGTCCAGCCTATATAAGTTATATAAGATTTAGGTTAGATAAAACGTCGAATGTAATGAGTCCGCCCTAGGTCCACAACCAAACAAGGAACAGGAGATGAGGCGGGCACCACCAATTCCAAGCCAATCCAGACTAAATTCTTGAATGACTCAAGCATATACGCTCAACGATTATAGTTGAAGTCTAACCATATGAAAATCTATTGTGATTATAACCTATACATATCATAGTTCACCGGGGAGTAATAGGGATTAGGGAACCTGAACTATGCATATGAATAGCTTATCAAAAGTGATGGTGATGGTGAGTGTAACCTATACATATCATAGTTCACCGGGGAGTGATAGGGATTAGTGAACCTGAACTATGCATATGAATAGCTTATCAAAAGTGATGGTGATGGTGAGTGTAACCTATACATATCATAGTTCACCGGGGAGTGATAGGGATTAGTGAACCTGAACTATGCATATGAATAGCTTATCAAAAGTGATGGTGATGGTGAGTGTAACCTATACATATCATAGTTCACCGGGGAGTGATAGGGATTAGTGAACCTGAACTATGCATATGAATAGCTTATCAAAAGTGATGGTGATGGTGAGTGTAACCTATACATATCATAGTTCACCGGGGAGTGATAGGGATTAGTGAACCTGAACTATGCATATGGATAGCTTACCAAAAGTGATGGTGAATTCCTTTCTTGTAATTAAGTTCCTAGAGTAGATGAAACATAAACTATACCTATTATAGTTTATTACTTTGTTTGTAATATGTATTTACCATAACTATACCGATTATAACTAACGCGTTCGTTTGTGGGGGTATAATGGCTTAACTATACTTATTATAGATTATCTTAATCGTCCATAGCGGTAATAATTCTTTTGTAAGTGTAAGACCTTTAATATTATGTTTGTTATATGAATGACCCAAAACTATACCTATTATAGTTTATCGATTGATTTCGTGGGAAATGAGCATAGGCCTTACTTGTCATAATTTATCAATGTTTATATTTTAATGGATATAGCCTCGTAATATCGTATATATATATATATATATATATATATATATATATATATATATATATATATATATATATATATATATATATATATATATATATATGTCATACTTGTGAAGGTGTAAATCCATGTGTTTTCTGATGTATGACTATGTAGGAATACAAAATTTATCATATATTGCAACTACACATAATCACGTAACGATGTATACCTTGCTCAACATGTTACAAGGTGAAATGAAATTTATTGTGTTTTTCTGTTAATAACCTTTTCTGTAACTGATATTGGAAAAATTGTAGAAAAATCATAAAATGTCCAAATCAGGTTCTGTAACTTCTGAGAGTTTGGAAAATGAGTCTAGTTTGTTCATAATTTTTATTATAATTTTTAATGACCTCTAACTTGGGTGAAAAAGTCCATAATCACAGACTGGTCCGGATTGATGTTTGAAATGATAGGCGGTTTTGTAAAAATCACCATAAATTGTAGAAAAATCGTATGGAGATGTGCAAGTAGTCATTTTAAAGCTAAGAAGTGGAACTACATGCACCTAAAACAGTTTTGAAAACAAAAATATTTAAGATGTCCAAAACAGTCCGTGAATGGAGTGAAACTTTTCTGATGAAAGCTGTTAGAAAAATGTAGTTATGTTCTAAGCATTTTAACTTGTATTCCCCCCCTAAAAACTTGAGAAAACGTGAAAATGTAGGGGTATGAACTTACCTTGTGTGATTTCAGTAGATAAGTGTTGAAGAAGAGAAGTGTTCAACCCAAGAACACTAGAAGAACCGTTAGAAGATTCGAAGCTCTAACACAAATATAATGGAGTTTGTGTAAGATATCCATGATTTGAGTGGAAATAATTGAGGTAATCATAAAGGAAATGGATTATGCTTACCAAAGGTGGAGGAAACTCTCAAGATCAGCCCTTGAATCTCAGATTTCTAGAGAGAGAAAGTGAGAGAGAAAGGAGTTTGATCTTTTTGTGAAATGAGAACAAATGAAAGAAAATGAGGAGAGAGGATGATTATCCAGCTCTCAAAGGCATGGGGATGGCTTGTGAGGGAAGGTAAAAGGTACAAGGTATGGTGGAAAGGAGTGTGGGTGGTCATGGAGTGGGTGTGGGGGGTTGCTTGCGTCATAACTAAGGTAAAGTCAACACTCTTCTTTTTGTACTTTACCAACTCCTTTTTATATAAGATTTTATCCTTAAAATGTGATTAAATCATAAATTTAGGGGTCTTATAATTAAAAATAAAGTTTTGGGTGAAAATCCCATGTTAAAATAATTAGAAATGGGTTTAAAACGCAAAAATATACAGAAACGGGGTGAAAATTGCATTTTCCAGCGAAGTTCTTCGGATCTCGGCCGAGGCTCGGTCAGCTGGGCTCGGTTCGGACGCGGGAGGTTGAATCCGGAGGCGAAGGCGCGAAGGGTGGCTCGGTCCGAGGTGATGCTATCCGAAGCGAAGGCGAGAAGTGAAGGCGGGTTCGGTCCGAAGCCATGCTAGAACCGAAGGTACTGTTGTGAACAGTACTTTCGGTTCGGATTTTCCTTCTACATGAGGTTCGGTTCGGACCTTTCTTCTTAGCATGGTTCGGTTCGGATCTCCTTCATGGCCAGGTTCGGTTCGGATGAACAGTACTTTCGGTTCAGCTCATGAACAGTACTTTCGGTTCGGACCCTCATGAATAGTGTTTTCGGTTCGGTTCATGAATAGTACTTTCGGTTCGGAGGGTTCGTTTCTTAAGTCCGTTTTTCGCGTAGACTTCCATTCTTGGGCTATTTTTCGCCAAATTCAAGGGTCGGGATGCCCCGAGTGATTATAGAAAGTTGGGAGAGATTTTGAGAGAGATTCCTCGTTCTCAGAGAGATTTGGGAGAGATTTGACGTACTTGGAGAGATTTCTCATACGAAGAGATACGTGAGAGAGATTTCACATACCTAGAGAGATTTGGGAGAGATTTGACATGCTTGGAGAGATTTCACATACAAAGAGATATGTGAGAGAGATTTCACATACTTAGAGAGATTTGGGAGAGATTTGACATACTTAGAGAGATTTGGGAGAGATTTGACATACTTGGAGAGATTTCACATACAAAGAGATATGTGAGAGAGATTTCACATACTTAGAGAGATTTGGGAGAGATTTGACATACTTAGAGAGATTTGGGAGAGATTTGACATGCTTGGAGAGATTTCACATACAAAGAGATATGTGAGAGAGATTTCACATACTTAGAGAGATTTGGGAGAGATTTGACATACTTAGAGAGATTTTACATACAAAGAGATATGTGAGAGAGATTTCACATACTTAGAGAGATTTGGGAGAGATTTGACATACTTAGAGAGATTTGGGAGAGATTTGACATGCTTGGAGAGATTTCACATACAAAGAGATATGTGAGAGAGGTTTCACATACTTAGAGATATGTAGGAGAGGTTTCACATGCTTAGAGATATGTGGGAGAGGTTTCACATGCTTAGAGATATGTGGGAGAGGTTTCAGTAGTGACCTTTTTGAGTGTCCGGCTACGCACTGCAAGGTCCGTAAGCCCCGTTACGCCTTATTTAAGGATCTTGCATACTCCCGATGAGTATGCGACATTGTTTTATCGGTTTGGCTCGCCACGTACCACAGTTTTAGGTTAAGGAGATCTAGATGTACGCACTTTATGATTTAGGATCTCTCGTTAGAATAGAGAGTTGTTTAGGAGTTACTTAACGTAAGCTCTAGTACTCACGGCAAAATGAGTGGACCGGTTTGACTTGTTGACTTTCGTTGACTTTGACTCGACTGAAAATTGACGGTTGTCACACTTTGTTAGTAAAAAACCTTTTATTCTTTCGAAAATTAGCCCTGTTTCTGCTTCGATCATCTTTCCAATCATCATTTTGAGAACGAGTTCTTGAGGATTTTCTAATTAAAGACCTTCCTCGAGATTCGTTCTCTCCTCTTGGTGACAAGTGGTCTACAAAGATCCTATTTTGACAATTCCTAGCTATATGACCACCAACACCACAATTAAAACAAATATGTTTATTATTTGAACTTGTACTGCATTTTTCAGATTTATTTTCTTGACAGATACTCTCACTTTTCTTAGAAGAACATCCATAAGGAATAGATTGAGAGATAAGTGAGGGTGTCTCAGATGTTGTGACTTGTGGAATTGATGGTGTTTCATGAGTATCACAACCATTAGAATTACCAAACAGTTCATCAAGCATATCAAAGAAATTAAATTCAACAGAATCAGATGTGGAAGCATCACAAGAAACATTATCAGTCTTAACATCAGAAACATAAACATTTTCATTTGAAACAGAAAATTCAGAATTAGAAACAAAAACAGAAACAGGTCCTCCAACTCCATGCGTTGCCTGGTCTAAGGGTTGATCTGCAGGGGAAGTAGAAATGTTAGTACTTTCAACATTAATAAATCTGCCTAAAACGAAACTAGATGGCTTGCCATAGACCATGAATGGTTCATTGGCAATCTCCTCTTTGGATTGGGGTTGATACAAATATGTATGATTATAGGGAGGAGGTACACTATCATATCCCAAACCCTTAGACTGATTTCGTTTAAATTGCATGCAATGATCAATCATGGTGTTAACTAATTCGCTTGATCCATCAAATTTTTGGAAAGCAAAGTTTGCAGAATCAAACTCCCTTTTTAATGTATCAAGCTTAGTAATTAACTCACCATTTTGTCTTTTAACATAATCATACAATTCACATTTTTCATTGTATTCTGTTTGAATCCTTCTGAAATCTTTAATTTTAGTTTCTAACTGGGCCTTCAGGGGTTTTTGACCTTTCCTAAGTTGGTAGCCCTCATATCTAAGGTCCTCTACTTCTCTACGTAATAATTGAATTTCATCACGAAGAATTTTAACGTATTCTTTACATGCATAAGAACAAGAAGGTAGGGTTACCTCACTTTTCTTGGGCTTGGAAGAAGTAGACACCATTAGGGAAAACTGCAGCTCCATCATTTCTGCTTCGTGATCAACACTATCATTCTTCAAGACAACATCATCAATCTGACCCAGGTGAGCATTTTCTGGCTCTGAGATATTCAAGGCCTGAATCTGGTCCTCCCAATCAAAGGATTGAGCGACCATAGCAGTCTCACCATTAGCTGCAGCACCCGCACGGTTGTTTCCCACTGCTACCATTTGCCTGTTGCTGTTGATCCTACGATCTGGCTTAGGGCATTCACAAGCAAAATGACCTGGCTCGTGACAGTTGAAACATCTCAACATGCCCTTGTTAAATCCCAACTTCTTATCAACATTCATGCCCCAGTTACTCTTCCCTGTCTTCTTAGCAAACAGCTTGGCCCTGAAAACAGCCATAGCAATCTGCCAAGTAATGTCCATTTCTTCTACATCTTCATGATGAATTTGATCCAAATCAGCAAATGACAGCTGAGGTGGAAGGTCTCCAGCTACAAAAGCGTTGTAGCAATTAACTAGCGCAGTAGCTAGAGCTAGATTTTCATCAGAATCTTTCGGGTTTGAAGAAGAAGCTACAGTTGGCACATTTGGAGCAGAGACAACTTATAAAGTAAAAAATGTCTAATTTTGATGGTGAGGGATAGATGAAGCAGCAACAAAGGTCTGAATCTGAGGTTGTTGAGCTGCAAAGGCTTGACCTGGGGAAGACATAAATGATGAGAGGGCATTATTGGATGAGATTCCAAGATTTGCAATAGAATATGAGTTCACATGATTAATCTCTCTCTGTTTGTCATCAATGTCACAAGCTTTGATGATTGCCATGATTTCAGCAAGAGTGAGGCGATTCAAATCCTTGGTTTTCTAATCACAACGACATTCATATCCCATGATCTAGGAAGAGCATTTAGAAGCTTCTTGTTGATTTCTGACTTGGTCAAGAAGATCCCCGATATGTTCATGTCAGTTGTGAGAGATGTGGACCGCTGCAGCTGAGCCTCAAGAGTCTCTATAGGAATGTAGTTGAACATATTGAATTTTTGTCTCAACATGTCCTGCCGACTCTCCTTCATATCTTCATTTCCCTCATAAACTTCAATTAGGGCTTCCCATAGATCTTTAGCTGAGGTGTACTCACGAAAACCTTGAGCAATGTCGGGAGATAATGCCATAGTTAAGGTGGCTAAAGCCCTTTCCTGTTCCTCAATTTTCTCAAACTCCTCATCAGTGTAGTTCTCAACAGCCTTGTCAATTACCTGTCCTCCAACTGTCATAGTGATTCTAACAGGACCTTTAATAATGCTTTTCCAGACTTTGAAATCTTTCATTTTAATGTATTTTTCAATTCTGTACTTCCACTCGGGAAAACCATCTGCAGACATCAATCTTGGAATACACGTAGTGGTGCCCATAAAATGATTTTGAATTTGAGAATCCATTGGAAATTGAATCAATTTAAAAATCACAAAATTAAAGTCACAGAAGTGTTTGCGGTTGATGAGCTTACGACCGTAAACATTGTTTACGGTCTATGAGTTCACGGTTTCTTGAGTTTACGGTTTCTGAATTTACGGTTCTTGAGTTTACGGTTCTTGCAGATTCACAGTTTATGGTTCATGAGTTCTTGAATTTATAACCGTAAAATGTGTTTACGGTTGGTAGTAAACTCCCAGAAAGCTTTGAAACACACGTTTTGCAGTAAATTCAGATCCTTTAACCACTTAGAATACCAAAACCAATGTTCAAAAAACGAGAATATCAGTTTAAGCCCCCCAAATTTTGATTGAATGAAGCTTGACACCGGCTACTGCTCTGATACTAATTGTAAGGTCCTAATTAGGATCTTTACCAGTAATCAAGCAATAAACGATCACAATAGAAGAATAAAATGAAAAGGAATCGAGCTTGCGCATGTTTATATTCAGAAAAACGTCTGGTACAACTCGATGGAACAGTCTGTAGACTCAATGGCATCAACAACCACAAAAGACCAACTCCTCCACTATTTATATAAGACTCAGACCGCAAACTGAGTTTGCTACCGTAAATAGGGTTTATGTCCGTAAACACAGTTTACGGTCTTAAACCCACAAACATAACAAAACACATACACAACTTATAAACAATATCACAGACTCTATCCAAAACAATATACTCTGAAAGCCTAGACCAAACCATTAACTGGACTCTTCACAAACTCTATGATATCATCCATCAACATGTTATGGTATCTCGTCTTCTTCATCTCCTCATCCGCAACATACTGCAGAACCAATAGAGCCCTCTCACTCCCAATACACAACCGATATCCTCCTACCAGTCACAAACCCGATCTCTTAGAAGGCAGAAGGAAAAACCTACTTTCTCCCCCTTAGGGCATAAGCTCGTTCGCTGAGAATTCTACATTTTAGCGATCCATCAACAAATGGCAATGGGGTTCTCAGCCCCAAATAACTTCGGAGCTCCATAAGCCTTGAACTCCGTAAATGAGGGAGTTCGTGCTCCTATCTGATCCACATCAATCTCTACCCGAAGGGACCTGAGTCTCTCATGTAGAAACTCTAGAATCTCCTCCTTGATGGTACCGAAAATCATAAGGGTGGCCTCCATGATACCGCGAGTGATATCTGATGTGATAAATGTGACATCCCCATTTTCACGGCCAGAAAAGACCGATTATGTTTATGCTTTATAAAAATCAGAGTACCTCTTTTAATAAAAATGTTGCAAAATTTGTTCCCAGTAAAACATGATAAATACGTTATCAAAACCATTTTCAAAGAAAAGTATTTTTATTCATTTTAAAACATTTCGGATGTCATCATCAATACAGAAACATAAGTATAACCATAACTTACATTCATTATCATTAGTGATTCATATCTCCTTAATCTCTCAGTGTAATGTGACTTCATATAAACACTAGTTATATAAATAAACTTAGTGGGTCAGGTTGGGAAACCTGGTGAGTACATAGGGTGTTGGAAAATATTCTTTTATATCTGCTCAGATATCGATTGTTGGAAATATAAAAATCTGATCACTACAACAAAAGGCTCGGTTACGAGTTACTGTGTGATAGATATATAAGTTTAAGATATAAGATGTAGATATACATAAAGAATAATAATTGCGGAATAAATATAAATATGAAAGCTATAAATGACTGAAAGTTATAATAATACAAATGACTGTATTTAACTGACGTAAAGCTATAAATAATATAAATGAATGTATTTAAATGACATAAAGCTATAATAAAATATATAAATATATAAATATATATCAAGTAGGTTCGTCAATAAATTGACTGAACTGGACTCGTGGAACGACTGGTCAATATTTGAACTCTTGGAACGACTGGTCGATATTGGGACTCTTGGAACGACTGGTCGATATTTGTTCAAAGATCAATCTGGTATTTGATAAGTAATAAAAAGTTCATTTTCATGTAAAATGGGTTGTTTACAAAACAGTGCAAAGTACACGAGTCATGTATTTGTATACGGGTATAGGGTGTTTTGAGGAGATTTGATGAGGTTGGAGTGGGTATTAGGAGGGTGTTAGGAGGTGGAATAAGGTTGTAATTTTGGTGGTGTAAGGCAGCAAAGATGGTGAAGTTGAAGGAGATTTGGGTGGTGATGGATGTAGATTTTCGGAGTAAATATCTCTGGATAGCCAATTCTCTCTCGCGCCTCTTTGGGGTTTCCCTTGGTCAAAATCGTCCACGAAAATTCCTAGATGTATCTAAGGTTCTGAAGAATTTGTGGTGAAAATATCCCTAGTCTTTTTGTGCTTGTATTGAGCCTAGTTTGCTTCATTTATGACTTGAAGATTCTGATGTCGTGAAAAACAGCAAGGTGGTGATGGTTGTGGTGATTTGAAAGGGTTTTTGGAGGAGGTTTAAGAAGGGTATTTGGAAGGTGTTTGGAGATTATTTTGAGGTTGGAAGGAGGTTGATATAAGAGAGGTGTTTGGTGGTAAGTGGTGTGATGAATAAAAGTGGTGAAGTTGATGATCTTAAATTTTGATAAAGAACATGTGATGAAGATGGTTGATGGTGTTCTTCATTTAGCTTGTTGATCTTGGTGTTCTTCACTTTCTCCAGGGATTTATATTGTTCTTGAAGAAGATGAAGATGGTTGATGGTGTTGGGAGTATTTGGTGTTTGTAGGAAGTGTTACAAAAAAACAAATGAACACACACACACACACACAACTCTTTACATACTCATGTATACATATAATAGGTGAAACAAATATCTAGTAGCACTTGAGTAGTAAGTTGAAAGAGTAATGGCTGATCATGCAAGTTGTTGTAGGAGCTAGTAGCAAAAACGTGTGTATGGGTTTTGCTTCTTAATTCCTTTGCTTTTTCTTTTTACTTTTCCACACACAATATATATATATATATATATATATATATATATATATATATATATATATATACATATAATACACACACACACACACATATATATATATATATATATATATATATATATATATATATATATATTGTTGAAACTGTTCAGTCGCACAACTAAATTTTCACGTCTATGCGTTTTCGTCATTCACGTGTTTTCTAATTTTCCATTTTAATCACGCATTCATGCAACCTGAAATAACTGATAATATTTGTCAGATAATACAAAAACAGTTCGTCTTATTTCAGTGATGGTCACGTACAAGGTCACATACAAAAACATTTTTCAACAATTTCTCTCTATGTGATCATTCCTGAAATAAGGCAGGTATGATATAATCATATTGACAGTTTTAAACTTTTGAAGATTCGAGATAAAAGATTTGTCGATAGATAAGATATATAAAATATATTGATTGTTTTGAAAGTTGGTGACTTTGTTTAACATATCTTATGTAAAAGATTTTCAGAAATTTGTTTCTGAATCAAAGTCTCGGGTTCGGTTAACAAAGGGTAGCCATATATGTATCTAAAGAAATTTCCTAAGATTTTATAGCATTATTAATGACGACAAGTGGTATATCAGGTCGATTCAGATGAACGCTCATAGGTATAGCTCACACCTCACTTGGGTGTTTGGTTGTTCTGGCAGCAGAACAAGTTAATGATCACTAAAAATGAGTGATATCTCTCTCTGACGACTCACACTCATATTGCAGGTATTCAGCTATGCTTTTCCTGAAAGGTCACTTAGTCTCATTATTAGATAATCAATCACATAAGACTGGTTTCAGCATTACTCAGCGGGTTTCTTCATTTATGCCATTAAAGTTCACTCTCTCTCCGTCGGGAAATACATGTAGAGGGGTTTAGCAATTTTCATAGTGCAGTTTGCAATTAAGAATCTTCAGTGATGAAGGCTACAGTATCTCGGGAAATCCATTGTTGTTGCAGCTTCTTCTTTGATGGTATCCTGTTTGTTGATCAATATCGATTTATTGTAAAATGATATTTTGTTTTAGCATCAAGAGTTTGCTACATTTAAGAAAATTGGGTTTTTTGTGAGTATCTGTCTTGCGGGATTAAGATATCTTCTTTTGTGAAAAATGGATAAAAACAGATCACGGAATCTTATGATGTTTGTTTTGAAATAACCATTTGGTTGAAAAGTTTGTTTGAAAATACCAAATGTAGAATATTTTTGTTTTCTTTGGTATTTCTTAGGTGAATGATTTGGCCCTTTTTGTTGATGCGTCTTTATCTTGATTCGTCTTTGACGATTGGATGTGGATAGATCTTTGTTTTTCTTTGATAAGTGATTGTTGAAGTCTTTTTCATTTCGTATGTTCTTGTTGATGGATCACGGGATCTCAAGACTTCATTTTTGGTTGGCTTAAATCTAGGTAGGGAGTGGTGACATAAAAGACAGTTTGTCTAGTATGTAAGAAATGAATGTATCATCCTTGGTCATTTTGATATCTAAGCAAAAATGAGACCGTGAGAAGGTATAATCGGATATACCTTATAAGCAATAGTCACACACCTAAGCTGACAAGAAATGAATTCCACAATGATATAGATTGACGAGGCACAAATTCTCACATGGATTTTTGTTTTCATCTTAACCTCCTAACCTTATGTCCCGTTTTTAAAAGCATCAATAATGAAATAAAATTGAAGGAAATAAAGTTATATACATTATGAAAAGTAGGAGATTTGAACCTTCACTCCAATTGAGAATCAATATGACTTAAAATCTTCATCGAGCATAAGCATCTGAAAATTAAGTCAAGAGATGATTAATCACAAGGTTCTATAAAAGCTTGTTATGGCAATTCTTTTATTATCTTTTTGAAGATTTGTTTTTCTAAATGTTTTTGGAAATATTGGTTATTTGAATGTTTTTGGTATTTTTGAAAAGAAAGCAATTTTTAAATGTTTTTTGAATTTTCTTTTTGAATGAAATTAAACACACTTTTGTACAAGCAAAAAGTAAAAGTTTAAGGATGGATGTTATCTAGATTTAACATTCCTAGATGGCCTAGGAAGTATTGAAACCTTGTTTCATCGAGAGCCTTAATGAAGACATCGGCAATTTGATCTTCAGTATTGATGAAGGGCATTTCGATATGACCCTTTTGAATGTTGTCTTTAATAAAGTGATATCTAATGTCGATGTCCTTTGACATGGAATGGTGAACAGGATTGTGAGAAATGGCAATTTCACTGGTTGAGTCACAAAATATGGGAATTTGTGAGATTTTGAAGCCATAGTCACGCAATTGAGTTTGCATCCATATGAATTGTGAACAACAGCTGGCGGCAACGACATATTCAGCTTCTACTGTTGATGTGGATACACAAGTTTGTTTCTTTGAAGTCCAACTCACTAGTCTACCTCCTACGAATTGACAGCTACCAGATGTACTCTTTCTATCTAGCTTGCATGCTCGTAGTCTGAGTCGGTGAAAGCGTTCAGCTGAAAATCGGATTTAGCTGGATACCAAAGCCCAAGTTTGGGAGTGCCTTTAAGGTATTTGAAGATGTGTTTCACAGCAACTACATGGGATTCCATAGGATTTGCCTGGTATCTGGCACATACAAATGTAGAAAACATCATGTCAAGTCTGCTGGCAATTAGGTATAAGAGTGATCCGATCATTCCACGATATCTTTTCTGGTCAACGAGTTTGCCATTTAAGTCTGCATCGATTTTGTATCCAAAAGCCATTGGGGTTTTTGCGGTATTGCATTTGTCCATTGAAAAGCGAGTGAGTAGGTTTTTGACATAATTCTCTTGGTTGATGAAAATGCCATCAGTTGACTGTTTGATTTGAAGTCCAAGAAAAGTAGTCATCTCCCCAATCATGTTCATTTCAAATTTGCTCTTCATTAAATCTGCAAACTTAACACTTAAAGATTCATCAGTAGAACCAAAAATAATGTCATCAACATATATTTGTACGATTAATAGATGTTTATGAAAGATTTTACGAAAGAGGGTTTGATCAATTGAACCCCTTTTAAAACCTGATTCTTTAAGAAAGGTTGACAACGTAGCATACCAAGCTCGGGGTGCTTGTTTGAAGCCATAGACAGCTCTCTGCAATTTAAAGTTGTGATCTGGAAATTTGGGATCTTCAAAACCTGGTGGTTGTTGGATGTATACTTCGTGATCTATCTCTCTGTGTAGGAATGCACATTTAACGTCCATTTGGAATAATTTGAAGTTCTTATGTGCAGCATATGCAAGAAAGATGCAAATTGCTTTAATTCTAGCAATTGGAGCATATGTTTCATCGTAGTCGATTCCTTCTTGTTGTGAATATCCTTTGACTACAAGACGTTCCTTGTTTCGACAAATGATTCCTTGATCGTTAGTCTTGTTTCTGTATACCCATCTTGAACCTATAACAGTAACATCGGGTGGACTAGGAACAAGATTCCATACGTCGTTTCTCTCAAATTCTACTAGCTCTTCTTGCATAGCTTTTACCCAGTCTGGATCTTTTATAGCAGAATGTATGGTTTTAGGTTTAGTCATGGATAAGAAGGCTCCAAATAAACATTCATTTCTGGATGCGGCTCTAGTCTGAATGCCTGGGTTGGGATCTCCGATGATTTGGTCTGTTGGATGATTTCTGGTCCACTTTATTAAGTGATTCTCTTCCGCTATAATAATTGGAGTTTCAGTATCCCATTCTTCTTCTCCGGATGTTTCATATTGGAATAGGTTTGAAGGTTCCCCCATCAATGATGCATCGGGATTGTTTTGGCTATTTGGGGATGGGGTGTTCAAAGGAGGATTTGGTGTTTGTTCCAAAGAGGAAGTATGTGTTGGTGGTTCCCCCTCGAATTGATCTGCATCATTTTGGTTTGTTTGTGGAATAACTTCACTGGGTGTTCCTGTAGGGTCAATTGAAGTAGTTAGAAGTTCAGAATTGTAAGCGTTTTTTGGTTGCTCAAAAAGTAAATCAAGATCGATTTCAATGTCTATGTCAGGAGAAGGTGTTTGTTGAATTGGATTTTAAAAAATATTTTCAATCATTTTAGAACCAAAATGTTCACGATCCAATTTCCTGATATAAAATTCATCAAAATGAACATCAGTACTTTCTTCAATTACTCTAGTACGTTTGTTCAGTACTCGATAAGCAGCTGAAGAAAACGAGTAACCAAGGAAAATTCCTTTGTCCGACCTTGATTCAAATTTTGAAAGGTGATCTTTATTGTTCTTTACGAAGCATCGACAACCAAAAATATGGAAAAATTTGATGTTTGGATTTCGGTTGTTAATGACTTCATATGGTATTTTATGAAGATGTTTATGGATTAAGGAACGATTTTGAGTGTAGCAAGTTGTGGCTATTGCTTCTGCCCAGAAGTATTGGGGCAGATCAGCGAAGATAAGTATTGATCTTGCAGCTTCACATAGAGTTCGGTTCCTTCTTTCGACAACACCGTTCTTTTGTTGAGTGTATGGGGCTGAGAAGTTATGTTCAATTACTATGTCTTTGAGAAATGAATCTAGAGTCATGTTTTTGAACTCTAAACCATTATCACTTCGGATTCTTCGAACAAGCCGTTTGAGCTTGAGTTTAATTTGTTTAATGAAGTTGATCATCTCTTCAGGTGCTTTTGATTTTAGTCTTAAGAAAAAGACCCAAGTAAAGCTCGAGAAACCATCAATGACAACAAGAATGTACTTCTTCCCTTGTATGGTTTGGGTTATGGCAGAGCCACAAATGTCTATATGCAACAATTCTAATGGCTTGGATACACTAGATTCTGAGATGCTTTTGTGAGTGGATTTGGAAAGTTTTCCTTATTCACATGCGGCACAAAGAGTTTCGTTATCAAGATGGGAAAGGTGGCGGTGCCATAACCAACTAATATCTGTTGGGGCTTTAGATAGCATACATATATCGGGTTTACCATAGATAAGATCCATGTCAAGTGGATACATATTTCTGGCACGATCAGAATCAACTATAACATCTTTGGTTTTGGCGTCCATGATCAAGCTTCGTTGTTTGGTAAATAAAACTTCAAGATTGTTATCACACAGTTGCGAAACACTGATGAGGTTGTGTTTCAGGTCATCGATGAAGGTAACTTTCTTTATGGTGAAATTACCATTTGTTACGTTTCCATAACCCTTGATTTTTGTTGTCATGTTGTTGCCGAAGGTAACATCTTGATTGGTTTGTATAGGTTTGAAGTCACGTAAGTAGTTCCGCTTTCCTGTCATATGCTTGGAGCAGCCACTATCAATATACCATGTATCATCATTGGGTTCTCCAACATTAAGTACCTGCAATCTGCAATCAGACAGAAAGTTTAGGTACCCGAATCTCAATGGGTCCTAGTTTGTTAGTTGTTATTTTGGGTGCTTTGCTTAATGAATTTCTATTAGCATTTAACTTTGCGTTGTTGTAAGATTTTGGTTTTTGAGGATGGAATGGTTGAGGTTTGATTTGATTTATCAAGTATACCCAAAACGTGATTTGTTTTTGAAAACCTGTGGGTTGATAAGATCTGTGATTTGGTGAAGATATCCTAGATGTGAAGGTTTGTTTGAAAATTTTTCTTCATACCTGGGATGTGATGGGCGGTTTTGAAAAGCTTTTTGATGATGATGGTTTGAAACTTTCTGATGTGATGGTTTTTGAAAGTTCCTTGAATGATGAAAAGTGATATCTTGAAAGAGGTTTTCAAAAGGTTTTCGAAAAGATTTTGGTTTTTGTTTGGAAACCTATTTATGAGGTATGACGTAGGGTTGAACTGGTTTCTTTGGTTGGTTTTCAAAAATGTTAGGCTTGATAAGTGGGGTTTTGGTGACTTGAATGTATTTTTTGCTTGTTTGTTGTTTCTTGGAGTATTTTTGTCCCAGACTAGTTTTTCCAACAATTGATGAACTCATTGTAGGAAAAGCAGTTGGTACAGAAGTACTACTATCCTCATAAGAGGAATTTTCTCCATTCAAAAGGTTTTTATGTTTAGTGGTTCCGTCGGTATGTTTGATTCGGTGAGTTAAAGAACTAGTAGAGTCTGTTTCAGAATTTACAACTCTTTTGAACAAGGACTTTTTGGAAACAGTGAAAGCAGTATCACCTGGGCTACAATTGATAACTGTTTAGTCATCTGAATCTTCCTCATTAACAGATGTGAAAAGATCTAGTAGAGTGGATTCAGAGTTTTCACAATTCGTCATGTTTTCCTGTTTTGCTTGTTCAATTTAAAAGGATTCTCTTCCAATTCCTGGTCTGTAATTCGTATCAATTTTGCTAGTTCTTAAGGTGTTTGCCTTGGTGAAAATATCATCATTTAGTTTCCTAGAAACTTTGATAGAATCCACATTCCATATCAGTCTTTTATTCTCGGATTCAAGAGAATTGATTTGTTTTAAAGAATCAGTCAGTTTTTCATTTAAAATATTGTATTTGTCAGTTGATTCTTGAAAGTCTTGTTTCAACTGAAGGATTTCCATTTCTAAAACATCTTTTATTTCAGAAGAAATGACTGACTGATTTTTTAGTTCCAAATCCTTTTTCTAAATTAGGGTCTGATTTAATTGTTCCAAGACGTGATTATAATCTTTTGATTTTCTTTCAACGCCTCTTTCCAATTTGCTTTTTGTTCTTGTTGATACTCTAAATTTGAGTTGCAAGGTTTGTAACTCAGATTTGCAAATATCATAATTGACCATTGTATCATGATATCTTTTGAGATCAACTTTCATACTTTTCTCAATTTTGGTTATGTGGGACTCAAAAATTGTTTTGGAAAAACCAAGTTCAGAGATCATAAACCATACCTGTTCTATGACATTGGGAGCTCTTGAAGGTATATCAACACCAGCTACGAAGCAGAAGTTTGATTGTGCTGGTTCATTGTCAGCTTCGTCATCAGAAGTTGGCCAGTATTCCACGCTTGGTTCATGGATTGCCATCAATGCTCTTTTCTTTTCTTGGTTTTCCAGTTTCTTCGATTCATCGGCTCTTTGAGCATAGTATGCTAAGTCTTTGATTTTGGTTTTGTTTTTGGCTCAACATTCTCTAGCATAGTGATTTGTTCCTTTGCAGTTGTGACAAATGATCACTTCTTCATCACTGTCATCCTTTTGACTCTTAATCGAAAGTCTTTCAGGTGCTTGAGTTTGGGTTTGTCGGGAAGGTTGAGAATGGTTTTGTTGGAATCCAAAATTTTGGTTTTTTTGAAAACCATTGTTTTGATTGTTGTAACCTTGATTTTGGAAACCTCCTTTTTTATTTTGAAAACTGTTGTTTGGATTGTGATTATGACCTGAGTTGGGATCGTTTTGAAATCCCTGGTTTTGAAAACCTTGGTTTGAGTTATTATGGAAGGAAGGTCTTTGAGAATTTTGTCCAAAGTAAGATCTAGGTTGAAAACCTGAGTTGTTTTGTCCAAAAGATGGTCTTGGTTGAAAACTTGAGTTATTTTGTTCAAAACAAGGTCTGTTTTGAAAGTTTGGTCTAAAATTTGATTGACCATAATTTGGGAGAAATCTTTGGAGATTTGTGTTTGCAACCAACACACACAATTGTTGATAGTTTGCTTCTTCATTCGAATCAGACTGGAAGGCTTGGTTTTGAAAAGATGTAGCCTGATTAAAATGATTAAAGTTTTGATCATTGAAAGGTGTTTGGTTTTGTGAAGTTGTGGACACAAGAACAAGCGATCCTCCAAAAGTTGCAGTGGTTGGTGGGTCAATCAAGGATTCATACGATTGATGTTCTCCATACAAATTGTACAAAGTTTCAGTATGAATAGCTGGATTTCCCTGGATAATGAGTTTAACCATTTTCCAGCTTTCGAAAAGATTGTTTAAAAACTTGAGATTTATCTCGTGTTGTGTCTTTTTGATACCCAAATTGTTCATTTTAACCATAATAAAATTAAACCTATCATGAGCATCATGGATGGTTTCTGATGAAATCATTTTGAAATTATCGAATTCATTCAAAACAGATGTTCTTTTGTTTCCAATAATTCTTTTATTTCCACAAAAATGATTTTTCAAATTCTCTCAAATTTGATTTGCGGTTAACAGTATAATGTCATCCATTTGACTTAGAATAATGTGAGGTATTCCAGAAACAAGTTCCTTTTTGGCTTGGAGTTCCAACGTACTTTCTTCTAATTTCGGTTTGAGTGGCTTGATTTGTAGCAAGAGTAGCCATATTTTCTGGAGTAATATAAGTTCCTTCTACGCATTTCCAGACATCTTCATTTATAGAATTAAGATGAAGATTCATACAGCCAACCCACGAATTATACTCTTCAGGAATAAGTATGGGTGCCCGTGAACCAGATCCTAAGCTATTTGCAATGGAGACAGAGTTCATGTTGGAGTAATTTGTCAAAGACTTTTTTTTTTGAAAACTTTTTTTGAAAGGATTTTGAACAAGTGATATTAAAATGAAATATTTAAAGAAAAGCTTATGGAAGGTTTATAAACGCTATAACCAAAAGTTTTTCGACAAAAATTTCAAGGTAAATCACACAAGCTCTGATACTAATTGTTGGAAAATATTCTTTTATATCAGCTCAGATACCGATTGTTGGAAATATAAAAATCTGATCACTACAACAAAAGCCTCGGTTACCAGTTACTATGTGATAGATATATATAAGTTTAAGATATAAGATGTAGATATATATAAAGAATAATAATTTCGAAATAAGTATAAATATGAAAGCTATAAATGACTGAAAGCTATAATAATATAATGACTGTATTTAAATGACGTAAAACTATAAATAATATAAATGAATGTATTTAAATGACATAAAGCTATAATAAAATATATAAATATATAAATATATATCAAGTAGGTTCATCAATAAACTGACTGAACTGGACTCGTGGAATGACTGGTTGATATTTGGACTCTTGGAACGATTGGTCGATATTCGGACTCTTTGAACGACTGACCGATATTGGGACTCTTG
Source organism: Lactuca sativa (assembly GCF_002870075.4). Lineage (NCBI taxonomy): Eukaryota > Viridiplantae > Streptophyta > Magnoliopsida > Asterales > Asteraceae > Lactuca > Lactuca sativa. The sequence continues at coordinate 225,661,146 of NC_056630.2, forward strand.
GAACGACTGGTCGATATTGGGACTCTTGGAACGACTGGTCGATATTGGGACTCTTGGAACGACTGGTCGATATTTGTTCAAATATCAATCTGGTATTTGATAAGTAATAAAAAGTTCATTTTCATGTAAAATGGGTTGTTTACAAAACAGTGCAAAGTACACGAGTCATGTATTTGTATACGGGTATAGGGTGTTTTGAGGAGATTTGATGAGGTTGGAGTGGGTATTAGGAGGGTGTTAGGAGGTGGAATAAGGTTGTAATTTTGGTGGTGTAAGGCAGCAAAGATGGTGAAGTTGAAGGAGCTTTGGGTGGTGAAGGATGTAGATTTTCGGAGTAAATCTCTCTGGATAGCCAATTCTCTCTCACGTCTATTTGGTATTTCCCTTGGTCAAAATCGTCCACAAAATTCCTAGATGTAGGTAAGGTTCTGAAGAATTTGTGGTGAAAATCTCCCTAGTCTTTTTGTGCTTTTACTGAGCCTAGTTTGCCTCATTTATGACTTGAAGATTTTGATGTCGTGAAAAACAGCAAGGTGGTGATGGTTGTGGTGATTTGAAAGGGTTTTTGGAGGAGGTTTAAGGAGGTTTAAGGAGGTTATTTGGAGGGTGTTTGGAGATTATTTTGAGGTTGGAAGGAGGTTGATATAAGAGAGGTGTTTGGTGGTAAGTGATGTGATGAACAAAGGTGGTGAAGTTGATGATCTTAAAGTTTGATGAAGAACATGTGATGAAGATGGTTGATGGTGTCCTTCGTTTAGCACGTTGATCTTGGTGTTCTTCACTTTCTCCAGGGATTTATCTTGCTCTTGAAGAAAATGAAGATGCTTGATGGTGTTGGGAGTATTTGGTGTTTGTAGGAAGTGTTACAAAAAAACAAATGAACACACACACACAACTCTTTACATACTCATGTATACATATATGAGGTGAAACAAATATCTAGTAGCACTTGAGTAGTAAGTTGAAAGAGTAATGGTTGATCATGCAAGTTGTTATAGGAGCTAGTAGCAAAAATGTGTGTATGGGTTTTGCTTCTTAATTCCTTTGCTTTTTCTTTGGACTTTTCCACACAATATATATATATATATATATATATATATATATATATATATATATATATATATATATACATACATACATATATAATACATATATATATATATATATATATACATACATATATAATACATACATACATATATATATATATATATATATATATATATATATATATATATATATTGTTGAAACTGTTCAGTCACACAGCTAAATTTTCTCGTCTATGCGTTTTCGTCATTCGCGTGTTTTCTAATTTTTCGTTTTGATCACGCATTCATGCAACCTGAAATAACTGATAATATTTGTTAGATAATACAAAAACAGTTCGTCGTATTTCAGTGATGGTCACATACAAAAACATTTTTCAACATAGGGTTTTCAACACACAATAATATAATTATTATGTTATTATCTTAATGTGTTAAGGACTTATGGTCCATAAAATCACTATATGCATATAAAAGATGAGACTTGCACTCATTCTTGATAATTGATGCAAATGGCCGAAAATTGTCTTCTTCCTCTCATTCTCTCTTAATTAGTTAAGAGCTTTGAAGATTACTTGCTTTTACACGCCTTGTTTAAGTTCATATTGGTTATGAACTTAAAGCTTAAGGGTTTAAGAGCTTTGGACTAGCATCTACATCAAGTTGGGTCATTGTTGGTGTCTCAAAGGTTCCATATTCTTCATAAACTTCCAAGCCTCCCAAGAGGATCCAAAGAACAACAAAGGTTGTTATTTCTTCATCCTTTCTATGGTTGGTATTTTATCTTTCTATAACTTCCAAGGAGATCATTGGTGGGTATAAAATGTTTATGTTATTTCAAAAATTAAAGTCTTTCGTTGCCATATTTTTCTAGTTTATGAACCTTTTTTTTAACTAAAACCCAACATTTACGTCCTATCAGAACCTAATGACAATCCACCACAAAAAGAAGTCATGAGTGAAAAGGATACTCATGCGATGATCATTTATAGGTTGTTTCCTTATACATCTCTTATAGTGTAACGTGATGAATGAAGCTTACTTTTAATTCGAATGACAGCTTATTATTGTCTTATATATAGTATTATATACTCTTATAATTATATTAAAACCATTTAAGAAAGGTTTTAAATCTTATTAACCAAAGGGTCAATGGCCTAGCGGTACGGAGTGACTCTCTCAAATGAGAGGTCATGGGTTCAAGTCTCTTTAGAGACATAGGTGGTTATTTAGGAGTAAATTAATTAGTTAGTTTGCTGTTTCAAAAAAAACTGACTATTAATTAATTAATATTTAAACCATTTAAAATTTAATAATAATATTTTAATTAAACATTTAATTAATAATATTAAATCTTTTAAGAATTAAACAATTTTCTTAATTAAACCTTTAAATAAATAATATTAATTCTATCCCTTCAATTTTGAATTCAGGTAAGACTAATTACGTAGTTTAAATGTTTAGATCTTGAGTAATAAAAATAATCATAATTAACTAGTAATTATCCTACTAAATCGAAAATGACAAATAATCCCAAGATAGCTGTTGGAGCCTAGGGCGGGGGCGTGACACACTTGTTGTTAAGACAATTTCTTGGTTTTAAGTTTATCAGTTTTTCACTAATTTGCGTCTAATAGGAAATCCTAGGCTCTGATACCACCGATGGGTTTTCTAGGTTATAATAAAACAAAAAACAATGCAACGGAAAACACAAAACTATTTGTGGGTACATGCAACCTAGAAATCTATGGCATTTTCTCATTATAGCAACATACTATGAAAATCGATTAAATCTACTTATATGAAACTATAAATCATATTAATAAACACACCTTAATGTAACGTCCGCAAATTCAGGCTAGATGATTTAGATATAATAAACGTTAAAAATGACTTTTTGATAGAAGATTATTTAGGATAAATAATCTTAACCAAAGCTGTAGTGTATGTGACAAGGATTCCATACATATAAAGAACACTGAAATCCGACTTCGTATGAAGAAGTTATGCTTCTTCGAAGCTTCACGATTAAACCAACATGACTCTGTGTATCTTAAAAGTGATTTTTTGATAAATTGCTTTTTAGCTTAAGTAATCTAAATGAAAGTTGTAACAATCATTAAATCGAGATCATGCATATAGACAACATCCAAATCTAACTTCGTAAGAGGAAGTTATGGTTTTTCAAAGTTTCAACGCAACAGTGTGAACACATAAATCAAATTCAAATATGTTGACCATTAGCCGAAATGATCTAAACGAGAATTGAATATCTCGTAAATACGATCTCGTTAATATAAAGACAGTAAAAAACGGAGTTCATATGAATAATTTATGAATTCCACACAAACTTTAACAGTCTAAACCCGTCTAAACATGAATTTTTGTTAGAGCAAGAATTAGATGTTAAGACCTTAATGGAAGTTGTAGAGATCGTCGAGAGGATTTTGGGGATATAATGATCGTCAAAAACAGAGTTCGTGTGAGAAAGTTATGGTCCTCCAAAGATCTACAAGAAAATGTCTGCACTGATGACGTGGCAACACCAAAGTGCGTCACTTGGCAAGTTGGCTGCCCACTCGTCCAAGAGTCAAGGTGACATGGCACCACGTACAAAAATCCGCAATGTGCATCTCTAAGCTTTGGACATGTGGCAAAATTTTAGAAGGAGTGAGGTGGACCACAAATTCGGCAACACGTGTTAGAAGGTCAAATAAGCCAGCAAGGCTAATGGAAGCTTTCAATTTTGGAGTTCTATCCGCGCGTTTTTCCTGGTTTTTGCTAAAACCTCTGTAAGTTAAGCTACACTATTTTTCTATTGGTGTAACTTATATTTATAGTCATAAGTCCTTATTATGAACCTATAAATAAGATTTATCAATATATCCAAATCATTATACTGATCGATCAACTTACGGGGATGATGTCTAGGCTGGATTTAGTGAAGTTTTTAAAATGGGATTTCCAAATAGTATACTTTGTATACCAAATGGACCCTACCTCCGATATAATCCTACCTAGTTGCTCCTTACTGGATAGATCTTGATATGGACATTGGGTTTAGTGAGGAATCTAGACTATCATTAGTCGCCAGGAATGTAAGACTAAGACTTAGTAATGTGAACCTAGGTCATGTCAGAGGAAAAGATAAAGTACCGAGGCGAAGTTCTGCCCAAATTCCGAGGCATCCACTTTTATCAAGTGGGTGCATAGTTACTTTCATCTTACACATAGATACAAAGTATTTAGATAATTGAATGTTATATGTGCAAAAATGTTCTATGTTAGATAAAATATTATAAAGATAAACTTTATATGATATATACTGAATATGTATTTTATAAATAAAATACATTGGGTAACGAAGGGTAGTGAAAGATGTCATAGTACTATGAAAGATAATATGCCATAGTATGATGAAATATGTAGGAAATAATAGGATGCCACGACTTTAGTAATGGTACTAGTGTACCATTCTTGTAGGTGATAGACTTTTTTTTTCCATATGATGTACTCTACTTCCTACTAACACGTATTGCAGAGAAATCCCTATAACAATATTGTCAGCAATGATGATTAAGATGGTCCTTAGGATAAATCCTTAAGAATGAAAATAGAAAGAAAACCTACTGACACGTATTGCAGAGAAATTCCTGTAACAGTACTGTCAGCAATGATGACTATGATAACCCTTAGAATAGATCCTCAGGGAAGAATAAAGAATACAAAAAAATAAAGAAGAATATGGGGATATGTAATCGGGTTAATTTTTTGATAATTAAACATATTAACAATATTATTGTGGGTTGAAAACCCTATGTATTCACCAGGTTTCCCAACCTGACCCACTCAACTTCTTTGTATCACAGGTAGCGGTACAAAGGTACATGCATGACGAAAGATTCATGGAGATGTATACTAATAGTCCTAGATACTGTAACGCTTGTTTATGCTTATGTTTAGTATCGGTTATGACATCCTAAACTTTTATAAATAAATGAAAAACATTTATTCGAAAATACTTTTTACGAGACCAAATTCTGGATTTATAAATAAACTATGTTTTAAATAAGAATAAATAAAAAGTTTTAAAATGGCCGTAAAAAATGGGGATGTCACAGTTGGTATCAGAGAATTAGTTTAAGCGAACTAGGAATTCATAGAATTTATGGACTTAAACTTAGAATGCTAAGCGATGATCGTGAAATGAGTGTCTATTATAGTTTAAGTAATACACCTAAATTGAAACGAGCACTAGCTTACATTAGGACACGATGCCTAGTTTGATTTTATGTTCTAAATGCTTTGTAATATAACATGCATTAGGTTACCTATCTAAATTGCAACTATTAGGTTTAAGGTTTGTTTCCGACCTAAAATTAAGAAATTTTATGTGTTCAGACTTCTAAACGTTTAATCACGATATTAGAACTGGCATATAACTTTTAGAGTGATAAGGAGAATTGTACATCTAAACCTTCCCTATCTATATTCTTGTCTCAGTACATTTAACGTTGCTTTGGTGTACAGAACGTCATGGTGAAGACTTCTAGCGAACTAGGAAATATCAACGGAAGTCAACAGCATGAGCCTAAGCATGTGATGGGTCATGCATCGGTCGTTGTACCTGCACCTGAACCTATCATAATGGAAAAAGTTCAGGCAATGATGCGAACCATGTTGGACCAAAAAATGGAGGAGACCAAACGACTACTTCGGGAGAATAAGGATGAACTTACTACACTTGTAACACCCAGAATCTTGAGAAACAATTGTTTTGAATAAATCCCCTTTTGAGGATTGGACATGGTGTGTTAGAGTAACCAACACAGCGTGTCTAGATAAGAAGAAGCGTGACTTTCATTAAGCTCAACACGACGTGTTACCTCTTGGAACTCGACGTGTTGACGACTATAATGAAAACCATAATCTTCTGGGTTTTGCTCCTTATTTAAAGGAATAAGATGTCTAGGGTTCAAGACATGCATTGGACATGTATGTCTAAAAAGCACCAACCTGAGATGGTTTGGGTGTTAGAATCACTTATGTAAAGGATGGACTTCAGATTTTAAGAAGTAAGTGCTTTTTGGTTTAGCCATTGCATTATCAAGCTTTATGGGTTGGGTGGGTTTTGGACCATTTTGGTAGTTCCAATGGATAAAGTTGAAACTTTTTCCCTTCTAAATCTCATTTTGGCCTAGATCTGAGCTTTGGAGCTCTTGGAGTCGAAGAAAGCATCTTAATGTATTAAGCTGTTGGAACTCATGCAAACACGACATGTTTGCAAACCAACACAGCATGTTGGCTAGGGTTTTCCCGATTATTTGGATGATGGTGAAAGACAGCATGTTTGGTCAACATGGGTTGTTGACTTTGACTTTGACCAAAAGTTTGATCAGGGTTGACAATGTGATGTTTTGGGCCATGTTTGGGCCCTTTGGATTGTGAATTGGGCCTTGGCTCTGGGTACACATTATAAAGAGGGTAAAAAGGTCGTTTACCCTAGTTTGGACACTTAGTGTGGGTCATATCCGATTATTGATGGATGTTTAACTTGTGATTGATAGCTCAGGGATTCTTGCTAGCCAGCAGCCATAGGTTCTTTTTGTTGAGATTCGGCAGTGCGAGGTGAGTTTCCTCACTGGGTTTAGTGGGTCGAAGGCACCAATGTCGGCCCATGGTTTATATATTGGAATGCTAGATGCCTCTGTGACTCTTGCATGTGTTGTGTGATGGTATGCTTACCGGGCAAGGCTCGATGCCAGGCGGGGCCTGCTGAGCTGATTGTAGGTTAGTCATTAGTATTTGTTTTTATACTTACCGGTCGAGGCCCGATGCCAAGGGGCTCGATGACTGAATGGTATGCTATAGTCTTTGTGATTATTACATGTGCTAGTAAGGTTAAATGTTTATATGATTGTATGGTTATATGATTATGTGTGTATCGGGCAGGGCCAGGCGGGACCTGGTGATGGACAATTTATAATCCGAGCGGGGATCGATGTCGGGAGGGGCCCGAAGCCGAGCGGGGCTCGATGTCAGGCGGGGCCCGAGGCCGGGTGGAACTCGATACCAGGTGAGGTGTGACAACCCCAAATCTAATTCCGTTAAAAATCCCATTTTCACTAACGGAAAGCGTCACTATACGTTATTTTACGTAATATTTGGAATCGTCAATATCCGAATATCTAAATTTAAGCATGGTTTGATATTATTATAAGTAATATGTCTCATAGGTGTTAACCCCGTTTAACCTAATAGAGTGGTTTTACCTTCTCAACCACTTCACCCGGGTAAAAAGTTTTAACCCAGTTAACTTTAAACATCGGGTAGCCGTGTATCGGGCGCGATTCTCGAGACATATGCAATGGTGTTCCCAACATTTGAACACTCATTCACTACACACCCACTCTCTCTCTCTACTTTCTCTCTCTAGACTCAAAAACGACCCCGATTCTGCTAATTTCCGACTTCCAAACGTAAGTATTCATCCCCTATCTTATTCTAGACATGCTTCATTGAATTTGTGGGCCAAAAACCATAGGAATCAAGATTCAAAGAGGAGTTTACGGCCTAAGAAGCTCCTTAGGCCGTAAACCCCCAAATCCAAGCCAAAGACCAAGTTTCTCCTTCTTGTATGTTAGTATACTAATTAAGGCATATAACTAGAAGAGTTTGGACCTTAGAACACAAGAGAATGATGCTTGAAAAGGAGTTTATGGCCTAAGCATGTGCTTAGGCCGTAAACACCTCAAACACCCCACAAATCCATGTTTTAAGCCCCAAAAACACTTCTAGGGTGTTTGGTGAATTAGACTTGACTCCAAGGAAGGCTTGAGTGCATTAAACATCAACATTTGAGGCCAAAAAGAGGAGTTTACGGCCTAGCATAAGCTTGGGCCGTAAACACCCAAGAAATTGTGTCAAACAAGCCCTTAAACCACCCTAATGCATGAGAGGAATTTATCTAAGGCCTTTGGAAGCGTTTGGTACCAAATAACCACTTGTGCACCTTTTAGGACCCTAATGTCATATGAAATATATATTTTACAAGAAGTTAATCATCTTATGCTTCTCGTTATAGTATTTGGACATTCTAGTGTCGTTTTCGGGGTTTTAAGGCCTAGAAAGGGTTCCCGGGAGTGGTACAAGGCCATGGATGATTTACGGGAGGGTCCTAGAGTTTATTCTCTTAGAGTTTATGGCATAAAAGCCATTCATTGGGAGTTTACGGCCGTAAGCCCCCTAGGCTTGGCCGTAAACTCTTGTGACACTCCAAAATTACCTTCTCAACCACTTCACCCGGGTAAAAAGTTTTAACCCAGTTAACTTTAAACATCGGGTAGCCGTGTATCGGGCGCGATTCTCGAGACATATGCAATGGTGTTCCCAACATTTGAACACTCATTCACTACACACCCACTCTCTCTCTACTTTCTCTCTCTAGACTCAAAAACGACCCCGATTCCGCTAATTTCCGACTTCCAAACGTAAGTACTCATCCCCTATCTTATTCTAGACATGCTTCATTGAATTTGTGGGCCAAAAACCATAGGAATCAAGATTCAAAGAGGAGTTTACGGCCTAAGAAGCTCCTTAGGCCGTAAACCCCCAAATCCAAGCCAAAGACCAAGTTTCTCCTTCTTGTATGTTAGTATACTAATTAAGGCATATAACTAGAAGAGTTTGGACCTTAGAACACAAGAGAATGATGCTTGAAAAGGAGTTTACGGCCCAAGCATGTGCTTAGGCCGTAAACACCTCAAACACCCCACAAATCCATGTTTTAAGCCCCAAAAACACTTCTAGGGTGTTTGGTGAATTAGACTTGACTCCAAGGAAGGCTTGAGTGCATTAAACATCAACATTTGAGGCCAAAAAGAGGAGTTTACGGCCTAGCATAAGCTTGGGCCGTAAACACCCAAGAAATTGTGTCAAACAAGCCCTTAAACCACCCTAATGCATGAGAGGAATTTATCTAAGGCCTTTGGAAGTGTGTTGTACCATTAAACACTTCATCTTGACACCAAATGAAGAGTTTACAGCCAAGGATGTACTTGGGCCGTAAACTCCCCATAAATATGTGCCAAATTGCTCCAAACTCACTATAGGGCCTTCTAGGATTTTTCTAAGCCATTTGGGACCATGTTGTACAAGAAAAACCATCATCTTTAGGGACTTATAGGAGTTTACGGCCCAAGAACAAGCCTTGGCCGTAAACTCCCCAAAAATATCACAAAATATGATGTTTAATCCTTCCCTCTTGGTCCAAAACACACACCACTAAATCAGGGAAGTGAGATAAGGCCTTAAACACACATTTTGGAGTGTCACAAGAGTTTACGGCCAAGCCTAGGGGGCTTACGGCCGTAAACTCCCAATGAATGGCTTTTAGGCCATAAACTCTAAGAGAATAAACTCTAGGACCCTCCCGTAAATCATCCATGGCCTTGTACCACTCCCGGGAACCCTTTCTAGGCCTTAAAACCCCGAAAACGACACTAGAATGTCCAAATACTATAACGAGAAACATAAGATGATTAACTTCTTGTAAAATATATATTTCATATGACATTAGGGTCCTAAAAGGTGCACAAGTGGTTATTTGGTACCAAACGCTCAATCGACACTATTACCCGATTCACCCGATTTCCGCGATTTCAGGTGAGTTCATACCCCTTTAATGAACCTTTCAAGTGTTTTACATGTTTTAGGGGGGAGATACAAGTTGTTTATAAATGTTTATACAAAGTTTTACAGAACGATTTCCGAGTTTCTAGGATTAATCGCATGTGATTCACTACTCTTAGTTCAAATCACATGTGATTTGTCCCTATGCCTTAAAAAAAACGGGTTTTATCCTTTTCAAACTATTTTTAAACAGTGAATCAGAATTTAAATGTTCTTTTGGAAAAATACTTTTATTTAATCAATTTGCTTATAAAATGTAACCACTCTGATATATTTATATAAATAAGACTTGGAGGACTTAGGACCGATATCTCGCCTTATTTCCTGTTCTTGTTTGATTGTGGGCTTAGGGTAGTAGTTATCCGTCCGACTGTCGTTGATTTCTTACTTATATAAAATCTATATATCAGTATGGGATACGAATATTACTGTTTCCACTTAATGCTAAAGTCACTAACGTGCTAAGAAACATCCCCACTAAGATAACCATAATAGGTATGGTTAGGGTCGCTACCGCTACTACTCGCTAAAGTTATTACTATCTACACTATAATACTCACTATTACTAGACGATACACTAGTAAGAGAATACAATATGATCAATACTAAAAGATTACTACACTATAACCATAGGGAAAACACTAAACAAACAATAATACACTAACCCGCTACGAGATACTCTATTCGCTATTCACTACGCCCAGAGTGTTCCAGCAGGAGACGACTCTACATGTATAGATCTATACGGGGCAGACGCTATTACATCCCGACTGTTAATCTCAGTCCGCGCCGTGCATGCCCAGGGATGCCACTACTCACTATACTGTGCATGACCGGGAAGGTCATGGGATCCTCTATTATCTTCACTATTAGTAATATACAAGGAATACGCTACAACTACTCTAAAATACCACACTAAATGCTAAACTGCATCCCGAAGTAAGTAAGTATCTATCACTAAAGGAAGCTTGCACCTCTATCGCTGATTACAGGCTCAACCTATTCCATCACACTTGTTATTTGGAGATTCGCCACTATGTTTTTACAATAATCTGTTTCAAAGAAATGAAGAATGTATATTTTTCACGGATTGTCACTTACAATGTATTTCTGGAAAATATGGGATTTTCTAAAGTTTCTACTACTTATGAACATAAATGATACATTTTTAGTACTAATGCTTTGTATACAAAAACTCACACTAAACTCTTATGAACTCACCAGCTTTATGCTGATAATTGTTTTCAAAATAACTTGTATCTTCAGGTCAAAGATAGACAGGTACAGACGCGACATTTTTGGGGAAGGTGGAGCGCACAAGACCCATCTCTTATTTTTGAATTACTTTTGGGTGATTGTTAAACATTACTACACACGCTTGTAATTAAATTCACTATATAATACTATGGTTGTATGTTTCTTGTTTCTACTATTATGCAATTGTGATGATACTGTTCACTACGTCATCCACCCCGAAACGTATTCCGCCGTTATCGGTTTTGGGGTGTGACATGAGGCCCGATGGAGGGCGAGAGCCCAATATGTGATTTATGTCTGTATGGTATGCGGTATCTTGGGGAGCTCACTAAGATTTGTGCTTATGGTTTTCAGTTATGTTTCAGGTACTTTTCAAATGGAAGAGCTCGGGATGATTGCAGATCACACACCACATGGTTTCCACTTTTGTGATTTACTCTAATTTGATGATTTTTCAATAAATCTTGATTACCTTGGTTTTATGGAAATGATATGTATTAATGGTTATTAATCAAAAAATGAAAATTTTATATCATTCTTTTTGGGACGTTACAACATTATTTGTGTAACCTGAGTTAAATAAGGAACAATCGAAAGAAGGAAATTGTAGTAGAGTCGTTAGACAGGCTAAACCATGAAGGAGTAGGGAGGACAATGCTGAAGAAGAGGTTGATAGAAATGGATTCAAGTATGGATACCTCAAGGCATCCCAACCGCCAAGTCGTTCTGAAAGGCCAACACCAATGGTGGTAATAGATTGGATTTACGAAATGGATATGGCATTTGAAAGCTGCAACTGTAGCAACAGACGGAAGACAATCTTTGCAGCCATACAACTACAAATTGTTGTTTTAAGTAGGTAGAAACGAGTGGTCATCACCATGCTGAAGGGAGAAGCATGGAAGATGTAATGGGAAGAATTCCATGTGAAATTCAATAAAGAATATTGCTCATAAAGAGACTTGTCGGAAATTAGCAAGGACTTACATAATCTAAAGAAAAAGACATGAGTGTCAGTGAGTACGTTGCAATCTTTTTTTAGAAAATGAAGTTAGTTTCTCACCTGATTACTACTGAATCCTCCAATATAGAAAGATTTTCTAATGGACTACAAATGGATTCCGGTCCAATGGTGAAATTAGAAACTACTTTGGAAGCAACCATTTGAATTGTCAAATCGTAGACAGTCACAATTGTGATACCTTTTTCATATTTGAATTATCAGAATTCTCGTTTGCATCTCTTGATCCTAATCCCAGTTGTTCAAACATTTTTATCATTGTATCCCTTGTTTTCTCGCACTAATCAACCTCAACCCGTTCACAGAAACTGTAATCTTGTTCGTAGTAATCATAGACGTCGATCAAACTACATAAACCTAATTAACAACTAGAAAAACATATCTTATGCCCCCGTTCATGATCATCGGTCGACAAACCTTACAACTAATTTTGAAGGTGGAACTTAATAGTAGGTTAAAATAATTCTTTTAATAAAGTTAAGAACAAAGAACAAGTTAGATTGGGTTGAACAACATACATATACATATATATATATTAACTTTACAAATAAAATGAGAAAATATCATTGTAAACCCAATGAACTTTGTGTTTTGTATTGAATAAGCCATTACATTTATTTTTACGTAAAAGATCATTAAACTTGCAAAAATGATGTCAATTAAGTTATTATTAAAAATTTGAAGCAATATTTGTGTGTCAATGCTTATGTGGCATACATTTAGTGACGTGTGTACAACCACGCATGAAATTGGCAAAGAATAAAGCCTAAAGAAAGAAAATCTAGGTTTTTATTTTTCTGATAAACTTCATCTGTTTTTCACTAATGAACACCAAGTTTTCTAGGTGTTTGTGCGTGTAACAAAGATTGATCTTAAAATATCGGGATGAGCATAAATCATTTTTTATATTACTACTAGAATCGATTTTCAAAAACTTGCATACACACACAAAATCAAGATGAGCTCTAACGATGCAATTATTCTAAAATTGAAATTAGATAAAACCAGAAAAAATGAGAATTTAGAACCCAAATTGTGAACTAAAACAACCCATATTTGATTGCATGTTTAAAATCTATGACCAGCTTCCACCACCATCATCCGACATCACCACCTTCTTCCACCCACCCACTGTTCACCACCATTCATCTTCCATTAACCCCGAAAATATATGAAGCTAAAACATGAACACCAAACCTAAATCTTAAAACCTTCACAATCGGTAATTAGTCAACAAAAACAAGATCCTGCCAAGAAGTGGTTTAAAAGCGGGTTCAAAATTCGTTCATCACCGCTACATCTTTTCTCAATCACATTACATTTTAGGTTAAAAATTCGGCATAACATTACATTTTTCATATTATTTGAAAAACCTACCCAATTATTACAGTGAAACTTTCTTTGTATTGGATCATATTTGCTATAACTGAGTATATTTTTTTCAAAGTACATGTAATTATAAGTTTATAACCTAGACACTTTTGATTATGGGTAATGATAGTTGATATGTGGTTAGCTTAGTGATTACATGTCTTTTACTTAAAGTTGAAATGGAAGTTTTGTTCATTTGTTCATATTCTTTTCTGTTTGATCTGATTTACATTATCGCAACAACCATGAACATTACCTTCATATGGAGCTATATGCAATGTCAATCATAGGAGTCGGTTTTGACTTTTGTGATGAACTATGTTGACTTATCTAGACGATTGTGCTTACTATGTTGACAGAGAGATGAATCTAGGGTTTAACTTTAGATTTGATCAAAGCTATAACTAGATTTTGGGTTAATTTTTGTTTTATTTCTATTTCCTTCTGTTCTAACATGTATAGGGTTCTATGAGACACTAAATGTCAAAAAAATTTTATCTAATATATTCAAATACTAATTAGTTTCCTTTTAACTACTTTTGTTCCTCCAAGCCAATGTTATATTACACCTTTTTCCAAGGTTCATTTTTCAATATATTTAATTAATAATACTAATATCTAAGTTTAATATATCACAACAGGACTGAAATTGGATCCTATGCATATGTTGCACCTCGAGTCATAAAAACAATAGAGGTTGGCACTTAGTACTTATTTTATTGAACAAAAAAAACAATTTTTCCCAAGATATAAGCTTTTATCATTTGAATTTTAACATTTACACATCTCTGATACTTTTGTACCTGTGTTGAGTTCATTTAGCTTTTATTTGTAGCTTTTATTTGGTTGCCGCTTCGATGAATCAAGGATTTGATTACATAGATAGGTGGGCATGTATGAATGCAAGTTATCTTTTTGGTCATTATAACATTAAAAAATGGTTTTTCTGTAATAAGCTATTTATAACTCAATAAAATCTTGCTATTTTGCTCATTTTTTTTGCGAAACCATCCCCACAAAGCGGGAATTCTTCCTTAGTTAATATGTGAAATACAACTTTAACCACTTACCGCACAAAAAAAGAGTTTAATGATCAAATTATAAAAAATATAATAAAGTTGGGTTATACTATTGTAACATTTTCACTAAAACAAGTTCTATATTATAACATAAACTATATTACTAAAACAACAATTTAATTTCTGGAACAATTTGAAGGCTAATATTTTAATTTTAATTTAGTTTGGACGATTTTACAATACGTTTGGTATATTCGATCCCTTTCTTTCAAGTATTTTTCAACCTAAGTATAAACTATTAAATTTCAAGTATTTTGAACCGTTAAAAGTGGAATTTGAACCAAAATCAAAATACGTTTTGAACAATTTTGTATGAATCGTTATTGTCAGTGGATATTCATTTTTCAAATATTCTTTTTTTTCACATGGGTTTTGGAACGCATCGACGTGATTTATTTGGATATTACGGTTTACGGTTTTTTCCTTTTATGTAATAATAACCGTATAATTCCATGTCTTAAAAAAATCTATATAAAATCCATATTATTATGTGTATGAACCATGTGATTCCATGTCTAACAAAATCTATATAAAATTGACATATGATTACATAATAAATGTAACCAAAACTTTACTTTTCTCCTTGATTTAAAACTCAAAATATGATGGAGGCAAAAGAGTGAAATTGGTAACATCATTATTACTATTGCTTTTTGTGATTTAAATATGTTGTCCTTTACACATCATATTTGTCCCATTCCGCTCTTGGGCTCTTCCACAGGTTATAAGAATTCTACTATTATTTTTTCGATTATGATAACTTACAATTACAATTACAATAAAGTTATATTATATCTTTTATATCGTCTAGTACATCCTATATATATATATATATATATATATATATATATATATATATATATATATATATATATATATATATATATATATATATATATATATAGAGAGAGAGAGAGAGAGAGAGAGAGAGAGGTTCAAGTTCATGTGAGACCATGTTAATTTTGTGAGACCGTGAGACCAAATCTAAAAAAAAGTTAAAATGCAAAATAAAAGTAAAAATCCAAAAATTCTTTTTTTTTTAATTATTATTTTCGAAACTTTATTTACCTAAAAAAAAAAGTTACCGTTTTTTTTTTTTTGAAAAATACGTGAAATATTCTAATAGAATATTAACTGTACATATTCTACTGTAACTTTTAGAATTTTAGAATATTCTACTAGATTTGTCAGATATGTAGAATATTCTAACATTCTACTAGAATATGTAAAAAAATGTATTTTTTTTTGGAAAATGTATATTTCGAAAATAATATTGGAAAAAAAAAATTCGAAAATTTTCAGTTATTTTGCATTTTAAAAATGTTTTTGTTTTATCTACTAAATGAGTGACGAGAATTGCGTCTCACGGTCTTACAAAATTAGACAGTCTCACATGAACCTTACCTTATATATATATATATATATATATATATATATATATATATATATATATATATATATATATATATATATATATATATATATATATATATATATATGGAATGAGTTCTATGGAAAACAAATAACTAGGACAACATCTACCGGAACCAATAATCAAATGACACGTGTCCATTTCTTTCTTCACAAGTAATGTATTGTGGAAGTTATTGTAGAAGTGATGTGTTGTCATGTTTAATTGGTTCAAATATGTGTTGCCCTAAGAATAGATTTGCCGTTCCAAAAAAAATAATAATAATAATTTAATTTTAGACAAAAATTGTCCATGTGGTATGCATTTTTAAAAAAAAAAAAAAAAAACATCCAAAGTTTTGAGCAAGTTTACTAGTAGTTTTGGTCCCTCAAAAAATCTGAAAAGACTAAAATGTCATCTTGATATATTTTTTTATGTTTTTTCAATTTAATTTAAAGTTTTATTAATAATAATAAATATGTGTCCTCTCTCTCTCTAGACTTTTACGATACAATTAATCAATGTATTGCAAGTTGTTCATAAGGTGACTTTAACGGTGGATCTTTACTCCCAGTTTAATGGTGGATCTCTAATATCGACAAAGCAGTCACTTCGAAAACGCCTCCCCCTCCAATGATTCCTCAGGTACGATTCAAAGATCAAGCACCCTAATAATCATCATCGCCATCGATGGTTTCTTGAAGTTGTTTTTCGTCCTGTTGTAGAGCCACCAACTCCATCCGTTCCTGTTGCAGAGCTGGTGAGATCCTCACCTACATCGGTCCAGTCTCTTCCGGTTCTAGAGTAAATGGAGAAGTGGAATATGAGGGATGGGAGGGAGATGGTGGCTTTAATTTAAGTTTCATAGAGAGATAAAGTACAGAGGTGAAATCTATTCCTCCATCTTTTTTTTTGCTCTTATACATTTCAGATAGAGATAGAGTGTAAAGGTGAAGTCAATGGTGGTGGTGGCCTTAATTTCAGTATAGTTGGTGATAGTGATGGCTCTGATTCTAGTAAAGATGTTGGAGGTTGTGGTGCTCGTGATTACAGTAAAGTGATGATGGGTGGTGGTTGGATTCATGTCATAAAGATGATTCTGTCATTACGGTGGTGGATGCTTATGAGGTCACTGATAAGGGGATGAGGAGCGAAAATGGGTAAACTCACCCTTTAGTTCACAATGATGGGTGAATAGGGATGGTGATGAACAGGGGTAGAGAAAGAGAAAGATATTTAAGTGTGTGTATGTGTGTGTGTGTGTGTTTGAGTTTCAACACGAAGATGAGAGGGAGAGAGAGAGAGAGAGAGAGAGAGAGAGGTGGATTCTTTGTTATTTTTTAGTTATTTAAATACATAAATAAATATTAAATTTTTTTAAAAAATGAAATAAAAATAGGAAATAAATACATAAGGGTATTACAGTAATTTCAATTTTCGAAGGGACCAAATATACAACAATACTAGCTCAAAAAGACCAGCAATCCAAATCTTTAGTGGTTTCGACATTTTCCTTGAAAAAATACAAAGCACATGGACCATTTTTGCAGTTTTTTCTTATATAGTTATTTAATTTTGCAAATATTTTATATATATTTCGAATTATTATTTAAAAAATAATTTTTAAAGTAATAATTTCTTTATGTATATTCATATTTTTTATGCATATGCATATTTATTTTTTAAAAAAAAAATATGTTTATGAAAATGTAGATTTTTTTTAAGAATATGCATATGCATATTTATTTTAACCTTACTGCCTCACTTTTCAATTCTCAATTCGGTAGACGTCATCGCCTCCATTTTGATCAACACCGATTAATCTCTAAACAATAAAAGAACAACAAGAAAACATCGACCATTATCTCCCTATTTTATCCCAATCAAAATCTTTAGTGGCAATTATAAAAGATCTTTATGCCAAAGAGTTATTATATAATGATATTTACTAATAACATATGATCCTATAGGGTCACACATTATAACAAGTTACTACTTATTGATTATTTATTAGAGTAATTTGATTATTAATAAATATTATCAATACTTGTATTTAACTGGAGAATTATTATTTAATAAAAATAATATTTTAACAATTAATAAGGAAATTATTATTTATTGGAAATGATAATAAAAGAGAGCAAAACTAGTTATATTCATAAGGTATGAATATAAATGTTATGTACAACTATTTGGGAACTTTGAATAACCACTTATTTAAACATGTAACTAACTAGTTATGAGGTGGAGTGTGTAACACATTTGGTCTTGACTTTTGTCACCCAAACTGTAGGTACACACAAGAGGAATAAGATTGCTTGTGGTCTTCCATTTAAGTTCCATACTTTTCCTTTGAGGTAGATGATATGGTGCCTTCCTAAATTGTGTCAAAGTATATAAGGCAAAAACTAGTGAGTTTTTTCCACTTCTTATTAATAAGAATTAATCTCTACATCGATTAGATTTTTCACAGGTATGATATTGAAATCAAACAAGTCAAAAACAGTAAGAGAATGAACACAGAATAGAATCAAATGTATGCTTATGATTCAATATAAAGTCACGCCTCAGCAGAGCTCGATGAAGAACTTCCATTGTAGAGGCGAGCTAGGGTTTACAAAAGTCAGAGAAAAATAAACAATGAAAGCGATAACTTCTAAGTCTGCATGCATGCAGCTTATATACTAAACCCTAGTACAAAAATATTCACGGTTGGACAGACCCAATACCGGCAATCAAAACTGGGCTAAGGACCGAGCCCATGACGCAATCTAATAGACCCAACAATCTCCCCCTTTGCGTCAAATGAGGTGAGAGATCACTTCCTCAGAGTAGGCTTCACCCTCTTTATTACTTTAAACAAACGAGGAATTATAGCGAGAAGTGTCTGTCTAAACTGTATATACCACCTGAACATGTCAGTGAATAATTTCTTAACAGCAGCACTGTTCTGATCGCACCTCTGAATGATCTCCAAGATGTGCTCCACGCAAGACGTTGAGAAGAGATGTTTGTCAACAAGAGCGAACAGACATTTTTGACCTTTGCCTCTGATGAACATAACGGTGTGATACTTTGAATCTATTTTCCCCTCGATCATAGTGTTGACATTGCCAGCTCTGCCCATAGTCTTGATCGTTGTTCTCTTATGTATGGCAGGGGCAATCTCCTGGTCCATCTTCGCTACCTCATGTATGTAGCAAACAAGCATACGCTTCACATGATCAATTATTGGCTGATACTCCTGAGGATTTGACAGAAGAATGTTGTTGAGGAGTATCCAGTCATGGGGATTAAGGTTCGGTAGATCAGCGAGGGTAAAGTGGCAGACTGAGCCTTCGGTTCCTCGATTCACCCTAAATTTGACATTAATAAACTTCCCCACTAAATAGGGCTTCATAACCTTGACATTGGTATTTTTCTTTGAGCTCCAAGTCAGGTATTGGGGTTAAGCAAACTCCAAGTAAAACTCCAGAAGATCCCTGTCTACCTTCGGGTCTGGGGATGGAATGGCAGCAGTCAAATTGAAGCAGTGGAAGATAAATGCCTTTCGAGTGATTGGCATATCGAACTATGCATCCTTGTAGTTGTCAAGTCCAAAGGACATTACTGGCTCAAGCCAAAGAATGCTTGGCTCATCGATTGCACATCTTTGAAGCAAGTCTATGGTCCAGATAGGAAACATGGACTTTTTCTTCTCTAGGAGCTCCGCCTCCTTTCGCTTCTGCTCTAGCTCAGCTTGTTGTTTCTTGATATTTTCTTCCATTTCTTTTTCAGAGGTCTTAACCTTCTGGAAGGTATTCTTGGGATTCTCGGCATAGACATCATCTTCATTGTCTGTGTCGTCCTCGCCAATTTTCTTCTTCTTTTTATCCTTATTGCTGACCAAAGCTTCATTACCCTTCGGTTCAGTAGATGGTTTTGGTCCAGAAGGAGGTTGAGTTGTCACCTTCTCTCCCCCTTGTTTCGGTTGGACCCCGATCACTGGAACACCCTCGACACAACTAAGGATGTCCAACGCTGGTCTGAGCTTGTCTGCCAGATGACGCCGGATGGTTATGGTAATGATCGGATCGTGAGCTTCAATGAGATGGAGGAGGATGGAGTGAACATCAGCAGCAGAACTCCTAATGACCTCCCTTTATGATATTAGGTCATTAACCTCAGCATTAGCAGTACGCAGCTTGTGGGTTTGCAATTAGAGTTGTGTGGTGCGTCTGTCCAACTCATCCATAATACGATTCTCTACAGCTAACTCCGCCTCCAGTTGAGTTAAGCGGTCATTGATGTTAGCATGTAGAGTTTCTTTGGCTGCTTCAATGGCTTGGCGTGCAGCTTCAAGGTTTGAGCATTCAGATTGAAGAGACCTTTGAAGGTTCTCTACTAAAGCGTTGACAGTTTGAGCGTTCTTAGCAGCAGCAGCCTACAAGGAATCTAAAAACAAATGAGCTTCATAGACTAGTTTATCGACTTTTGCGGTCGCTTCCTTGCGCTCCTTAGTAGAAGCATCAACAGCAAGAGAGGCC
The DNA here is from genome assembly GCF_002870075.4 of Lactuca sativa. Classification (NCBI taxonomy): domain Eukaryota; kingdom Viridiplantae; phylum Streptophyta; class Magnoliopsida; order Asterales; family Asteraceae; genus Lactuca; species Lactuca sativa. Next base: position 225,681,548 of record NC_056630.2, read on the forward strand.
TGTTGACATTGGGAAGTAGAGGCTTCGATGGCTTTGGCTGCAGCAGATAAAGTGGCACTATGTTCTGTAACGATAGAGGAGAACAAGGCCTTCAATGCAGCTTCAGAATAAGCACCTGAGGAAGAGGATGAAAGCAGTTGATCAAGCTTTTCATTTACCTTCTTGAGATGACGCTTTGTAACAGGCTCATCGTCATCATCATCGCTCTACACTCGGTAAGGACTAAAATACGTGGAATCAAATTCCAAGTCCTCACCGCCTAAAATAGGGGTTGTTTCAGTGGATTGTGTGGGAGATAAGGGTTTATAAGTAGGTGGAGGTTCGGTTGTGACAGGTGGTTCGGTTACTGGTGGATTGGGAATAGTAAAGTGAGGTTTTGTGGTAGTAGTGGTATCTGTGAAAATGGGAGTGGAGATAGGAATTGTAGTGAATGGTTGAGTGGTGGTAATGGGAGATATAGGAGGGATGGATACGGGGATGGTTACAGGTGGAGGTGAAGGAGGATTAGAGCGAACCAAAATTTCTGGGGTAGGGGAGCGAGGCGGAGTATCACCTCAGCCCGAAGCCTCTTCATTAGAGCTTTCACTCTCAGATTCTGAAGGAGGAGCGTTCTTATGCTTAGGAGGGACATATTCTGAATTTGAATCACTTGTGGATTGAAGAATAAGCCTCCTAGCAGGCTTCTTCTACTTCTTCGGTTGAGCCTATGAAGTTGCAACCTTATCAGACTTTCGCTTCTTGGGGGTTTGCCCCTTAGCTGGTTTAATGACATAGCCTTCCTTCTGTGTATCAGGCTTCTTACCCCTTTTGGCTGGCTTGTCAGCCTCTTCAATAGAGCGAATCATGGCTGGAGTAAGCTCTCTTGGACCAGCCGATGGACGCTTCCTGTACTGTTGGAGAACGTTACTCGACACAGAGATACAACCGATCATTGCTTCAGGAATGGATCTAATAAAAGAGAACTTGGTTGGATCAGTGACAATGATTTTTGTCATATAAAAGTAGCAATGGCTGAGAGCAGAGAATCCGCCATTATTGGAACACGAAGGTGGTCCATTGCCTAGTTGGTGATGATTGACCAAAAGCGCCCACATGGAGATCTCAGAATGCCTGGATGAAGAAACCAAGCTTTGAACCAACTGCTGCCAGATAATAGACCCATAATCTAGGTCAATCCCATGGTACAACCCATACATCATAGTCATGAAAGACTTGCTCGCACCATCTGAGCCAGCGCTTCGCTCAGAAAGTCCCTTGAACAGCAACGTGAAAAGGCTATTCCATTGAGGAGGAAGGCAGGACTTCTTGAACTTTGTGATGGGGGTTAGGGTTTCGGTATACCCCATCTGATAGAACATAGAAAACAATTGACTAGTGGTAGTGGAGTCAGGGTTTACCAGATATTAATCTTGAGAATGACCAATTAGGGCACATAATCGATGCTTAGAGATGGAGGTCTTCTCATCGTGAAGTTCGAAGTGAATTCGTTCATTAATCTTGTCGTAGAAGGCAGTAGAGTAGACAAGAGACAGGCAAGACATTGGAACAGCTTCGACTTTGGTTAGCGCGTCGACGAGCGATGAGTATTTGAGACACTCAACCACATACAACATGTATCAATCATAGATAAACGGGGTGAGATCGATAATCAGGTTCTGTTGGGTTTTGATTGTGAGAAGAGGTTGACGAACTTTATCCCAAGCGTTTCTTCATAATACGTTTGAATCTTTGTTGCCTATAGCGCTTTATTGAGCAGTCTTAAAAGCACTAGAGTTTGGAAAATTAAAAATTTTCTTGTATAGGGTGTAAAAGATAAAGAAATAAAGCAAAATTTAAGGGATAATCTGTGATGTCGTAAGTAGACATAAAACAACTGATTCTGGGCATAAATCACTTCCTTCAAAGTCAAGAGAGACATTAAAGTGCTTGCTTGGTTTCCCATTGAATAACGATCAATAACTTGTTGAGAAGTATTGAAAGGCATCTTTTGAAGGTTAAAAGGCGTGGCTTTCGCTTCAATTCAGAATTTCGATACTTGACATAAGACCGAAACTGAATGAAGTACTTGTGAGATCATTGTGATCTGTTGAGCAAGTAGGTAGGATAAACTTTATAGTGACAAAAGGAAGTAAGGAAATCTCAAAAAAATAAACTGGATCTTTTAGGGTAAGAGTTGCCGTGGTGAAAGGCAAGCTCATAAAGATCACTTAAAAGAAAAAAGAGATTTCATTAGGTAACAAGTAAGATCTTTGAATATTAGAATTCACCGTCAATTCATTAGTGGTGTTGAACTTTGGGTTTCACTTAGTACATAGTGGCATGAAACTAAGATCATGAACACAGATTTGGTATAACCATAAACCTCAGTGGTTAATACTGAAAGTCTCAGGGGTTATATGGGTGAAACGAATTATAATGGAGAAAGAAGATGGAGATGGTATAAGAAGCGAATGTACCTCTGCTTTAAAGAAAAAAAGGACCATGCAGAAAACTCTAAACTCAATTTGAGTAGAGTAAGGTAGCTCGTGATTAGAGTGAATTTGATAGCCTGGATTGGGAAAACATGATTGGTATATATCATGTTATTAAGGCTTCACTCAAAATCGGTCAAGGCTTTAGTCAACACACAGCAGCATGCTTCTAGGGACTCCTAACTAAGAAAACCATTTACTTGCCTTAAATTCGCCATAGAGAATCACACTTAAACAAAAAGAAAAACTTTAGATATATATATATATATATATATATATATATATATATATAATTGAAAAAAAAAATATTTTTGAATTTTGAGAGAATTGACTAATTGAACGAAAGAGAAAAATATTTATTTGGATTTCATAAGGATTTTTATGAAATATATATATATATATATATATATATATATATATATATATATATATTTGGGATTTTATAAGTAGAAAAGAAGTAATGAAAAAGGTGTACATTAGAAAACAGTTGAAATGCCTTGTTAAGAAAAAGAAGCGAACGAGTTCAGAAGGACCAAACCCGAAATAGACCGAACGTTCGGTTCATTTCGGTTCATGGTCGAACTTCACCCGAAATAGACCAAACCCGAAATAGACCGAACGTTCGGTTCATTTCGGTTCGCTCTATTTCGCTTGTTACCTTTATGAAAGTGAAGGCGATTTTGGTACAGATTCAGCTTGCATCATTCCTAGGCCTTGTAGAATCTTATTAAAGCTTGCTTCAGGTAAGGCCTTCATGAATATGTCTGCCAGTTGATCAGTCGTTCTGACGAAGTGAATTTCTACGTTACCATCTTCGACGTGATCCTTGATGAAATGGTACCTCAGTGTTATATGCTTAGTCTTCGAATGTTGCACTGGGTTGTGACAAATCCTAATTGCGCTTTCAGAGTCACAATATAATGGGATTTTCTTCATGTTTTGCCCGTAATCCCTAATTTGACTTTCTATCCATACGACTTGAGATGTGCAGGATGTTGCAGCAATATATTCAGCTTCTGCAGTAGATAGCGAAACACAGGTTTGTTTCTTCGATTGCCAACTGACTAATTTACCATCTAGAAATTGACATCCTCCAGTGGTGCTTTTACGATCTAATCCACATCCACCTAAATTAGCATCTGAAAATGCTTGAACAAAGAATCTTGAGTTGGCTGGATACCACAAACCGAGAGAGGAGGTTCGCTTCAGATAGCAAAAGATGTTTTTCACAGCTTGAAGATGAGGTTCACGTGGGTTGGATTGAAATCGTGCACAGTAACAGACTGAGAACATGATGTCAGGTCTACTGGCTGTAAGATACATCAGCGACCCAATCATTTGTCGATAGAGTGTCATATCAGCTGCTGGTTTCTCCAATGAGGGTGTAAGTTTAGTTCCAAAGGCAATAGGCACTTTCACTTTGGAGTCTCCCATCATCCCAAATTTTGCTAATAAAGTCTTGGTATATGCTTCCTGATTAATAAAAATGCCTTCGGGTCCCTGTCTAATGTTCAATCCAAGAAATAAGTTAATTGGATCCATTGAGCTCATCTCAAATTTAGTTTCCATCAACTTTCTGAATTCAGCTGTTAAGCTAGGATTCGTGGAGCCAAAGATGATGTCATCAACATAAATTTGGACTATCATAAGGTGGTTACCTTATCGCTTACGAAAGAAGGTTGGGTTAACCGAACCTTATTTGAATTTATAGATTTTAAGAAATGAGTGAGAGTTTCATACCATGCTCTAGGAGCCTATTTGAGGCTATATACAGCTTTGTCAAGGATATAACAATGATCGGGATACTTCTCGTTCATGAAGCCTGGCGGTTGCTCAACATATATAGTTTCTTCAAGTTCACCATTGAGGAAGGCACATTTGACATTCATCTGATAGACTTCAAAGTTCTTGTGAGCTGCGTATGCAAGAAAGATACGAACAGATGCAAATCTTGCAACTAGAGCGAAGGTTTCTTCATAATCGATTCCCTCTTCCTGACAATATCCTTTGACCACCAGCCTCGCTTTGTTACGAATGACATTCCCTTCCTTGTCCATCTTGTTTCTGAATACCCATTTCAGACCGACAACCGAAGCATCCTTTGGAGTTGGAATAAGACACCATACCTTGTTTCTTTCAAACTCATTTAATTCATCTTGCATGGCTTGAACCCAGTCGGAATGATCAAGAGCTGAGTTGACAGTCTTCGGTTCAACTTTGGAAACAAAGGAGTTGAACATACAAAACTCGACTTTAGAAAAGAGTGCAGCCTGTTTCGCTTTGATTTGAGAACGAGTTAACACTTTTTCTGAAGATTCCCCGATAATTTGACTTGAAGGATGATCTTTGGTCCATTTGATAAGTGGAGGAAAATTTGGATCATAGATAGGATCCAATTCGGCATTGATTTTTTTCTCTAGTTCAGACAGAATGTCATCATCACCTACATTGGTGTTCTCCCCCTCGAAGAATGACTCTTGATCAGGACCAGTATTGGTATCCCCTTCTTTGGTTGGAATTTCAGTAGAGCTTGAGGTATGTGGCGATGAGTTCTCCCCTGGAATGAAGATCCTTGATTGTGATGAGGAGTTGGACCCTCCCCCTGTACATTAGGACGGTCACATGAAGGTTCGCTTTCTTCTGGCCTTTCGGTTTCTTTGGATTGATCATCAGCCATCTTTTTAGTAGCGTTGTCGATAACTTGTTTCAGATTATCAACTTTGTTGTCTTTTGCAGTTGATTCAGAATCAATCGCCTTTTGAAGCTCATCAAACATGAGCATGAATTGGTCGAAAAGATTCGAGATAAAGATAGTAACTTGACCATACTTTGGAAAGATCTCTTGCGATGCATCTTCTGTTGATTTCATCTTCTTAACATAACTATCGTCAAAGGTGACATAGTATGTTTCTTCAATTTTCTTTGAGCGTTTATTGAGAACTCTATACACCTTGGAGTTCAGAGAGTAGTCTAAGAAAATTCCTTCATTAGCCTTAGCATCGAACTTGTTTCGATTCTCTCTGGAGTTGAAACTGAAACATCTTAAACCGAACACAAGAAAGAATTTCACATTTGGTTTTCGATTATTCAAGATCTCGTAAGGGGTAATGGAGAACCGCTTATTCAAATATGATCTATTTTGAGTATAACATGCAGCATCAATTGCATCAGCCCAGAAATACAAAGGTAAGGACGCGAAGCATAGCATAGTTCGAGCTGCTTCACACAGGGATCGGTTTCGCCTTTCAACGATGCCATTTTACTGTGGAGTATAAGGGGCTGAGAAATTGTGAGTCGTCCCCTTTTCAGCAAGAAAATCTTCAAAATTTTTGTTCTTTAATTCCAAGCCATTGTCGCTCCTCACATTACGAACTACCTTTCTTAGTTGCATTTCTATCTGTTTAATAAAGAGCTTAAGCTTTGGAGTGGCTTCAGACTTTTGCTTGAGGAAGAATACCCATGTAAATCTTGAGAAAATCGTCCACAATAACCAGAATGTATTTGTTTCCCACAATACTTTCGATGGACGATGGACCACATAGATCGATATGCAATAACTCCAATGGTTCTATCACCTTAGTATTGATAGTGGAAGGATGACTCTGTCTACTCTGCTTTCTCATTTCACATTCTGCACAAAGATGTTCTTTATCAAATTTTAGAACTGGAAGACCTCGAACATGATCACCCAAGACCAACTTGTTCATATCCTTAAAATTCATATGAGATAGTCTTCTATGCCATAACCAGCTTTCATCAGAGTGAGCCTTTGTGAGTAAGCACACAGCTGGTTTACCTCGAATTGGGTTGAGGTTCAAGGGATACATTTCCCTCTTTTGCTTTGACTTCAGCAGAATGTTGTTTGTTTTCTTCTCGAAAATCTCTGAGCCTTCATCGTCGAATGATACTTTCAATCCAGTGCCAACCACCAACTGTGATACACTGATAAGATTGTGTTGAAGTCCTTCAACATAAGCTACTTTCCTTATAGAGAACTCGCCATTAGTGATCATTCCATAGCCTTTGATAGAACCAAATGAGTTGTTGTCGTACTTTACAATGCCACCATCTTTGAGAACGAAACTCCCTCAGTTCTTCCTTCATTCCTGTCATGTGATGTGAGCAGCCACTATCAATGTACCATTCTTCATCAAATTGCTCGTCACGAATAACCTGCAAAATATTAAGCAGATTTAGGAACTCAAAGTTTCTTGGGTCCTTGTGAGTCTTTTACAGGACATGGAATAGTAAGAGAAATATCAACCATGTATGTGCGTTTAACTAAAGTTGTTTCATATTTTCTTTTAATGGTGAAAACTTTAATTTTAGTTGATTTAGTAGGACTGGAGTTTGTGGTGTTGACATTAGTATTCTTTTGATTCTCTTTTGGAAGATTGTTATCTTCAGGAAAGAGTTTTCCTTTTCCTTTTGAAGTAATTGAAGGACAAGAATTTGAATGTGAAGAGTTGAATTCAGAAGTGAGTTTGGAACCCCTGGCTTTCTGATTGGACTTGTATGGATGGGGACCGAAAGCGCTATTTCTCTTGCTATTGGGTGAAGGACCGAAACCGCTCTTTCGGTTGCTATTGGGTGATGGACCGAAACTCTCCTTTCGGTTGTTTTCGGTCGATGGATCGAAACCACCCTTTCGGCTCCTATTGGTTGAAGGACCAAAACCATCCTTTCGGCTCCTATTGGTCGAAGGACCAAAACTATCCTTTCGGCTCCTATTGGTCGAATGACCGAAACCATCTCTTCGGCTCCTTTCAGTAGAGGGACCGAAACCATTCTTTCGGTTGGTATTGTGGTGAGGACCGAAACTGCTCTTTTCGTTTATTCCTGACGTGGGACCGAAACTTCCCTTTCGGTTCCTTGATTCCTCTTGTGATTTGTGCTTCCTTTCTATCCTTATAAAGTCAGGATTTTGGGAATTCCAAAATTGTTTTCTTTCTGATAGATTTTTCTTGTATCTCAGATTTCTTTGTTGCTTTCTATCAGCCATCTGTTTTGGATTTCTGTGAATGTTGGCCTTTCTATTCGAAGTATGAACACAACATTCACTTTTTGCCGATGATGTATCACTAGTGGTTTGCATAGGTTCGTCCAATGGGGTTTTAGTACCACTTGTGCTCGGCACATCATATTTTGTAGGCTCATTTAGTGGTTCGGGTATGTATCTACCTTTCACTCTCCATGAAGTTTTCTGAGATAGACCCTTCGTCTCATCAGCGTTGTCTACTGGGGCCGACCAGAAAAATTCGTCACATCCGCCAGCATTGTCTTCTTCTACTATAGCTGTTAACTCTGCAGTTTGTTGTGGAGTGACACCCGGTACTGTGTAGACTTGATTTGGAGTAGTTTGTACCCTTTGGTACACAACAACTTTAGCTTTGAGAACTTTGGTTTTGTCGATAGACGAGCGAGCAAACTCAATAGAGTTTTCAAAAATCAGGTTCTCGTGTGACTTAGGTTCGCTTTTGACAAATTCAGAACAGTCCACCAAATCCTCTACATAGATTTCACTTAGATCATCATCCTCATTAAGTTCAGATGCATTTTCAACATCAATTTTATTTTCTGAACTTAACTTGGCATTCAAAGAGTCAAATTTTTGTACAGTTTTGGTTCTCAATTTCAATCTATCATTTTCGTCTAACAGATTTTTGAGCATGTCCTTGTGGTCTTTGGACTTTATGTAGGATTCAATTTTGTCCAGACGTATTTTATATGCTGGAGAAACTTCGTCAGAAGATACAACGCTTTCACAGTTGTAGGCTTCAGCATCGATTTCACCCTCCTTTAACTCAAGGAAGGGTAAAATCATGCGATATATCTTCTTTCCTATTTCACAATCAAGATGCAACTGAGTGATGTTAAAATAGAGTCTCTTAGCAATTAAACAAAACACATTTCGCTGTTTAAGAAGTTTAAGATTGTCTCTTTGCAAATAAATAGAATCATCCTTAGATCTAATTAACTCCTTTTCCTTTTGCTCGATCCACATCCTTCGTTCCTCACTCTTTGATGAAATTCTGCTGATTTGATCAGTTAGGTTAGAATTTGTGACACGGGTTTGGGAGAGACTGCTACTAATGCTCGAGAATTTTGACTTTAAGTTATTTAATTCCTTTTCATAATTAGTAACATGTATTTTTAGAGAAGCAAGAATAT